>NC_090437.1:1041802497-1042109420 GCF_031143425.1 Pleurodeles waltl
CCCTCCCTCAGGAATGTGCAACACCCTTGCGGTGAGCTTCAAAGGACTACGGCCCCTGAAACTCAAGCCCCAGGCTGGCTGCTAGCAGCAGCGGGCTTCCTTTTTTGGCAGGAGCAAAGGCGGGAAACCAGACAAAGGATAGGAGGAGTGGACTTACTGGGCATGCATCACCCCTAAGGGCTTGCATGTGAAGTGGACCCTCTGATTCAGATTTCTCCATCTTGGAATGGAGAGGAACAGCCAATGAGGTTTGGGGAAGTGACCCTTCCCAAAGGAAGTCATCTCTAAAGTGAGTGTAGCCACCCCAGGGTGAGTGCCCCATTGGACACCACCAGTTCCCCCTAAAACACCCACTACATTCAGCATTTAGTGGGCTCCCCTAGACCAAGATTTTAGATTTGAAAAGGACTCGAAGAAGATTCTAAGAAGACAAGAAAACCAGCACCAGAGAAACCACCAGGACAAGAACTGAGGACCTGCTGCACTAAAAGAAGCGCTAAGACCCCTGCTTGCTGCACCAGAGTCCCGACAATCGCGACAGCGAAGGATCTGAACACTAGACTGACACCAAGAAACCCAGGGGACCTCCAGGGTTCAAGGATCACCACAGATCTTGCTCCTGAGTGAAGGCATCACTCGAGAAAATCAAGTAAACTGCAAAAGACCAAGAAACCAGTGAAGGACACTTCACTGAATCACCTATATCTCCATGACCAAAAGTCACAGCCTGACCCAATGACACACAGGTGAAAACCTGGAAGTGCCCCCCACCAGTACCAAGTTTGGTGGTGCTGCAACCCCTGGTTGCCGAGATAGAACAATACCCTGGATCCTGGTCAGCTGATGTCGGACCAGGAGAAAACCAGCTTCCCCAGAGCAAACAAAGGATCAGGAGGCATCCTCAGTCGAGGGACTTCAGGAACACCCCTGACCTCCGACCAGAGTGCCCCGTTGTCCTGCAAGCGACCCCCAAAGAGATTTACCTACAGCTCTAGAGGACTCTGTTGCGTACAGCATCCAAGACCTAAAAAACGCCCTGCACCTGGCCACCCTGGGCCTTGCATCGGGGGTTCTGCTGTGTGCCACAGGTCCTCAACCCCTTGTGACCTCAACAGCTAAAGGGGACCCACAGACACCATTTTGAATGTGCAAACCAGCTCCTTTTCCAAGTGGCCCATCCACTGCGCCTGCTCCAAGAACTTTGCCAACAGTGCTCCCACCGAAACCGGGACCTGCCTGAAGCTCTCTATATGGCACAAGGTGCCCACTGACCTCTGCGACCATCCTGCAAAAGAAGAGACTGGTAACTCAACCGTATGATTTCTAATGCATTTTTAAAATTGACTGCATATTGATTCCTATGGTGCATAATTACGCACAGAAAGACTAAACTTTGCTAAAACCTTAAAAAGTCATAACAAGAAAAGTACTTAACCTATTCTGGAGATTTTGGTCTTAAAAATTATGTAAAAGTCTAAAGTATTTTTATAAATTCTGGTCTTGATTTATTCATTGAGTGTGTGTGTGGTGCATGATTGGATTTGTGAGTACAGAAAATACCACATCTCCTGGATTAGCCTAACTGCTTGACCAGCTACCTTAAAAATTAGAGCATTAGGTGGTTGGATTTCTACCCCTGAAAACTAACATGTGGTTGTCCGTACCCTCTGCATATTGTACTTGGTTTTTGTACACTACATAGAGGGCCAGCCTCCAACATTTGGTGTATCAGCAGTGGGATAAAGCCTTTGTGTGTGCTGGTACCACTTTTACAATTGTGTCAACACATGAATAACTCTCATAATTGTCATTTAGATAATTGTTTTTAATTTTTCTAGTTGACTAACCTTTTTTTTTACACATTTTTTAAAGTAATTGTTAGGCCCCTGGCTAGGTCCCTACAACTATAGAAAAAGTTTAAAAGTCTTTTCTTTGTTGGTTATCCTAAAAGGGGAGTTCTATATTCCAAAAAGGTCCCAACTTTAGTAAGATAAAAATGTCTGATTCAGAGTCCAGAAACCAGGAGCTCAACCTGGAACCTTATGGGCCAAATAGCTATGATGAATCAAGGAAACTCTGCAGACTGTACAAAATTAAAACTGGACAAAGCCCCAAAATAGAGAAACTTAGGTTTCTGGTGGCCCATTATGAAAAAGATCACCCCACAGCTGATGATGATGACTCTGAGGTGGATGAAGATCCTGTGGTAAATGGAGATGATGGTAGCTCCTCTTCTCACAGAAGCTCTATAGCACCCAGAGATACAGAGCTGGAAATTGCCAGGCTGGCAAAAAGACTGGCTTTAGAAAGTTAGCTTTTGGAGACAGAACAAAAGAGAAAAGAGTTGGGCTTGGCACCCATGTCTGGTGGCTGCACAAAAGCGTTGAACGAAATGGCTTTCCACATTAAACTCCCAAAAGGAGTTGTCCCTCCCTTCACAGAAGTGGATGATATAGTGAAATGTTTTTCTGACTTTGAAAGAGCCTGTATTGGGTGGCAAATTGAAAAGAAGCACTGGGGCACACTGATGTAGGAGTTATTCTCAGGAAAGTGCAGGGATAGGCTCCTGACACTGAATGAGACAGATATTTTATCCTGTGACCTCATGAAGGGTACCCTAATTGAGGCCTTTGGATTTACAACTAAAGAGTATAGGATAAAGTTCAGGGAGGCTCAAAAATCCCAAAGCCAAACCTGGGTTGACTTTGTGGACTATTCAGTAAAAATACTGGGTGGTTGGTGAGCTGGGAACAAGGTACAAGATTATGATGGGCTGTATACATTATTTATGAAAGAGCATCTGTTGAGTAATTGTTCCAATGATAGACTACATCACCATCTGGTAGACCTGGGTCCACTTTCCCCTCAAGAGGTGGGGAGGAAGGCAAACCATTGGGTCCAAACAAGGGTTACCAAAACTACCACTGGTAGGGGAGACCAAAAGAAAGAGGCCAAGAAGTCCCCCAAGGGAAAGATGGGAGCCAGTGTAAAAACAATAAAGAGTCTTCTCAAGGCCCCCAAAAATCTTCACAGGAGGGTTGGCCCAGAGACCACTCACAGACCAGGGGAGGGTACAAAGGGAAACACTTTGACTCCAACAAGGCTTGGTGCTCAGACTGTAAGACAAAAGGGCACCGGACTGGAGACTCTGGCTGTAAAAACAAAAAGAATGCCTCTAGTCCACCTGCAGTAAATGCAGTTGCCAATATCCGGATGGTTTCAGAGGTGTGGCCTGACCATGTCAGTGTCCCCACAGAGGCAACCTTAGTCACTGAGGGTAGGGTAAAATTATCCTGTGCTGCTTGGCCAAGTAATATGTCCAAATACAGGCAGCATCCTCTGATTAACCCCTTCGCTGCCAGGCCTTTTCCCCCTCCTGTGCCAAGCCTTTTTTGGCTATTTGGGGCAGTTTGCGCTTAGGCCCTCATAACTTTTTGTTCACATAAGCTACCCACGCCAAACTTGCGTCCTCTTTTTCCAACATCCTAGGGATTCTAGAGGTACCCAGACTTTTTGGGGTCCCCAGAAGTAGGCCAATAAATTAGCCAAAATACAGTGAAAATTTAGTTTTTTTAAAAAAAATGGGAAAAAGGGGCTGCAGAAGAAGGCTTGTGTTTTTTTCCCTGAAAACGGCATCAACAAAGGGTTTGCAGAGCTAAAATCACCAGCTTCACAGCTTTCAGGAACAGGCAGACGAATCAGAAAACCCAATTTTTCAACACAATTTTGGCATTTTACTGGGACATACCCCATTTTTACGATGTTTTGTGCTTTCAGCCTCCTTCCAGTCAGTGACAGCAATGGGCATGAAACCAATGCTGGATCCCAGAAACCGAAACATTTCTGAAAAGTAGACTAAATTCTGAATTCAGCAAGGGGTAATTTGTGTAGATCCTACAGAAAATAACAACTGAAAAAAATAATATTGAAATTGAGGTGAAAAAAACTGCAATTTTTCTCTACGTTTTACTCTGTAACTTTTTCCTGCAATGTCAGATTTTTTAAAGCAATATACCGTTACATCTGCTGGACTCCTTCTGGTTGCGGGGATATATAGGGCTTGTAGGTTCATCAAGGACTCTAGCTACCCAGAGCCAATAAATGAGCTGCACCCTGCAGTGCGTTTTCATTCTATACCGAGTATACAGCAATTCATTTGCTGAAATATAAAGAGTGAAAAATAGCTATCAAGAAAACCTTTGTATTTCCAAAATGGGCACAAGATAAGGTGTTGAGAAGCAGTGGTTATTTGCACATCTCTGAATTCCGGGGTGACCATACTAACATGTGAATTACAGGGCATTTCTCAAATAGATGTCTTTTTTACACACTCTGTTATATTTGGAAGGAAAAAATGTAGAGAAAGACAAGGGGCAATAACACTTGTTTTGCTAATCTATATTCCCCCAAGTCTCCCGATAAAAATGATACCTCACTTGTGTAGGTAGGCCTAGCACCCGCGACATGAAACGCCCCAAAACGCAACGTGGACACATCACATTTTTTTAAAGAAAACAGAGGTGTTTTTTGCAAAGTGCCTACCTGTAGATTTTGGCCTCTAGCTCAGCCGGCACCTAGGGAACCCTACCAAACCTGTGCATTTCTGAAAACTAGAGACCTAGGGGAATCCAAGATGGGGTGACTTGTGGGGCTCTGACCAGGTTCTGTTACACAGAATCCTTTGCAAACCCCAAAATTTGGCTAAAAAAACACATTTTCCTCAAATTTTGGTGACAGAAAGTTCTGGAATCTGAGAGGAGCCACAAATTTCCTTCCACCCAGCGTTCCCCCAAGTCTCCCGATAAAAATGATACCTCACTTGTGTGGGTAGGCCTAGCGCCCGCAACAGTAAATGGGCCAAAACACAACGTGGACACATCACATTTCTTCAAAGAAAACAGTGCCTACCTGTGGATTTTGGCCTCTAGCTCAGCCGGCACCTGGGGACACCTAGCAAACCAGTTCATTTTTGAAAACTAGAAACCCAGGGGAATCCAAGATGGGGTGACTTGTGGGGCTCTGACCAGGTTCTGTTACCCAGAATCCTTTGCAAACATCAAAATTTGGCCAAAAAAACACTTCTTCCTCTCATTTCGGTGACAGAAAGTTCTGGAATCTGAGAGGAGCCACAAATTTCCTTTCACCCAGCATTCCCCCAAGTCTCTCAATAAAAATGGTACCTCACTTGTGTGGGTAGGCCTAGCGCCCACGAAAGGGCAGATTGGCATAGCAAAAATCGGCCTGGGGGCAGAAATGGCCTAAATAAAATTTTCCACTCCAGGGGAGCGGTCCTTGTCCAAGGGGTCGCTCCTCATCTGTAAAAAAAAAAAAATCCCTGGTGCCTAGTGGTTTCTGCCGCCCTTGGGGGCAGATCGGCCTAATCAAAATAGGCTGATCTACCCCCCAGGGGGGGCAGAAATGGCCTAAATATAATTTGCCCCCTAGGGGAGCGACCCTTGCCTAAGGGGTCTCTCCACACAACTAAAACAAAAAAGTAAACAAAAAACAAAAAAAATGATCCTTGGTGCCTAGAGGTTTCTGCCTCCCCTGGGGGGGGCAGAAAAGGCCTTCCAAAAAAATTCCCCCCCTGGGAGCGACCTTTGCCCAAGGGGTCGCTCCCTTATGACAATTTCATAAAAAAAGAAAAATCCCTGGTGTCTAGTGGGCGTTTCAAAAGCCGGATTGCAAGCAATCCGGCTTTTGAAACGCTTGGAGAGACTTCAAAAGGAAGGAAATGCATTTCCTTCCCTTTGAAGCCTCTCCGGGCCTCCCCCACGTGATCGAAAGAGAAATGCAAAGCATTTCACTTTCGATCGCGCTGGAAGCTGAGCTTCCAGTGCGATGGGGGAGGCTTTGTGATTGTCAGCGCGCGCTTGCGTGCTGACGTCACGGGGGTGGAGGGGGTTTGGGGGTGGAAGGGGAAGGGCTTCCCCCATCCCTGACTTGGGGGGGGTGGAGGGAACCCCACAGAGGGAGCGCTAGCGCTCCCTCTGGGCTCTGTGACCAGGACTTAATGGTTACGCCCTGGGCTCAGCAGCACTGTACCTCAGGACAGAACCTTTACGTCCTGGGCACAGAACCGGTTAATGGGGAGAAAATAGAAGCTTTGAGGGATACAGGGGCTAGCATCCCTATAGCGTCTCAGCACCTGGTCACCACAATTCAGTTCCTAGTAAGGAGGTCTTATCCTGTCACCAATGCTGACAATGAGACCAAGTTTGACCCCATGGCTATGGTAAAATTTGAATGGGGAGTGTTGGAAAATGGGTTATTGGTAAGGGCAGGTAAGTACCTACACTTAGCAATAGGCCACTAACCTCCACTTAGGTCCAGTTAGATCTCAGTAAATTAAACCCAGCTCAACCCTTGGTAGCTTGGCAACGAGTGACAAGTCTTAACTTAGGAGACAGACTGTAAAGCATTCAAATATCACAGAACAGTAATTAAATAAAACACAGGAAACAGTAAAAAAATCCAAAACCAATTTATGAAAATAGATTATATTTTTATCTTTAAAATGACACAAAAACGAATAAAATCAGATAAGGGGAACCGGAGATATGAATTTTTAAAGAATTATTGGGTTTTTTGGCACCTAGAAACAAAAAGTGCCAATCGAGTCATCTGGTTGCACCTTGACCGGGGCAAAGTCAAAGTTTAAGGCCGACCGCTAAGGAGCCCGGCTCAGCTACAGGCCGCGGGAGGCCTCGATCAAAAGTTTACCTTTGCACTTCGTCATTTTTCAGAAGATTTTCTTCAGCGGGACGAACCTGCCCATCCAATCTGACCTCCTGGAACTCTTCTCCGGATACGCGTCATGGGAGCCCTCGGTGGAGATTTTTACCTTCGGACTTAGTTGATTTTTCGAGGTGAAAATCCTTCGACCGGGGTAAACCTGGATCTTGATCCGACGTCTTTGGAGCCCTCCTCAGATAAGCTGGCTGGGAGGTCCCAGTCAACTTTGTACTTTCGGACTTAGTCCCTTTTTTGGAGATTTTCTTCACTGGGAGGAACCTGCAAATGAGGCCGGGTCGCGGTTGAGGCAAAACGGCTAGAGTTGCCGCCGCGGTTCGGTCCCTCTATGGAGCTTTCTTTCAAAAATTATCCAAACTTCTCCAAACTTATGGATCTTCTCCCAGATGTTCCTTTAAGGTTCTTTTGGGGTCCACAGCTCACTCCAAGGGTCCAGAAGCTCTGAGATGATCCTTGGGGGTGTGGACTACAACTCCCTGAATGCACCTGGTGCAAACTCCTTTTTGGCCACTGGGCAGTGGTCAGCTGGTTGATTTCCTCAGGAGTTGGTGCAGGGGACTCTGGTTAGCAATTTTTCACCTGTAGCAAACAGGGAGTCCCTCCTTGAACCAGTTAAAGCCAGGCAAAGTCCTTCCTGTGGTGAAGCCCAAGTGTGCAGCTGGTGCAGTCCTTCAGAGTGCAGGTTCCAGGTGCAGGCCAGTGGTCCAGCAGGGCAGTTTTTCTTCTCCTTTGGTCCTTCCTTGTTGGAATCTGATGGGGATCAGAGGTGTGGGTGCAGGTCTGCCAGTTTTATCCTTGCTCTTGGGTGAAAAACAGGGGGGTCCTGGTTCTCCAATCAGGGGCAGGGTCCTTCCCCCTATGATGACCAATTCCTGGGAAGTGTGGCAAAAATCAATCCCAGGAGGCATCATTCCTCAAAAATCCATTGTGGCTGAAAGTGATTTTTGGAGGTTATATCTGGCTGAGCCCACCCACTGGTGTGGCTAAAAATCATAACACACCCCTCTTCTGCCCTCTCCTAATCTAATCAAGGGGGCACCTAGTTGTCTGGGGTTGCAGGATGAGCGGGTGTTGCTGGGTTGATCTAAATGTCCTTCTCTGCCTTTGAAGACCAGTTTGGCAGCCCTCCCCCTTCCTGCCTCACCATCTGCTGAGGGGAGATCCCCCTCCCACAGGCACATCTCTTTGTGTGAAGTCAGACCACTTCACACCTCATCAGGGCAGCCTGGTCAGGCTGCCAGATCCTGGCCAATCAGAGCACAGCAGCAAAAACAATGCAGGACTAAAATTGGCAACTTTTCAGTTAAAGTTTAAAACTCTTTACCTGAACAAGTTATAATAAATCCAACAACTGGAGGTTGTGGGAGTTATTGTAACAATTAATTTGATACCAAACTCTTAGTATCTGCTACTTAAGGGACCTTTTAAGATTAAAATAAAGTCGACCCCTTCTAGCCTATGAAGGCCATTCACTACAATGTGGGAAAAACAAATGTGGCTGTTTTTACCTCACCAGGGCTTATAAAACTATTTTTATAAGGTCCCTGCTTATAGTTACATGGCACCCAGCCCTAGGGGCACATAGGGCACACCTTAGGGGTGACTTCTATGTAAAAATAAGGTAGTTTAAGACTTTGGAACTACTTTTAATTCCAAAGTCGAATTTGCATATAACTTTAATTTAAAAGCAGCCAGCAAGGCAGGCCTGCCTTTAAAATGACACTGGGCACCTCAGCAGTGCATCTATGGGTGCACTACCTATGCTGTGGTCCCTAAACCTACATGCCCTACCATACACTAGGGACTTATAGGTAGGATGACTTAGCCAATTATAATTAGCCTAATTTGCATATTGATTTTACAAAGAGCACAGGCCCTGGGACTGGTTAGCAGTACCCAGGGCACCATCAGAATCAGGAAAACACCAGCAAAAAGTGGGAAATGGGGGCAACAAGTTAGGGGGCCTCTGCAATCAGCCATGTTCTCTCACACAAGCCCCCCAGCCCACACACCCAGGAGACTCAGCCCAACCCTGGGAGAGTCTTCCTGGCTTGTCAGTCGAGGAAGACAGTGAAGAGAACAGGCTGTCCCTTTGCAGGGCCTACTCTGCCTTACATCCTCCTGCCATGGTCATTCCTTCTGGGTAGTGAATCCATCCCAACAGTGAAAGGACCCATCTCAAACTGAAACTTCCCTCTAGGGGGGTCTTCCTCCTCTCTCTCTGCCAACTTGAGTAGTGAAGTGCCCACCTCCCCTACTCCTAACTTTGCTAGGGCAACACCTAGCTTACCCAAAGAGGTCACCCAACACTTGAGCAACCCCACCATGACCAACAGGGTCAGGGGGCCTACTTTGCTTTTGGCCCTGGGGTCTGCCTCCCAGACCAAGTACAGTGCTGCCAGGAAGGCTAGCACCCAGCAGAGGCTACTGACAGCTGTCAGTACCCAGAACTACACCCTACGCTCTCCACTGACAGGTGGCTGAGCTGCTTTAGGGGCAACTGTGGGGTCCAGGCACTCTTCTTGCTGTCTTGAGTGGGGGGCTACCACCTCCTGTGGCAGACACCCTCCTTCCACTCTCCCTTCTGTCAGTGTAGGGGCAACACCCAGCATCTGGACAGCTGTCTGACTACTCAGGACTTCCTTGGGGTCAGGTGAGGCCTCACCAGTGCCAACTCTGGGCTCCCCCCTACTGGGGCAGAAGGGCGTTGGCTCCCTGGAACTCTCTTTAAGAGTGGGCCACCTTTCCTTTTCTTCTTTCCTTTTCATGGGGACCCCTGTCTCCTAACTGTAGGGACTGACTCCCCAGGACTTTGGGTTGGGGGGGTGCCCTGGGAGACTGCCCCATCTGGGACCAGACTCATCTCTGGAGGTCATTGCCCAGGATACAATCTAGGGGGAGGTCAGCACTGACTACCACCCTAAACCAGTCAAGGATACAATCCCTCTCTAGGGGCACTATGGCTACAGGTTTGGAGGTGACCTCCCCTGTGGCTATCCTGACTTTCCTGGTCTCTCCTGGGACATACATGTCTGGGGTCACTAACCGGTCACTCACTATAGTCTGACTGGCACAGGTGTCTCTCAGGCCAGTGGTAGGGATCCCATTCACCTGAATGAGGTGGAAGTGCCTACTCCCACCCTCAGGGATCACCAGCTTACCATCTGGTCCTGTCTACCAGCTCAATGCTAGGAGGACTTCATCATCTGAGGAGTTCTCCTCCATGGCTACACTGGACAGCCCAGTGCTAACCACCTTCTTTAGACAGGCTGCTTCTCCTCTGAAATGACCTGTCTGCTGACAGTCAAAGCAAGCCGTACTGTCCAAGAGCTTTTTTAACCCTGGGTCTCCCTGTCTCTGCTTGTCAGAGTGGGAGTGGGATTTACTCTCCTGCTTCTTAGGGTTCTGGGGTACAGAGGGAGTCTCTGTGGTGGGCTTACCACCTCCCTCCTTAGGTTTTTGGGGACCTGACCCCCCTTCTTGGAGTCTCCCCCGGGGACTTGACAACCACCCTGGTTCTCAGCCACTCATCAGCTGCCTCCCCTAGTACTCTAGGGTTGGTCAGCTTAGAGTCCACTAGATGCTGACGTAACCTTTCTTGGATACAAGTGGTCAAGATGTGCTCTCTCATGATCCGATTGTATAACCCCTCATAAGTGTTTTCTTTGTTACCATGAATCCAGCCCTCTAGTGCCTTAAGTGAGGTGTCTACAAAGTCAACCCAGGACTGGGTACTGACCTTCTGGGTGTCCCTGAACTTCATCTTATACTGCTCTGGGGTCAGACCAAACTTCTTTTTTAAGCACCTCTTCATATTAGAGTATGAATCTGCCTCCTCCCCATTTAAGGTCAGAAGCCTATCCCTCCATGAGTTGGGGACCAACTCCCATAAAAGTGAACCCCAGTATTGAGGCCTACCCCTTCTCATTTGGAGTGCCCTCTCAAAGGCCTCCAACCACTTGTCTATGTCATCCCCCTCTACATAAGCAGGAACCACCCCCTTGGGTAATCTGGGGCAAACATCCCCACCCATGGACACCTCAGCTTCTCTGTCGCTGCCACAATCTCTTTCTTTGCCCACTTTTTCTTTTCTAGGGCCAGCTTCTCTGCCTCCAAAGCTATAAATGCTAGCTGAACCACCAGCTCTCTTTCCCTGAGGGACAGGTTCTCTCCTCCTGAAGGGTCTCCCTTCTCCCAACTAGCTTTGGGTATGACCCCAGTAACTGTGTGCAGTGAGGACCTGTCTTCCTCCTCCTCACTTAGGCTAAGATGCCCTCCCTCCCCTGAGTGGTTGTAGCTAGCATCCTCCCCTGCATCTTCCTCCTCTGGAGCTTCCTCTGGGCATACGTCTTGGGCCTCAGCCCATGCTGTCAGGGATTTAATCAGGACATGCTTCCTGAGGTCAGTGGCCGCAGGCAACCCCCTTGCAGTACACAAACCCCCTAAGCTGGACTACTGTCAGTGTGGGTAGGCTAGCCAGCTCAAGCTCCATGGTTCCCTAGTTTTGTGTCAACAAAAATGTTTTGCAAAAATTGGAAACAAGAAATTAGAAAAATCACAAAAATTATATAATTGAAATTAATCCAAATTAAAAATTAAAAAACAATGTTTGCACTAGGACGATTTAAAGGATTTTTAATTTGTTTTACTTAAAACTGTAATGTGATACTGAACACAAGTACAGGATCCCACCACTGCGTACCAAAAATGTTGGAAAATGGGTTATTGGTAAGGGTAGGTAGGTACCTACACTTAGCTATAGGCCACTAACCTCTACTTAGGTCCAGTTAGGTCTCAGTAAATCAAACCCAGCTCAACCCTTGGTAGCTTGGCAACGAGCGACAAGGCTTAACTTAGGAGACAGAGTATAAAGCATTCAAATATCACAAAACAGTAATTAAATAAAACACAGGAAACTGTTTAAAAATCCAAAACCAATTTAAATAAATAGATTATATTTTTATCTTGAAAATGACACAAAAACAAATAAAATCGGATAAGGGGAACCGCAGATATGAATTTTTAAAGAATTATTGTTTTTTTAGCACCTAGAAAAAAAAAAGCGCCAATCAGGTCATCTGGTTGCACCTTGACCGGGGCAAAGTCAAAGTTTAAGGCCGACAGCGATGGAGCCTGGCTCGGCTACAGGCCGCGGGAGGCCTCGCTCAAAAGTTTACCTTCGCACTTAGTTTTTTTTCTGAAGATTTTCTTCAGCGGGACGAACCTGCAAGTCCAATCCGACCTCCTTGAACTCTTCTCCGGCTACGCGTCGCAGGAGCCCTTGGTGGAGATTTTTACCTTCGGACGTAGTCGTTTTTTCGAGCTGAAAATCCTTTGACTGGGGAAACCTGGATCTTGATCCAACGTCTTTGGAGCCCTCCTCGGATACGCTGGCTTGGAGGTCCCGGTCAACTTTGTACGTTCGGACTTAGTCTCTGTTTTTTGGAGATTTCCTTCACCGGGATGATTCTACAAATCAGGCAGGGTCGTGGTTGAGGCAAGCCAGCTAGAGTTGCTGCGGCGGGTTGGTCCCTCTATGGAGCTTTTTTTCAAAAGTTCTCCAAACATCTCCAAACTTCTGTATCTTCTCCCGGATGTTCCTTTAAGGTTTTTTTGGGGTCCACAGCTCACCCCAAGGGTCCAGATGCTCTGAGATGATCTTTGGGGGTGTGGACTACAACTCCCTGAATGCACCTGGCGCAAACTCCTTTTTGGCCACTGGGCAGTGGTCAGCTGGTTGATTTCGTCAGGACTTGGTGCAGGGGACTCTGGTTAGCAATTTTTCACCTGTAGCAAACAGGGAGTCCCTCCTTTAACCAGTTGAAGCCAGGCAAAGTCCTTCTTGTGATGAAGCCCAAGTGTGCAGCTGGTGCAGTCCTTCAGAGTGCAGGTGCAGGCCAGGGGTCCAGCAGTCCCTTTTCTCCTTTGGTTCTTCATTGTTGGAATCTAATGGGGATCTGAGGTGTGGGTGCAGGTCTGCCAGTTTTATCCTTGCTCCTGGGTGAAAAACAGGGGGGTCCTGCTTCTCCAATCAGGTGCAGGGTCCTTCCCCCTGTGATGACCACTTCCTGGGAAGTGTGGCAAAAATCATTCCCAGGAGGCAATATTCCTCAAAAATCCATCATGGCTGATAGTGATTTTTGGAGGTTACATCTGGCTGAGCCCACCCACTGGTGTCGCTAAAAATCATAAACACCCCCCTCCCCTAATCTAATCAAGGGGGCACCTAGTTGTTTGGGGTTGCAGGATGTGGGGGTGTTGCTGGGTTGCTCCAAATGCCCTTCTCTGCCTTTGAAGACTCTTTGTGTGAAGTCAGGCCACTTCACACCTCATCAAGGCAGCCTGGCCAGGTTGCCAGAGGCTGGTCAATCAGAGCACAGCAGCAAAAACAATGCAGGGCTGAAATTGGCAACTTTTCAGGTAAAGTTTTAAACTCTTTACCTGAACAAGTTATATTAAATCCCACAACTGGAAATTGTGGGATTTATTATAACAATTCATTTGATACCAAACTCTTTGTATCTGTCACTTAAGGGGACTTTTAAAATTAAAATAAAGTCTCCCCATTCTAGCCTATGAAGGCCATTCACTACAATGAGGGAAAAACAAATGTGGCTGTTTTTACCTCACCAGGGCTTATACAACTATTTTTATAAGGTCCCTGCTTATAGTTACATGGCAACCAGCCCTAGGGGCACATAGGGCACACCTTAGGGGTGACCTATATGTAAAAAGAAGGTAGTTTAAGACTTTGGAACTACTTTTAATTCCAACGTCGAATTTGCATATAACAGGCCTGCCTTTAAAATGACACTGGGCACCTCAGCAGTGCACCTATGGGTGCACTACCTATGCTGTGGTCCCTAAACCTACATGCCCTACCATATACTAGGGACTTGTAGGTAGGTTAAATTAGCCAATTATAATTAGCCTAATTTGCATATCCATTTTACACAGCGCACAGGCCCTGGGACTGGTTAGCAGTACCCAGGGCACCATCAGAGTCAAGAAAACACCAGCAAAAAGTGGGAAATGGGGGCAAAAAGTTAGGGGGCCTCTGCAGTTCTCCCTGCTCTGTCACAGGGGGAGTAGCAGGGCAGGAAAAAATTGGTTGTGTCCTCATCCATCCCTGTATATTGCCTACTTGGTAATGATGTGGAGCATTCCACTTGGGCTGAGGTAGAGCTAAAGACCCATGCAGCAATGCTTGGAATCCCTGAGCGTGCTTGTGTCAGGACTAGGGCACAGAGCAAACTTCAGAGAGAAAAATGACAGCAGGATCCTGAAATAGTGGACCAGCCTCCCAAGAGAAAAGGCAAGAAGACTGGGGAACCAGTTTCACAACAGATCCCAAGACAGGACCCCTCTCCTCAGGAGGAGAAGGAGTCACCCGCCTTAGAGGGAACTGAGCCTGAGGAGCTTTGGCCTTACCAGCCTGAGCTCTTAGGCCCAATGTCAGTGGTACCCACAAGGTCCACTGGGAGGAGGGGCTCCTGTACACTAAGGCCAAAGACTTTAAGCCTGGTGAAACCAGTCGGATGGTAGTACCCCAGAAGTTCAGAGACTTCCTTCTCACTTTAGCCCATGACATCCCCCTGGCAGAGCACCTGGATCAGAATACAACATGGAGTAGGTTCTTTAACCACTTCTACTGGCCAGGGATGACCCAAAAAGTGAAGGACTTCTGCCAGTCCTGTCCCTCCTGCCTAGCTAGTGGCAAAGCAGGTGGGCACTTAAAGGTCCCTTAAATTCCACTGCCTGTGGTTGGGGTTCCTTTTGAGAAGGTAGGGGTTGAGATTGTTGGCCCCCTTGACCCTCCAACAGCATCAGGGCCTAGATACATCCTAGTGGTAGTGGATCATGCCACTAGGTATCCTGAGGCTATTCCCCTTAGGACCATCACTGCACCTGCAGTGGCCAAAGCCCTTCTGGGTATCTTTACCAGGGTGGGGTTCACCAAGGAGGTAGTGTTAGACAGGGGGTCAAACTGCATGTCTGCATACTTAAAACATATGTGGCAGGAATGTGGATTGACTTATAAATTCACTGCCCCATACCATCTACAGACCAATGGGCTGGTAGAAAGGTTCAACTAGGCCCTGAAAGGCATGATTGGAGGACTCCCTGAAAAACTCAGAAGGAGATGGGATGTTTTACTTCCTTGCCTGCTGTTTGCCCACAGGGAAGTGCCACAAAAGGGAGTAGGTTTTTCACCCTTTGAATTTTTGTTTGGGCATCCTGTTATGGGACCACCGAGTCTTGTAAGGGAAGGCTTGGGAGAGACCTCTCAAGAGCCCAAACAGTACACTGTGGACTATGTGCTTGGCCTTCATTCCAGAATGGCTGAGTACATGGAGAAAGCCATCAATAATCTTCAGGCCAGCCAAGAGCTTCAAAAGCTCTGTTATGACCATAAAGCTGCTTTGGTAGTGTTCCAACCAGGGCCGAAAGTTTAGGTGTTGGAGCCTGTTGCTCCAAGGGCTCTCCAAGACAAATGGTCTGGACCCTATCCCATTCTTGAAAGAAAAGGGGAGGTCACTTATCTAGTGGACCTAGGCAGTTGCAAAACCCCCAAAAGAATCATCCATGTCAACAACCAAAAACCCTACTTTGACAGAGATGATGTGACCATGCTCATGGTCACAGACGAGAAACAGTAAGATGAAAGTGAACCTCTCCCTGATCTCCTCCCCAGCAATCCCCAAGATGGTTCTGTGGATGGAGAGATCTTGTCAGACGCCCTCTCAGGACAACAACAGACTGATTGCAGGAAAGGGCTAAACCAGTATGCTGGGCTTTTTTCTCTGACCCCTGGGAAGACAAACTGGTGAACTCATGATGTGGACACTGGTGACAGCCTGCCTGAACAACATTTACAGACAGTCTGACCATGTCAGAGAAAGCATAGAAGCTTAAGTCAAGAAAATGCTGGATCTGGGTGTCATTGAACCCTTAGAGAGCCCCTGGGCCAGCCCAGTAGTGTTAGTCCCCAAACCTCACTCCAAGGGTGACAAGAAAGAAATGAGGTTTTGTGTGGACTACAGGGACCTCAACTCAGTAACCAAACTGATGCACACCCAATTCCAAGAGCTGATGAGCTCATGGACAGACTAGGGGCAGCCAAATACCTGAGTACTTTTGATTTAACATCAGGGTACTGTCAGATTGTCCTGACCCCTGGAGAAAAAGAGAGGTCATCATTCTCTACTCGAAGTGGACGTTATCAGTTCACTGTTATGCCTTTTGGACTCAAGAATGCACCTGCCACCTTCCAGAGGTTGGCGAACCAAGCCCTTGCTGGGCTGGAAACTTTTAGTGCAGCTTACTAAGATGATATAGCGGTCTGTAGTTCCACTTGGCAGGATCACCTGATCCATCTGGGAAAGGTCCTTGAGGCCCTGCAAAAGGCAGGCCTCACTATCACGGCCAGTGTGTGCCAGATAGGGCAGGGAAAAGTTGTGTACCTGGGCCACCTGCTTGGTGGAGGCCAAGTACAGCCTCTACAACCCAAGGCTCAGACTATTCTGGCTTGGGAAGCTCCTACAACCCAGCCCCAAGTCAGGGCATTCCTTGGCTTGGCTGGATATTACAGGAGGTTTGTGAAGGATGATGACACCATAGTTGCCCCCTCACAGAACGTACCTCCAAGAAGATGCCCAGAAAGATCAACTGGACAGTGAGTTGTCAAGAGACCTTTGACACTCTGAACATAGCCATGTGCTCTGCTCCAGTACTTCAAGCACCAGACTACGCAAGGGAATTCATAGTCCAGACAGATGCTTCAGAGTTGGGGAAAGGAACAGTCCTCTCCAAAAGGAATGATGATGGACATGACCACCCAATTGCTTTTATTAACAAGAAGCTACTCCCTAGGGAACAAAAATGGAGTGTCATAGAGAGGGAAGCCTTTGCTGTGGTTTGGGCCCTGAAAAAATTGAGGCAATACTTTTTTGGTTCTCACTTCACTATTCAGACTGACCACAGGCCTCTCAGGTGGCTACAACAAATGAAAGGTGAGAATCTCAGACTGCTTAGGTGGCCCATCCCCCTACTGGGAATGGACTTTAAAGTGGAACACAGACATGGGACTGCCCATGCCAATGCAAATGGCCTCTCCAGTTTCTTCCACTTAGAAGATGAAGACTCACTAGGGAAAGGGTAGTCTCATCCTCTTTCGTTTGGGAGAGGGTAGTGTGAGAGGAGGCCTCTTTTTGCATGGTTAGCCCCCACTTTTTGCCTGATGTTGATGTGTTCTAGAAGTTGAAAGTGCCCAGGGCCCCTGCTAAATAGGTTCTCTGGGCCAGATCTCTTTCCCTAAAACTGTTGTGATGCTTGCCACAATTGGTCATACTCTCAAATACCCCTGTAGGTCCCTAGTAAATGGGTACCCCAGTACCCAGGGCAAGAGATATTAAGAGTAGGTCCCTGGGGGCAGTGGCACTGATTGTGCCACCCCCAAGGGGCCTGCACCCAGATGCACCCAGCACTGCCATTGCAGGCCGAGTGTACTGGGGCAACCCTAAAAGGATAAATTCAACATGGCACACTCTCTGTGTGCCCTGTCCACCATACACTGCATGTGCTATGGGTAAGTCACCACTCTAGCAGGCCTTTCAGCCCAAAGGCAGGGTGAACCATATTATATGTGAGGGCATAGCTGCATAAGCAATATGCCCCCACTGTGTGCTTGCTAAGCCTAGGACATAGTGAGTGAACAGAGCAGCCATTTTAATGTATGTACTGGGCACTGGTCAAACACGAGTTCCCAGCTACATAATGGCCTCTCTGAACCCTGGGTTGTTTGGTATCAAACTACTCAGAATATTAAATCCAAACTGATACCAGTGTTAAATTTAACCTTAAATGTACCCAGGGGCCACTTTAGGGGTGTCCCCTGCAAAAGCTAACCCTTACTGGCAGAGTTGCTGGCTGGTTCCATCCAGCTGCCACTCCAGACAGCCAATATACAAACATAGGGGAGAGCCCTGACTCTCTGGTTTGTAAGACATT
The DNA here is from genome assembly GCF_031143425.1 of Pleurodeles waltl. Lineage (NCBI taxonomy): Eukaryota > Metazoa > Chordata > Amphibia > Caudata > Salamandridae > Pleurodeles > Pleurodeles waltl. Next base: position 1,041,820,261 of record NC_090437.1, read on the forward strand.
TGCCTTCCTGGGTGGAGGAGCTAACTCCCCCTCCCTCAGGAATGTGCAACACCCTGGCGGTGAGCTTCAAAGGGCTACAGCCCCTGAAACTCGAGCCCCAGGCCTGCTGGGTAGGAAGAGTGGCTTCACTGGGCATGCATCACCCCTAAGGGCTTGCATGCGAAGTAGATCCTCTGATTCAGATTTCTCCATCTTGGAATGGAGAGGAACAGCCAATGAGGTTTAGGGAAGTGAGCCTTCCCACAGGAAGTCATCACTATAGTGGGTGTAGGCACCCCAGGGTAAGTGCCCCATTGTCCACTACCAGGTTCCCCCTAAAACGCCCACTAAATTCAGTATTTAGTGGGCTCCCCTAGACCAAAATTTTAGATTTAAAAAGGAATCGAAGAACATTCCAAGAAGACAAGAAAACCAGCACCAGAGAAACCACCAGGAAGAGAACTGAGGACCTGCTGCACCAGAAGAGGCGCCAAGACCCCTGCTTGCTGCACCAGAGTCCCAAGAATCGCGGCAGTGGAAGAGCTGAGCACTGGACTGACCCCAAGAAACCCACGGGACCTCCAGGCTTTAATGATCACCGTAGACCTCCCTCCTGAGTGAAGGCATCACTCAAGAAAAGCAATTAAACTGCAAAAGACCAACAAACCAGTGAAGGACACTTCACTGAATCGCTGATATCTCCGCTACTGGAAGTCACAGCTGGACCTAACAACACACAGACAACAGCCTGGAAGTGCCCCCCAACTGTACCAAGTTTGGTGGTACTGCAATCCCTGGTGGCCGAGATAGAGCAATACCCTGGGTCCTGGTAAGCTGATTTCAGACCAGGAGTAAAACAGCTTACCCAGAGCTAACAAAGGATCAGGAGGAAGCCCCAGTCGAGGGACTTCAGGAACACCTCTGACCTCTGACCAGAGTGCCCCCGTTGTCCTGCAAGCGACCCCCAAAGAGACTTACCTTCAGCTCCAGAGGGCTCTGTTGCACACAGCATCCAAGACCTCCAAAACACCCTGCATCTGGCCGCCCTGGGCCTTGCATCGTGGGTTCTGCTGTGTGCCCCAGGTCCCCAACCCCTTGTGACCTCGACAGCCAAAGGAGACCCCCAGGCACCACTTTGAATTTGAAAACCAGCTCCTTTTCCAAAAGGCCCATCCAGGTGTCCCTGTACCTGTGCCAAGAACGTTGCCAAAGCTGCTCCTGCAGAAACCGGGACTTGCCTGAAGCTCTCTAGCTGGCACAAAGTTCACACCGACCTCTGCAACCATCCTGCAAAAGAAGAGACTGGTAACTCAACCGTACGATTTTTAATGCATTTTTAAAAGTGACTGCCTAAAGTATTTTTAGAAATTCTGGTTTCTAGTTATTCATAGAGGGTGTGTGGTGCATGATTGGATTTGTGAGTATGGCAAATACTTAGCACATCTCCTGGTTTAGCCTAACTGCTCGAACAGCTACCTTAAAAGTTAGAGCATTAGGTGGTCTGATTTTTACCCCTGAAAACTAACGTGTGGCTGTCAGGACCCTCTGCATAATGTACTTGGTTTTTGTACACTACATAGAGGGCCAGCCTCCAACAAGGAGTACTGCCCCTTTGCTGTGTGTGATTTGCAGGGTTGGCCTGCAGTTGCTGCTTCTGCTGTGAAAAGGACAAAGACTGGACTATGCTGTGTATCCTGCTTGTGAAGTTTTTCCAAGGAGTTGAAGTAGAGCTTGTCTCTTGTTGAACGTCTCAGGAATATCAAAGACTTCAAATTCATATGCGCACAGCACTGGGAACTGTGTGTTTTGTGCTGCAACAGAAGAAAAATCACCATGACGCTGTCAACAATGTTGCTGCCTGCACCGTGACCTGACAGCAACGCACAGAGCCATGCCCAGCTTCGCAACACAACCTTAGTTTCACCGCTGCCATGCCTGATGCTGCCAAAGAGACTGCTTGCACCGTGACCTGTGGGCCCGCACATCGCATCGCTTCACACCACATCCTTGGTATCCTGGAGACTGCCGCTCTCTGCTGACTGCAACGCCTCTACCTGTATCCATGGCCTGAGGACATCGCTTGTGAGGTACCTGAAGCACCAGCCCTTCCCGCACCACAGACCCGGTCTGCCACCGTCAAAGCTATTGATTCCAGCATTATCAACAGATGCCGCTGCCTGCACTGTGACACGTGGGTGCCGCATTGAGCTCACCCCACATCGTTCTGCAGCCTTAGGCCTGCCACCATCATCACTTCAGTGATGATGATGCCCCTGCCTGTACTGTGACCTGTGGTATCCGCCGGTCGCATCTTCCCACTTTGCACCGCAGCCCCTATGCCATCGAATCAGCGCTCCCGATTTTGTCATCAGCACAGAGTTCAATTTGCAATGCTTGTGATTGCAAGGGCCCATTGGCCCAGGTACCGACCTCTGGAAATGACAGCGATCAACGCCTGCCAATGCCAGGGATGCTGCACTTGAGATCGCAGCACAAGGACCACAATGCCCTGCATTTCCAAGGTACATTTTGCGGGTCTTCCCATCACCATAGCTGGCCCACAACCTCACGGTTGGTCTGAACTGTTGAATTTGTTGTTGATAATTCCCTACTAACCCCAGACAGCACTATTAACTTTAAGGAACTGTGGGGCATATTTATGAGCCCCTAGCACCTCCTTGCACCACTTTTGCAGCACCTATTTCAAGGTGCCATATTTACAATGTGGTGCAATGCTTGCATTAAGCCACTTTGTAAACCCTTGAGCCACATTATGCCTGCGCCAGGCATAATGTGTGCAAGGGGGGTGTTCCCCTGTTAGGGGGGCTGAAAAAAGGGTGCAAGGAAATCTATGAGCTTCCTTGTGCCATTTTGTTTTTCACTTTTAACGCCTGCTCAGAGCAAGCATTAAAAAGAGGATTGCATTATTTAGAATGGGCCCCTATGTATTCTGCAGGAGTAGTGCCAACATTTTGGCACTACTCCTGCCGAGTACATCAATAGCGTCACATAGAATGACGCTATTGCCCCCTACCCTGAGCCATGGTTCGCTGTATTTTAAATACGGTGCACACATGGTGGTGGTACGGGGTGCTACGGGGCACAGGGAAAGTGACACTTTCCAAAAAGCTGCCCCTGTATTTTTAAGTTAGTCCTTGCAAAATTCATAGCTCTTTTACTGTATGTTGTATTTTTCTCATTTTGGTCTTGTTTTACAAAGATAAATATTGGCTATTTTTCTAAAACTAGTGTGGTGTCCTTTTGTAGTGTTTTCACTGTATTACTGTGTGTTATGTTCACATGTTTTACACATTGCTTCCGCGATAAACCTGACTGCGTGTGCCGAGCTATCAAGGGGGTGAGCAGGGGTTAACTTAGGTCTGTGACTCCCTTATCCTGACTAGGAAGAAGAGTCCCTGCCACGGCCAAAGAGAGACTCCCATTTCTAACAGTTTACTATCAGGGAGATCACATCCATCATGTCTCTGATGTAGGGCTCAGTGATGCTCATCCACGGTTTTAAAAAAATCAATCAATGTACTTGCACAGGGACTCTAAAATGGAGCTACACCCTGACACAATGGGGCAACCAGGGGGTTTCTCCAATCTTTGTGTATTTTGGGGAGGACATTCAAGGGGATAGCAGGGATGAATGAGAGGGGTGAAGCTCATACATGCTCCTGTGTTCCAAGGAAAAGGGTTAATGCTTGCACTGAAATCTTGGACATAATAAAGTCCCTGCATCCCAATCAACCCAGAACACAATGTTCTAAAATAAAAAAAGAGAGTCTGGATACTTAAAAGTGTAATATCCTGACAGGGGTAGGTACGAGTTGGGCTCAATTAGGAGGACCATTTGGCCTGCCAGTCTTTTATTACTGAGAAATGTACTGATCTTATGAAGTCCTTTATGCAAAGGGTTATTGATCTTATGGAGTGGGTTGATAGTATGCTAACACACATTGAGAAGAAACTTCAGGGTGGACAGTAGAGGAAAGCAGAGTGCAGACATAAAAATACAGTAATGTCTACATAGAAAGAGCTGCTGGGCTGCAATACAAGACAACATATGAAAACACTCCGAGTAGATTTTAGGCACTTGATGTTAATGCTGCAATTAAGTCACTAGCCCCACGTTGTATGGGACAGAAAGCAAAGCACAAGGAGTCATGTATTGGGGGGATGTGGAGATGTATATGGTATGTTTAAGTTTAGTTCTGGAGAGGGGCATAGACGGAAATAGGAGGCACAGCATAAGATGCAGGGAAATCTGGCATGTAGTAGTGGTTTACCATTTATAGCAGTGGTTCCCAACCTTTTGACTTCTGTGGACCCCTATTTTATCAATACTGGAGCCAGGGGACCCCCACTGAATCATTATTGGAACCTGGGGACCCCCACTGAGTCATTACTGATAGCTGGGACCTAATATTATTACATTTTTTAAGCAGTCACGGACCCCCTGAGGAGGCTTCGCGGACCCCCAGGGGTCCCAGGCCCACAGGTTGGGAACCACTGGTTTATAGTAAAGATTATGGGGCATATTTACAAGAAAGTGGAGCATAATAGATGATGCACCACTTTTCTTGTGTCCCCCCTACTGGCGCCTAACGACACCATTGTTGCACCATATTTACAATACGTTGCACCATGGTGGTCATTAGCGCAATAGTGTCAACATTTTTCACCCTTTTGTGGCTCTTTGCTGCACTAACGTCAAAAGTTTTTATGCTAGTGCAGCAAAGCAGGGGGAGGCCCATTGATTATAATGGGTGCGTCATTTTCATTCCTGCTCTAAACAGGCATTAAAAATGACAAACAAAGATGTACATTTCATGGCACCATTTTTTTAGGCTCCCTTCCCTGCTCCAGAACACTCCCCTTGCATACATCATGCCTGATGCAGGCATAATGTGGCTCAAGGGCTTACAAAGTGTTGTAATGCAAGCATTGCGCCACTTTGTAAATATAGCATCAGAAAAGCCACCTTAGTGCTGCCCTAGCATAAAAAAGTTATGCTATGGCGGTGCTAAGGTGGCACAAGGGGCTTTTGAATATGACCCATAGTTTTGTAAATTGCAGGCTTAAGAATAAAGTGGGCAATCTTTTTAGAAGATTTTATGATTCGTTGTCTGTAGGAGACGTGGGCTATTTTCACACCATTTTTAGGTCGAGCATTGCAGCGCGTATGCGCTGCTTTTCCGACGTGTTGGTGTGTATCTGGGCTTTTAATAACGCCCACCTCACGCTCATCACTACCACTCATTCCTGGGCTTGCCCTTCAAAAATCCTTTGATGACATTGGTAAATGGTTTACCTTTGTCCCTCTTTGGGGAGGTTTTGTTACCGCCTTTGCCATCGTCCCTATTACATGGCTAATTGCACTTCTGCCGATAAGTTTAACTGCGAGCGAACTTCTTTTCTTTTGTGTGTCTCTTCACGCTGATGCTCACGGCGCCCGTGGAGCTGTGAATTGGTCCCTTATGTGAAAGAGTTTAACTTTTAATTTTCAATGCATGTGGCAAGAAAAGTCGGGTTAGGAGTTTACAACGCTAATGGCTCTAACTCGAGCAGATGTGAGACCCGCTGAATTACAAAAGCTTGTTTAATTCTTTTGTTACCTATCACATGCCTGATCAACCTGCTACTGCCGGACACCCTAAGGTGGGCCTTTCGATATTTCTTCATGTGAATCACAAGGAGACGTATTTTTGTTGTATCATGATTCCCCCTATTATCAATTAATTGTATTAGAGATTGATGGGATCATAAAGTGGTCCTAATTAACTATTATAATTGACATTTTCAATCAATATTGAAATTGGGTAACAGCCAGGCTGTATAAAGAGTTAAATGCATTTTGTGTGAATAGGAGATATGAGACATATTCTTTGGTTCAATCTAGACAGCACCAATTTGAAGATTCTTTGGCAGGGTTTCAAGAAATTGAGAGAAGCCCATAAAAATTAAAAAAACGTACATATTTATAATGTGAAATGTTTTAGCATGGTTTTGTATGGGGCTGGGGTGCGGTGTCATGTAAAGATCTCATCTACTCCAGTTAATGGAAAACAGGGTTTTTAAAAAATGGCTTACAGTCAGTGGCGGCTCCTCCGCTATGGCGGAGGAGCGTTGCCCCCGGCCAGCAACAGGCGCTGCAAATCCTTTAACAATGAAAGCACAATAAACTAGGTTTCTTATGCTTTCATTGGTAAAGGGGCCGGGCATTGGGGATGAAAGGGACGAGGGGAGAGCACTGTGCACTCCCTCCAGTGTGCAGGTATGTTTGGCTGGCCGCCTCGGTTCTGCCCAATATACATGTACTCTAGCCTCTCTCCAGCCCGGCACTGTGCTGCCAGGCTGGAGAGCTGGCATAGGCTCCCACTCTGCCTGGGAGCACCCTGGCTGGGCGCTCCCAAACAATCCTAGTGCTGCTCTGAACAGTGTCAGGATTGGCTACAGGGCAGGCTGGGAGCCTGTGCCTGCAACCTGTTGAGGAGACAGAGGAGCGGCGGCGGACCCTGGCAGGCAGTTAAGTTTATTTTTTTATTTGTTTTCAAAGTTTTATGAATATTTACCCCCGGCTGCCCCCTGCTCCCCCATGCCACCCCGCCACCTGTAACACCTGTGAGCTGTGACTGCTTACAGTTTCCCAATCAACTTCTTTGTATTTCGTACATCGAGAGGTGGGTTTGAGCTTTATTGAAGATTTGATTTGTATTGGCCCATTGTTATTGTGAAAAATGGTTTAGCCCCAAGAGGTGGTATTTTTTGATATAGCCAATATCCAATACTACCTCTCACTTGATTACGATCATATTATTCTATGGATGAGGAATCTCAAATATGTATGTAGCGGTTTGGGTAGACCACATATGTTTAATGACCCTCAGAAGATTGAAGGAATTAGTAGAGAACGTTTAAAGATATGGTGCTAAGTATTTTCAAGGATAAAGGAACAAGGAGTGAAAGCATGAAATCTAGGTCTTTTACCTATTGGATAAGGGCCATTACTTAGGTTGACAAACTTCATTGATGTGAGTAACAAATAGTTTTAGAAGGTTTTTATTGACCCGTGATAGAGCTGACTTAGGGTGGTGATCCCACAACTTTTTGCCTGCCTCCCTCCATTTTTCTGACACTGTTTTTGCTGGTTTTAGGACTCTGCACACTTTACCACTGCTAACCAGTGGTAAGGTGTATATGCTATCTCCCTTAAACATGGTAACATTGGTTCATACCCAATTGGCATATTTGGTCTACTTGTTAGTCCCTAGTAAAAGCACTGCATCTGCTTGTAGATTGAATGCTGCTAGTGGGCCTGCAGCACTGTTTGTGCCACCCACATAAGTAACTCCTTAACCATGTCTCAGGTCTGCCATTGCAAGGCCTGTGTTTGCAGTTTCACTGCCACTTCGTCTTGGCATTTCAAAGTACTTGCCAAGCCTTAAACTCCCCTTTTTCTACATATGTCACCCCTAAGGTAGGCCTTATGTAACCCATAGGGCAGGGTGCTACGTAGGTAAAAGGTAGGGCATGTACATGTGTGTTTTATATGTCCTAGTAGTGGAAAACTCCTACATTAGTTTTTCACTACCATGAGGCCTCCTCCTTTCATGGGATAACATTAGGGCTACCCTCATATACCGTTTGAGTAGTAGATTCTGATCATCAGATCGGGGTAACCAGGTCATATTTAGTATTGCCAGAATGGTAATACAAAATCCTGCTCATTGGTGAGGTTGGATTTCATATTAGTATTTTAGAAATGCCACTTTTGGAAAGTGAACATTTCTCTGCACTTAAAATCCATCTGTGCCTTACTGCCTGTCTCCAATCCATGTCTGGGCTGGCTGACAGCTCCCTTGTGCATTTCACCCGGACAACGACAAGCACAGGATACTCAGTCACACCTGCACTAATCTACAGACTGAATGGGTTTTCCTGGGCTCGGAGGGTGGCGGCCCTGATGCTTACATTTCACAGGCTAGTGGCCTTCCCTCACACATTGGACTATCAAACCCCCCACTGGGACCCTGGCAGACAGACCTGTACTGAAAGGGGACATTGTGCACTTCAAAACCACTATTTGAAGTCTCCCCCACTTCAAAGGCATTTTTGGGTCTATAAACTGGGTCTCTGACCCCACCAAATCAGACACTTCTGGACCTGAACCTACAAACTGTTAAGAGGAACTGCCTGGCTGCCCAAAGGACTCATCTGGACTGCTTTGCTGTGAAGAAACGCTGCACTGCTGTTGTCCTGTTGCCCTGCTACCCTTTGACTTTGCTGAGAAGTGCTCTCCAAGGGCTTGGATTGAGCTTGCCTCCTGTTTTCTGAAGTCTCAGGGCCAAAAAGGCTTCATCTCTTCAAGGGACTCCTTGTGCGCCAAAAATCGGGACACAACCTGCCGGAAACGACGTTGCCCGACTTCCGAGTGAAGAATCGACACAGCACCAGCTGTGTGGTAGAAAACTCAATGCATCCCCATACTGGATCGACGCAATGTCTGTGACTTCGTCCTGCATGCCCAGGATTTCCATGTGTCATCCTTGGGCATCAAAAAGATCCTTTGTATTGCAGTGAAGACTGCACACTGGAAATCAATGCAAAGCCCCTTGCAGGGTATAAAGAAACAACGCATTTGTCTGTGCCGTGCTGGAAATTCCGACACACACCCTATATTTCCATGCATCTCCTTCTCTGTGGTACTTTGTAAAATCAAGAGACAACTGTTGATTTCCAAGATTTAAGACTCTTTTTAATCTCGCAAAAGTGATATTTCAACTTGTCCTTCTGGAATCTTTATCGTTCTGACCTTAATTTAACCAGATAAATATCTTATATTTTTCTAAACCTGTTTGGTGTTTTTTGTGGTGTTTTCACTGTGTTACTATATGATTTATTGTACAAATACTTTACACATTGCCTTCTAAGTTAAGCCTGACCGCTCAGTGCCAAGCTACCAGAGGTTGGGCACAGGATAATTTGGATTGGGTATGACTTACCCTGCCTAGGATTGTGGTCTCTATTTCGACAAGGGTGTATACCTCTGCCAACCAGAGACCCAATTTCTAACAACCTGCATTGGATTGAACCTAATTCATATCATGGTATCATTTCCCAAAATAAATGACTGGTCGTCCATTCATGTTCATTGTCCTTGTGATGGAACCTCAATACAAAGCACAATGCACTTTACCCTGTTTAAGAAGTTTTTTTTTGTGGGAGTTAGAAAAAGGATTATTAAATCTTTTATATTTAAAAATAAGGTTAGAGATTTTGGGCCCGCCTTAGATTTTTTTACAAGGGTTTGGGTCTAAGGAGATTTGCGCTACAGTTAGGGCGTACATCAAAGCAACTGTATTTGTACGCAAGTTTGGGAAACACATTACTGTGGTTAATAGTTTTTTAGGGTAACAACTGTATTTAAGGTGCATCTCTTGTGATCTAAGAACTATGGGCCTCATTTAGATATTGGTAGACAAGGTTCTCCGTCGCAACTATAACCAATATCCTGTCCACTGAAATCTAAATCTCATTATATCGTAAAGGATTTAGATTTCAACGTACTGATATCCTTCACCGTTGTGCAGGAATAACTCGTCTGCAAACATCTAAATCAGGCCTCATCCGCTGCGGCCGCTGCATAACTCACAGGGAGGGGTGGGAAAGGAGGGCTTTGGACAAAGATGAGGTAAAAAATAAAAAATAAAAAGGCAATTACCTTGTCTTTGTCCCTGCCGCCTCCTGTCACCTCGCACTCCCCTTTTTCTGGTGTTCCAGCATTCACCGCTGTGACACCAGCACAGGATCCCCAGTAATCCTGGCGCTGCTTTCATACAAAACCTTGCATGAAAGCAGCGCCAGGATTGGTCTGTGTGGCAGTGACTGCCACATAGACACAGCTCTAGGGTCTGTGTAGTTTCTCTAGCCCAGCTGTTGAACACAGTTGGGCTGGAGAAAACTAAGTGCGCATGTGTTGTTGTGTAGCCACTTTAGTTATAGCTCCATGCACGTTATTTTAACACACTAGGCCGCTGTGCACTTTAACCTAGATATGTTTTAATCAGCTTTCCTTTATTATTATTACAATAACCATGTTTACAGTCTATTTATATTTTAATCTATCTAACTGTTTTTGCCTAGGCCAGCACTCTGTTCTCAAACAAGACATTCTTGATCACTTTGTGCTATATTCAAGGCTGCAGCTCGGTACATTGCTGGTGAACGTGGTAGAAGTTCAGTCTCCAACATTCGTAGAAAATAAACATCCTTACGTAGGGACATTTTCTCAGAATATCAGCTGTGTTATTATAGAAACATTTTCTTGTCCCTTACACGTTAGAGGGAGATTCCAGCCAGGGAACCACGACTGTATGCTGATTGCTGAATGCTTCACTACAGATGCTAATGAAGACCACAGGCCTTTGTTCAGGTATGAGGGTAGATGTCTTCCCAAGGGAACCTGAATGGCAGAATTAGAACTTAACATGCTGTGCTCAAAGTACAACGTAGATAGGAAATAGTCGCTCGGTTATAGTGACAATATGATAGCGTTGTTTTTATGCTTCACTCTTCTCGTCACAATTTTAATACTGTCATGTTGTGTTGTCCTGGTTATTGCAGCTCACGCTTTGCTATCTAAGATGCAGTTGTTTTATTAAATTCATTATTGAAAGATATACTGCCTCTGTTTGTCATTTATAAATGAGACTGAATTGTAAATGAGAGAACCGGATGCGACCTGAGTGACCACGACTTCCCTGAGAAGCCTAGTATGTCATGCGCTCGGCTGCCCAATCATCCCTATCCTTGGGTAGAGATGAGGCACTGCTAGTTGGTCGGATCAAAACCCGGATTGGAGCGACAGGTGTCACCTGCAGTGGGTTAGACTCAGTCTCCCACACCGCAGGCGATTCTGCTGCTCAAAATCCAGTAGTCTCATTAGAATAATGAGAGCCTACTCGACAGTGTGTTTGGCCGGCCTAAGAAGGCCTGCCAAACACACATGCGCACTTAGGTGCACTCCCCCCTCCTCCACCTCCCGCCTACTATGGCCCGGCCTGGCCCTGCCCCATCCCTCCCTGCACTGCTGGCTGTACCAGAAGCAGAAAAATAAAACAATAGTAAACTATTGCTTTATGTTTTTTGCTTCTGGTACAGCCAGTAGGGCCATGCTCCTTCGCCATAGCAAAGGAGCTGCCCCTGGGCCCTAAATGATGGTTGCAATTTTTATGGGGATAAAGTTACCTTACCCCAGTTGTGTAGTCTATTTCCAACCGGACAGAATGTGATTATTCATGGGTTTACAGCTCATGCGGTTGTGGCTGTGGGATTAGGGGAAAAGCCCATCTTCTGTTATGAATTACTTTAAAATCTGATGAGGTAATCCAACAATGCACTTTCTGACTCAATGATGGGTTGTGAATTGTACTGTAGATGGTTTTTTAGATACTTTTCTCTTGGTTCTGTATTTTTACAATGTTCTGTTTTTACTTTTATGACATTTGTGACCAATATCGAATAGGGTGTTGTTCAACTGATTTGACATTCGTATGCCTAGTGTATTTATTGAATATGCCTTGCCTATTTATGTAATCTGAGGCCTGCATATAGGCTTTGTAATGCTCATACCTTATGTAAAGTTCTCTGACACTCTTTGTACTTTGACGTGCTGTAGAAACGGCTATAAGAAATTAAATAAATAATAATAAAAATTAGATGAGTGAAGATTTTATCCAGTAAAGCATGTAGTAAGCAATTCGTATTTGCTTGAATTTGGTGTAAAGGGAAAGGAAATGCAAGCCTTTAATGCTAAGTCTTTAAGCTGTTTTGCACATGTTTAATGCTCAAAATAAAATGCAATAATCTTAGAAGAGATCCCAAAAATTGTCATTTTTTAATATCTTCACTAAAAATGCAAGCTTCGGTAATCATTACCAGAAGTCAGCAAGGCTGGTATATAGTACCCAACAATCAATTTCTCTTTAACAAAAGCATTTAACTCTGCCTTTGTAGTAATCAATCCATTTCCAAATGTAATTAAACCAGTCTTTAAGCAGAAACCTGCCCAGACTACAACACTAGGTATTATAGAATCCTGTATTTTATACAGCGCAGTTATCACCTCTTGTCAAAAGATTTTTTGCTATTGCGTACAACCACACCAATACAATGTGGGATCACCTTTTAAATTAATTGCTAATCTCTCTTGTATAAGATGAGTCACTATCTTTACTGGACTAAATCTATTCGAACCCCCTGAAAAAAAACAGACTAACTGAAGGTTTCAGTGTGAAAAAACAGTGAATTAGTGTGATAATACTAATGAATGATCCTTAAAAGCTCCATTGTAATATGGCAAAATGGTTAGCAATGTATCAAACTCAGAAAAGAGGTCTTGGATTAGATAGGTTAAGTGGATCATAAGACTGCTATTATGCACCATCACACTGTTGAAGATTTACAGCCAAGGTTCAATAATGCCCATCGTTACAAAGAGAACCCATATGCCCTAATCGATCAAAGGCTCTGTTGCCAAATATTGTAAAGATCTAAAATCAAGTTATCCCTCAGAACTTTCAACGCCGGCAGCAGCAGCTTCACCAATAAAGGAAGGAAGAAGAAGAAGAAATAAATGTCTTGGTTCGGCTATGTTACAAGGGGCCGAACTGTCATTATTGTTAGACCTGGAATCCTTGGTGAGGTCTCTTCTAACTTTTTGCCTCTACTTCCCAGGTTGTTGCTGTGTGCTGGACTTAGTTTTTTCTGTTTTGCTTACTCTGGACACTCTACCACTGCTGATCAGTGCTAAAGAGCATGTGCTCTCTATGTGAAATTGTATATGTAATTGGCTTTTCCATGATTGGCATATTTGATTTACTAGTAAGTCCCTACTAAAGTGCATTAGAGATGCCAAGGGCCTGTAAATCAAATGCTATTAGTGGGCCTGCAGCACTGGTTGTGCTACCCACATGATTAGCCCTGTAAACATGGCTCAGACCTGCCACTGCAGGCAGTGTCTGTGTGTGTAGTTTTAAACTGCCAATTAGACTTGTCAAGTGTACCCACTTGCCAGGCTCAAACCTTCCCTTTTATACATGTAAGGCACCCCTAAGCTAGGCCCTAGGTAGCCCCATGGGCAGGGTGCAGTGTATGTTTAAGGTAGGACATGTGGTGGTGCATTTTTACATGTCTTAATGGAGACATTCTGCCAAATTTGCTTTTCATTGTTTCAAGGCCTATCTCTATCATAGGTTAACATAGGGCTGCCTTTAAATAAAGTGCAGTTTTCCTTTCAGAGGAGATAGAAATTTGGAGTTTGGGTCTCTGAACTCGCAATTTAAAAATACATCTTTTAGTGAAGTTGTTTTTTAGATTGTTAGTATGAAAATGCCACTTTTAGAAAGTGGGCATTTTCTTGTTTTAACCATTTTTGGACTCTGCCTGTTTGTGGATTACCTGTCTGGGTCAGACTGGCAGTTGGCTGTTTGTGCATCTCCTCTAGACAGTGACAAAAATGGAGCTGGGCTGTAGCCTGCATATCCTGATGAGCCATCTGGGCAGGGGTGGCGGGAGGAGTAGTCACTTACACCTGAATGGGTTGTGCCTGCCCTCACACAATGCATTCTCCAACCCCCTGGTGTGTGTGTGGGGGCCAGGCCTGGGCAAGGCAGAATCCTGTAAACAACAGAGACCTTTCTTGGGCAACTTCAAAGGCAGAAAGAAGTTATAAGTGTTGGACCCAAAACCCCAGACTTAATATTACTTCAAAATTTGCTTCTGGAACCAAGAGGAACCTCTGCCAAGGAGAACACCTGAAAAGCTGAGGAGAAGTGCTGCCACTGCCTGTGACTGTTGCTGGGCTAACCTGCAGTTGCTGCTTCTACCTGTGAAAGGGGACAAAGACTGAACTGTGTGGTATATTCCTGCTTGTGAAGAATCTCAAAGGGCTTGGATTTAGCTTGCCTCCTCAGGGCCATCAAAGACTTCCTCTGCCAGCACCTCAACACACTGCTGAGACACCTGCCCTGCCAAGTGGTGCCCTATCCAGTCCCTAGGCCCTTGAAAGGTGAAGCTGGAAGAACAAGGATGTAAATCCACGCACAGGGAGCCATGCAGGGAAAATTTTGATGCCCACCTGCAACAAGGCTGAAAAACGATGCGCTACCTGCCTCGCAGCTGATTTCAACACATCACCCACATTGTGGCTGGAGAAACAATGCAACACCCACTTGCAGCTGCTGAAAATGATGCAAACCCCACGTAGCTTGGTTTTCCATCACCAGGATTTCTCATGCATCGTCGCTAGTCATCAAAGTCACCGTGAAGCTGCATGGATCCAAGGAGCTATGCTCAGAAATGTATGCATCGCTCTCTTGTGGGGGAGAAAAATGATGCATCACCTACCCGACCGAAGAAATAACACACAGCCTCACTTGTGAGTAAGGAATTGATGCATCATTGACATTTCTGACGCACGCTTGCTCGTGCAGCTTTATTTTTTAAGCAAACCAGGTACTTTGTGTAAAATCAACGTTTCCATTGTTTTCTATGGTGTAAGACTCTTTTTACTTTGAAAATTAATATCTTGACTTGTGTATGCTGGATTTTTTGTCATTCTGCTCTTGTTTGATTTAGATAAATATTCTCTATTTTTCTAAACTGCTTTGGGGTCCATTTTGTAGTGTTTTCACTGTATTACTGAGTGTGTTGGTACACATACTTACACATTGCCTTTGAGATAAGCCTGACTGCTTGTGACAAGCTAACAAGGGAGTGAGCAGGGGTTATCTAAGTGTGTATCTCCACTGATCATACTAGATTGAGGGTCCCTGCTTGGTCAGACTGCAAACTGACTGCCAACCAGAGATCCCATTTCTAACAATTATGGTCAAGATCTAGCTACCCTCATCCATTGCCTTCTCCAAAAGGAAATAAAATCTGTCTTTTCACGCAATACAATGTTGCAATACAGAATCTAGGCCAGCTCATTCATTCCCTGATCACCAGCTGCCCCTCCTTTGATTGTGTGCATTCCCAACCTTGATTCTTCCCCCCTCCTTTTATCTACCTATCCCCTTATTTTTCCGTACACTTTCCCTTTTGTTCCCTTGCTCTGCTTAGATCACCTACTAGTTTTATCTCAGTGCCCCATTCCCTTGCAGCATGGTTCATGTTAAACTGATCTACAACACTTGAACATAAAAAAAGCACCACAAATGCAGTTTTTACACATTTTTAACTAGAATAATACATGTGCCTAGGTGGACTGATGTAAGCTTAGGCTTTTCCTCACACTAACCCGCCTCCCAAGATCATGGCATAATCCACCTCTTCAAGAGACCTTGCCAAGAATACAAAGATTGAAATACCAGAACTGCCCGATAGGAAGTGTATCACCAACAGAGCAAAACACAACAAAATACCCCTTATTGCACTTCAGCCTCTAACAATTTCCGCAAACTCGACATGACAGGGAATTCCTCTGAAGGGAAGACTGATGAGTCTCTATTACAATTTTGAACAGACAATGGGCCATTCTTTGCAAACAGAAACCCATATAGCCTGAACTACACAAGCCTTGGAATACAATGCATCATCAAACAAGCACTTAGGGTGCACAAGCATGCCTAGAACTTTTGCATTTTAGAAGTTTAGGTCAAGTAGACACACAGAGGGAACGAGATCTTTTGTGGGTCTGCCAAATAATTGGTCATTTGACCTGGAGCGGAAGATTCCTTATAATGAATGACCAAGGGAAAATCCTTCCAATACGTTCCTAGCTACTACTCAGACATAAAGCATTGAGGCTACTACTGAAAAACAACTATCATTGATCAACTGCCAAGTACAGGACATCGCAAGTAGTTCAAAAAGGAAAATAAACAAATTAGTAGGTAACAAAATTAAACATCATAATCTTGAAAAATATGATAGACAGTGAAGGCAGGTAAATTATGTAAATGGGAGGGAGAAGATAAATCTATCAAAAAGTGAGAGGAGATGCTGAAAACGGGGGAAGACTAGGGCCAAGGAATGACGACATTGAAGCAGTAAACGGATATGAAAGTTTCTTCTTTATTGGGAAGCTTCTTTCTCACGAAGATTGAAAAGTTAATGAAGTCTGAAAAAGGAAGATCCACTGAGTAAGAAAGGTTATGGAGAGCACGTGAAGACTTCAGTTTTTATTCTTCCATGAAAGATTGAGATCAATAGCATCTTTTTCTGGTAATGTTTAAACAGAATTTAAGCAGTTTTGTGGTGTTTTGTGGTCTACCCCGATGGAGAGGTTTAATAGGTTGAATGCAATCACGTAGTTTTGGTTAATTAGATTTAGCCCTTTCATTCTGATGCCTATCACCATTGCTTCAGTGCCCTTTAGATAACAGCATGTGTGTGGTCAAGCAGATTGTTGGATTCTATGAGGCATATATAAGAGCCCCTAGCGCCAGTGGAGCTAATCTCTGCTCTATTTTTACAAGAAGGTGTAACGCCAATTTGTGTGGCGTTAAGTCTCCTTGTAAATATGGGCCCCTCTGATGCAGTTTTCTGCATCAGTTGTACATACAATGGATGTTGCTGTGGGCGTGCCACAGCAGCACCCGTTGCTTTTTGATGCTGCCTCAGATTTACGAGATTCCGTAAACCTGAGGCAGCGCCAAAATCTAACACCACCCGAGGGGTGGCATTAGCAAGCCACAATGAGGAGGAATATTTGTATTCCTCCTCGTTTTTTGCTTGTTCCATGTGTGCTGCATTCTCTTTCTGTTTGTATGCAGTAAGGTGTCCCTTCCTGAACAGAAACAATCATTTCAAAATGACACTTTAGCACTTCTGTGTGTGCTGCATTCTATAGCACACACAGAAATGCCAAATCGCCATTACTGATTGTTTATGTGCAGGAATGAACACCTTCCCACACATAAACAAGGAAACCCCTCAAAGCAGACATCCTTGCACGATGGTGAGTCAGTAAGATTCAGGACTGCTGTGTTGCCTCAAGGACTACCACTCTACTAGACTACTACTCTGATGAACTCTGTCTTTTCTGTGCTGACCTGCTACCTGCTGCCTCTTGCCTGGGCGTGAGAAGGGCTGAACCTGCATCTCTCCACCCCAGAACCCAGAGTGACTCCAGAGTCTAGCTGACTGGTCTCCTGGTCTGATGTTTTAGGGACATAAAAAAACTTCCAACTTAACTGCATCTGCATCTGGACACTGCAAGCTGTGAGTCTGCCTTGTCAAGTGGTGCCACCCCAGTCCTGGACCCTTGATGCAAGGCCTAAGGTGCTTCTTCAGTCAACCCACACATCCTCATTGGGACCAGCACATCTTTGCCATTGCAGGCTTCAGAACCAGCACATCTTAGCCTTTGCATGGATTTGTACTGACCATCCTTTTTGTGACGTGGAGCGGGCCCGGCACATCGCCTTCGGCATGAGCGCATCACCCTCGGAATAGTGACGCTCTGGTCTTGCTAGGGGCTCTTAAATATGCCCCCAAGTGTTTCCACCTTCAAATTAGGGCAATGCTTTTGCTACTGACTCTTTCCTTTCCATCTGTCTGTCCTTGTGCAGACTGCAGAGGCTGGGTCCTGAGAGAAAGATTTGTAGTGCAGAGCCAGCTGCACGAAACGTAGAGTGCTGTATCAAGTCACAGTAGATAGGAGACTCAAAATGTATCCTCCTACTCCTGTTTTCTCAAAGTCAATCACTAACCTCTGAACCAGACTGCTGGAAGAATTCAAATCCCTTATAACTGTCCTTGTCATATCCTTGTTGCAAACATTTAGTCCCATATTTAAAAGAAAATGATGGAGCGTGATGCTGCACTAAAATCAGCAGTGCAGCGCTCAATCATTTTCACAACACAGTGTTGTGCAGTATTTAATTGAATACGGCGCACCCCTTTGTTGTCTTCTGCGCTGGTGCTAAATTAAGCTACCTGCGCCAATGTAAGCATCCTTGCACCAATGTGCAAGCATGTCTGCATTGAGGGGTTTTATGTGTGGGAAGGTGTCCCTTCCTGCACATAAAAAATCATTAATGGCAATTTGGTACTTCTGTGGGTGCTGCAGAATGCAGCACACTCATAAATGCCAAAGTGTCATTTTGAAATGATTATTGATGTGCAGGAAGGGACACCTTCCCGCATATAAACAATCATTTCTGACATTTTGCTCTTTCTATGCATGCTGCAGAATGTGTGAGCATAATGTTGAGGTCTCTGTAGGTTTTACTTGATGCTGCGAACAGATTTGTGAGCCCTGGCTCTCAGCTTCCAGCTTGTGATTCTTCATTCTGGGCTTTTTGTGACCCATTAATTCTTATTCTCAGGCTTGTACAGCCCAGAAAAATGCTGAGCTAAATCATGGGATGTCATATGCTTTTTTTAGCCAATATTTCTATTGTACTGCAGGAGAAGAACTTGTTTCAAATGCAGTTAATGTAACAATACTTGTTCTAGCTGTCAAACCGAATAGCAAATCTTTAGTGTTCATGTGAAAGAATATTAGTTTAGTTTGTTGTGTGCCATGAGAAAGGAACTGTAAGTTGGAAATTATAAAGGAATGTAATATTTTGTTAGTCACATGTTAGGTCACCAGATGACAACGCACTTTTGCTGATAAGTTTTCTAAAAGTTGCAAACTTGCTGGTACCACTGCCTGATATTGGATGCTGAAACTAATGCCAATAGGGTGCCAACCTGATGAACCAATTAATTAATTTTGTGTATTTTAATTAGTGAAGACCGTGGGAACTTACGGTCACTTTACGCTGATCTTGAAACTGTCCAGAACTCTATCCACTTCTGTCTTAAGTCTGCTATCCCATTCTCTTCTCCAAGTACCCTGATGAGTTTCCTCATCATAGTTTTAACTGCTCTATTCTGTTATGTTGTTCAGCACTAATATGCCCAACTAATTCTGAACTGCTGATCTGTCCTATGTGTAGCCCGTGTTCTGCAATGTCCTCATGCTGCTGTCAACCAATGCCGGAAGATGGTGACCATTCTGTCTCGACGAACTACTACTGTCTGCTGTCCCATGAGGAGAGGTATAACTAAATGTGGTTTCTTTTTTGCCTTTTAGCTTACTCACTCACACCAGCATATTGTTATAGTGAGTTATCTTAGTTAGTTGTTTGACAAAATGTTTTTGTCTTTCTTTATTTTTGCTTCTGCCCACATGTGTTAGCCAGTTCCCACACATGCTAGTCCCAATTCCCAAGTCCCAATCCAAATGTCCCAGCTCTGAAATTATTTGTTTAAACTGGATTGTGATGATTTACTGAAGCTGCCGTCATCTGCTTTGAAATCTGATAATAATGTTTATATTTTGTTGTTGCTAATCTAAATCATTCTTTTGGAGTTTTTAGCAGTAGCAATGTTTAAGAGGTTGAATCTTTTCAGACATTTCGATCATCCTACGTTTTTCATGTATGTCTATAATTTAGTTTTACACATCATGTATGTGACATTGAATTTGGGATTCTAATAAAGCTTTGAAACTTTATTCAGTCTGATGTTCTGATTTAGTGTTGAATTATTCATGGTGTTTAAAAATTGTTTATGGTTTCATGTTATTGAACGATTCTGGCTACTGCCTCCATCACCAAATCCAAAAAAATCTAATCGACCTCCGAGGGTAAACTTTTGTGATGGTGTCTCACCTGCGCGCCTGTGGTTTCTGAACCCAAGACAGGAAGAGGACCTCTGCAGGCATGTCAAAATTCTTTATTACCTAGAACAAAGAAAAACTAAATAAGTTTCCATCAGAAACAAAGACATCAAGAAACGTATTCAATGATCACCACTCCCAGCTGAAGCAAGAACACAGAAAACATGAACAGCACTAGAAGAAAACCTATAAGGAAACTGATAAACAAGCATACAAATCACATAAAACTAAAAGAGAAATATGTGCACACAATAATCCTTCAACAATAACAGCAACTCCTCTCCAAAATATTGCCAAACATATCATTTCAGAAAATACAAAGGACTACAGAGATGAAATTCAACAAATCAAACTTATGTACACTATTCAAAAGAATGACACCTTATTTTCACCAGAAAATTCAACATGTTCAGAAAACAATCAAAAACTTCTCCCTTACTTACTTTTGTTAGGAACCATTTTAATTCACTCAACTCTATAGCAATCTTAAAAATTAGAACATCAGTAGCATTATTAGATGCATGGCCCACTGTACAAACAAAGGGGAACATTTAAGCCTCAGCAAAAGATGTCTTCTGTATTTTTAGTGCAATCCCTTAAAGAGCTCATTCACTGGTTTTGGATCTTTCTGGAGAAGATCATTAAAAAATAAGTAGTAAATCAATTCAAATAATGTATAGGCCCATATTAAAAAGAAAATGACACAGCGCAACACTGCGCCAAAATTGGCAGTGCCGCGCTCTGTCATTTTCACAATGCAGGGATGCGCCGTATTTATTTGAATAAGGCGCACCCCTGTGTTGTCCCCAGCGCTGGCGCTAAATTAAGCAATGGTGTCAGAGGTTCACTGTTTATATCCAGTTGTGCCTTTGAAGTGGGAGGGATTTCAAAGAAAAGACTTTGAAGTGCACAACAGATACTCCCTTCCTGCACTGTACACAGACTATTCAGGTGTGAGTGTGAGGCTGTGCCGAGCTCCTTTCTCCCATCCTGCCTGTTGGGACACATTCCCTACCCCAATATACTCCGGTGTAATTTGCCATTTACTTCTTCAGGGAGTTTGGATAAATCATGTGCGGGTTGCTTCTAACAATTGCCATATAAGGGGTTGGTGTTGCCAACACAGTGCTGGTTTTACCATGGCTTGTTTTATCTTCTTGTGTAAGTGTTGGTTTTGCTAAGGCTTGTTCGGGCCTTATGTTACTATCACCACTGCTTGTTTGCATTCCTGTGCACCTTTCAGGCCAGCTGCTTCCTCCTGTTGCTAGGCAACATCCTCATGTTATTTGTTGCTCCACGTGTAGCCTAATGGCATCCCTGGCAGGCTATAACCAGCATTTGCAATGCAATGGGTCTCGCGTTTGCTTGAGCTAGAGCAATTAGCATTGTAAACTCCTAACCGGCTTTTCTTGCCATATAAGTTGAAAATGAAAATAAATCAGTTTCACATAACTAACTGGACTTTTCTTGCCAGAAACTGGACTGAAAACATGGAGCCTCGTATGTTTTCAGTACTTGGTCGCTGCGCTCGATGAGGGCTAAACACCGGAAAAGGCATGACTTATGCATACCTTTCACTAATGAAGGCAAGCAGATTTTAAAAGGCAAGCTCACAAATCAATGAAAGAAACTGACGTGACATGGGCTTGGTTTGAAGCCCAAAGAGAGATTACAACACAGGACCGAGCGCTTTGCGCTCGCCCTAAAAAAACCACCTTGCACTGGGTAGTGCTTAATTTTCTTCCCAATTCGTGCCATGATAAACAGCTGACTGCAGGTGATGATTTCAGGAGGAACCCCTTCATCGTCACTTTTTTGACAAGCAACTTTCTTGGCTCTGTTCCAGGGCTGTCAGCGGATCTTCACTGCGGGCAAAAAAGCTAAGTGTTCATACCCGCAAAGAGACTTGTTGTGAATCTGAACTGAGATCATCAAGACTCATTGAGTGATTTGAAATGTGTGTACAGAGACTTGTTGTGTGACTTGAGTGGTGGGCACAGAGACTTGTTGTGTGTTTAATGTGAAGTTATGCTCAGAAGGCCAAATTGTGTGTTTAAAAGTGCGTACTTGTACTTCTAAAAACCATGCTCAGAAACCAAGTGCAGTGAGCTTTAAAAGTAGATACTTTGCAGACTTTTTATTTTGGTACAGTCTTGGCACTTCCGTATTATGAACACACCATGCACATTATGGTTAATCTTGTTATGATTATTGAGAGCACTCTGACTGTCTGCTGAAGGTTAGTCTTAGCCTCTGTTGTTTTTTGTTGTGTTTTTGTTATAATTCGCAGTGTGTCATGAAGCACTATGAGAAACCACTATCTTGAGGATAAAATGATAGTTTGAAAACCCAGAAACTCTGAAAGACTTTCTAATCAGTCAACACAGAGTACATATGAAAGTGTTGAGTGGGAGGTGATTATTATATGAAAGTATGGCTTATGCCAGGTGAATATTTTATGAATGTATTGTTTATGCTAGTCAGCGTACAATCATGCGCATTACTCATAACTGTGTTCTTCCACCCCCCCACATACAAAGATTATCTTTCCCATTGGCACTGTTGATGATGACCTCCTGCACTCTTGAAGCATCAGGTTCTCTGCTGGACCAGGTGGTAGTCACAGTGTGTCTCCCTCTCTCTCACTTCCAATCCCCTTCCCTTTTGGAACACTTGCCAGAACTCCTGAGATACTCGAGTAGTGCAGAGAGGTGTGCCAGGAAGATAGGGGGTATTCTTCGCCTTTGTAGATGTCCTGCTTTCCAGGTCAGTGGCAGAGCCCTTAAACTGACCAGGATGGCCTATCAGGATGTGGTTAGCCCATCAGTTGCACATGTGCTCCCTTTGTGTGTAACTGTCTAGAGGAAATGCACAAAGGTCAGCTGTCACCCGCCCCAGACGTATTCAGAGACAGGCAGCAGGCACCAAATGGCTAAAGTAAGAAAAGGCCAGCTTTCTAAAAGTGGTATTTTCAGAACTGCTATTTAAAATACAACTTCACCATACATTGTGAGTTTAAATTGTGAGTCCAGAGGCACCAACCCTGTAAAACATATCCATTCCAGATTGTGAATTACACTTATAAGATTTAATATGACAATCCCAATGTTGTCCTATGGGAGGGATAGGCCTTTTTGCACTGAAAAAGGACTTTGGGAGTAGGACATATTAAATACTTTAATGAAGGTTCTTCATCGGATAAAGTGGTCACAGCTCCTTAGAGTTTTCAGGTATAATCCAAATTATCTGCTTTCTGTCAGCTCATTCTCTCTGAACTCTTTAATCTCTGTCTCTAACACCAACCCAGCAATAAGTTTGAGTACTGAGAAATTATTAAAATTAAAATAAATAATTAGTCAAATTATTGTCACCATTCCTTCTAACAATTGCCTTCCTTAAACACATATGATGTAGAGCTCTCGCCTTCATGGTACTGTAGTGCGTCATTGAGCAGAGATAAAAGAAAAACCTTCTCTTTAATGATTGCACAAACATGGGTGACAAACAGGATGTTTGAAGTACAATTGAAAGGCCTGATGGAGTTAGGGGAATTGTCTGCTTCTGTCTGACCGCAGACTGTTTGTATGATCCCACATGGCAGAGAGACAGGTTAGTTCAGGTCTCATCTTCAGAAGTGATGTTTGTTGTATAATAACAGTGAAACATAAGTAGTAGAAGCTATACCAAAGAGCCTTAGGATGGTCTTCCCTCAACTTTTTGCCTACCTCCTCCACTTTTCTGACCTTGTTTTTGCTGGTATTAAGAAATTGGTACACTTTACCACTGCTAACCCATGCTAAAGTGTTTGTGCTCTCTCCCCTCAAAATGGTAATATTGGTGCCACCCCAATCCTGTACCCCTGGAAGTGGGCTTAAGGTGTTTTCTCAGCTGAACACATTAATCTTCTGCTAAGCGTTGCATCCCTAAACATAACCAATGAATCTCCTTGGCTGAGTGGCACATCTCCGAGCAGACCTGATGCATTGCTGCTCCCACAGGGACTGGACCCGTTGCAAAAGACTCACATCCTGCATCTTAGGACAGATGCCTCCTCTTTCGGAACTGCTGCTGTGCAAAGTTTTTTCCGGTGCAAGCTCCTCCCATCTCCTGTTGATGACAGCCTCGACAATGATGCTAAAACTTCACACTGTAGCTTTACTGCTAAGCAGAACCGATACATTGATTCAACTGTTCAGCACATTGTAGATACAGGCCCTTGCATCACAAGCACCGTCAACAGGATTCTCAGTGTTGCTGCAACAGGACCCTGCACCACATCCTTGCCACACCTTGGAACCAACATATCGCCTCTGTAGTGTGACACATCTGCAAAATGGATCCATGCAGCACTCTGCAATCTAGGATTTAAGGTGCATTTGGCCTGAACTTTTCACTTTGTCCCTGCCTGGTTTGACCATATATCCACAGTTAACTCTTTACGTTTTTAGTGCTGAAACATTTGATATTGAATATCTCCTGTTCTACGTATTGGATTTTTGTAGTTTTGGTCTTCTTTTATTTAGTAAAGTTTGATCTATTTCTTCAATTCAGTGTGCAATATTTTTGTGTGGTATTTTCACTGTTTTACTGTTTGAAGTACTGCACAAATACTTAACACACTGCTTCTAAGTTAAACCTGACTGCTCTGTGCCAAGCTACCAAGCTACCAGAGGGTGAACAAAAATGTAGGGTTTACTTGTACCCTACCATGACTAAGACTGTAGTTGCTGCTTGACAAGAGCACCTACTCCAGGCAACTGACAACCCAATTTCTAACAATTTCTAGCAGCGCCTCATTGTATTGCAATTGGTGGAGATGCCTTGCCATTTACCTGTTGTCTAGCCTTGGGTAAGATGTTCTACACATCACCCCAGCCTTGAGATCTAGAGCCAATCCCAACTCTATTGTTGCCCACATCATTTCTCAGTGTATCCTGTCAAACGCTTTCTCTGCTTCAAGTGATAGCAGCCCAGCCTCTTTGTGTAATTTCCATGTGAGCTCTATTAAGGGGAGATCTCTTTTAGTGCTGTCACTTGTTGGCCTTGTCTGGTCAGCAAGAACTAATAATGGCAGCACTCTCTCTAAATGGTTCATCAGCACTTGTATGAAGATTTCAGCATTCATATTCAACAAGGAGATCGGCTAATACGATGAGCACAAAGTGGTGTCTTTGTCAGGTTCGGCCAATTAGGTAATGTTTGTTTCTACCATTGGGGGTGTGTGCCACACTCAAGATTCAAGCTATTAAAAAACAATTGCAAGTGGGTTCCACCCTTTTAGTATACCCAATGTATTTCTGGTCATGCAGTTTTGGACTTTTTACTGTGGGTGAGTCTCACTCTTGGTGTCTCACCCACGGTAATTACATGATACATGGACTGCCGGTGTTTACAGTCAGTATTTGCCTTTTGAAGAAAAGGTTGCTGCAACATAGCTAGGGTAAGGGGCACTTTGCTGTGTATAAGTGTGCGGGCTGTGTGTTTAAGACTACCATTGTGGGCAAACCGGTAACTGCACACAGTTAGCCTGGCTTAGAGAGGACTCTGCAAGATTAAGGCCCTGATTCTAAGCTTGCCGGGCGGCGGTAGCCGCCCGCCAAGCGGGAACCGCCAGAAGACCGTACCGCGGTCAAAAGACTGCGGCGGTCATTCTGGGTTTCCCATTGGGCTGGCGTCCGCCCGCCAGCCCAGCGGGAAACACCCTTCCCATGAGGAAGCCGGCTCAGAATGGAGCCGGCGGAATGGGAAGGTGCGACGGGTGCAGTTGCACCCGTCGCGAATTTCAGTGTCTGCAAAGCAGACACTGAAATTCTTTGTGGGGCCCTCTTATGGGGGCCCCTGCAGTGCCCATGCCATTGGCATGGGCACTGCAGGGGCCCCCAGGGGCCCCACGACACCCCATACCGCCATCCTGTTCCTGGCGGGCGAACCGCCAGGAACAGGATGGCGGTATGGGGTGTCAGAATCCCCATGGCGGCGCAGCAAGCTGCGCCGCCATGGCGGATTCCCATGGGCAGCGGAAAGTCGGCGGTACACCGCCGGCTTTCCGCTTCTGGCCGCGGCTGTATCGCCGCGGTCAGAATGCCCGGCGGAGCACCGCCAGCCTGTTGGCGGTGCTACCGCCAACCTCCGCCATGGCGGTATTTACCGCCAGGGTCAGAATGACCCCCTAAATGTTGATCTGGTGTAGGCCTTATATTATTAGTCGGCACTTATATGCATAGTCAGTGGGGTTTATCTGCAGAGCCACTGTGTTATACACTTAGGGGGCAATCTACCTTAGAGTGCAGTTTCACTTCCCCTGGTCCTAAAATATCTAGAGTGCTATCAAACTGGTGTGAAACATGTGCACCAGTAGTTAATGCCAAAGAGTCTACATGTATGCCTTATGGGTCATCCAAAGTTTTCATATTTACCTGTCTCAGCTCAGGATCAGTGTGCAGCCCTCTTACCATTATGCTGGACCAAGTTAATTACTCTGCTCCCCAGCAAAGGGAACAAAGGCACCCCCACAAAAAGGAGTCATTAACACTGCTTGACTCAACTGCTGAGGAGAAAGGGGTGGGTAAAAAAATCTGCATCTTGAGTGGGACAGCCTAAGACACTAAACAAAAGAGAAAGGTCAAACCTCTGGAGCCAACACAGAAGGGGGCTTGCCTTTGAAGTTCTGGTAGGAAACTCCCTGCCAGTGATGTCAACTAGAAGAGGAGCTGAGGCCCCTAAGGAGATGTGAACAGCGCCTTCTTGAATCATCCCAGCATGATATGCAGGAGGACTGTGGTGGGAATCGAGGGGTGTTGCAGCACCCTTAGTCTGGCAGGGGTGTCTGGCAATTAAAGCCTTCCACCCACATTTCAAAACTCTTGTACAACGAAGAGACAGAGAGTCAGACACTGGAATTAGATAGGAGCAACACAATGGACAACTTGAAGGACAATCCCCTTGATGCCCTAATGGAGTAATAACTCTGCCTGCAGTTGAGCCTGGACCGTGGGTCTCGCCAGGACCAGGGAAGCTGCTTCGCTTACACCCTCTAAGGACTAGTGGGGGAAATCAGAACTTCTGCACCCAAGCAAGCAATGAGAAGCACCACAGACCTAGAGAAAGAGAAAGGCTGGTGCCTGCAAATGCACCCTTTTAGTGCAGAGGCTTACTGAAAATGCTCCTTAGGACATCTCCTCTGTGAGTAAAATGAACCACTAATGGCTAAAATCGGTCTATCAGGGTCTAAGTTGTGGTATGTCAATGGTTTTGACCTTTGACTCCTTCTGGAAAAACAGAGAGCATGAGGCTCTGGCCTGTTTCCTATCATACCCTTGGGATGGGCCAGTGTTCAGGGGTCGAGACAAGTGCATTAAACTCCATAAGCTCGGGAGGCAATGTACATGGGGTCCCTCCACAAAGCACTGTGAGGCCCAGGGACCCCAACACCCAGGATGGCACATTCATTTAAAGGATCTGGGAACCCATCCTCTGGTCAAAGGATGAGGGGGTGTGCTGGTTGCACCCCCTGCAACAATGAAAAGGGGCCTGTGAATCCATCCCTGTGCCACTGATGATGGAAGAATGGGGAGCACCATCACAAACCTCCAATGGGGGTGTCTCTTCAGTCCTTCTCCCTGTGACATGGTGGAATAGAACAGCCACCACAGCTGGAAAGGAAGACTGCCAACTCTTGAATGGAAGAGGACAATGACTCCTGCACAGGAAGCCACCCGGGATGTGGAGGAGTCGGCCAACAAAATAAAGGAAAAAACTGTCCAGGTCGGGCTGAGCATCCCTATTTTAAAAAGAAGGGAAAATAGAAACATACACGGACCCAGACTGCATGGAAATGAGGAAGCGATCAGGGCTTCTGTTTCAGTATTCACAGCTACCGGAAAGAGTGCCCCATATTGTCTTGTGGGTCTCCATCTGTATCTGGTTCTTTTTCTCTGCTTGTGGTGGCCCTAGCAGGGTGGGGGCACCACCAACCTACATACTAGGGGGCACAAGGAGTACAGCAGCTCCCACCCAGATAATTTCTTACACTTTTTTTTTTTAATATTTTTATTGAGTTTTCATTACAGATCTGTGTAGCTTACATATAAGTTTACATTTGTAGGATTTAGTAGATCTGATATAACTTTTACATGCACACAAAACTAAAACCAAGAAAATATAAAAACATAGCTTAGGTCTTATTTTAACATTCAGCATGTATTTATCTGCTGTGCATGATTAAGGGAGCTTGCAGTTTAACTCTTGCTGGCCCCGCATTGAAGACCTCTTCCACGACACCACTCCACCCACTGTGTATCTGCGCACACTCCCAAACCATGTGGTAGAAGTGTGCCAGTGGGGCACCACACCGTGGGCAAGTAGATGCCGATTTAGGGAACATGCGATTGATCCAGGCTGGGGATAAGTATGTTTGGTGTGTGTAGTTAAATTGTGTATAACGAAACCTGGAATTTCTTGACACCCCCTGCATGTGGTAAAGGCTTTTCAGCCACTCCACTGCTGATACCGGAACTAGCAGGACTGTGTTCCATCCATCTCTTACGGTCTCCAAATTGAGTTCTGGGGGTTTATTCAGGATTTTACACAAATTTGTCACCACTTTTATTTGATTATCATACTGCAGCATCTGATGTAATGTGGGGGAAGTCGGGGTTCCAGATCACCAGCCGACCATATCTTTTTGATTAGGTGACATATGGCGTAGTAGGCCAAAAATTGCCCGGGATTCACTGCTGTGAGGGCTTGTATAGATTCAAATGACATCAGTTTCCCCTCTTCAAAACAGTTCCCCACCGATATTATACCCGCCTCTGTCCAAGACGTAAGCAAGTGTGACCCCCCCGCATCAGCCCACCCCGGCATCAGTCCCAGTGGGAGGAGTGGCGAATAGGGGAGGACCTTATAGCCTTTTAATATGTACCTCTGCCAGCATGAGTGTGCCACTGTCATTAACGAATTACCAGGCGCACCTTTCGGTGTTTTAGTTGTTAGCCATATGAGCAAGGGTACTCCATGTAGGCGCGGTAGTAGCCATGCAGATTCCGCATGTTTTGGTCTGTGGAGCCAGTTTAGTGTCCACTGTAACTGTGCAGCAACATAATGTAGTTCGAACTTGGGAGCGCCCAGCCCACCCGCACTGATTGGTCGCTGCAATGTGGTGAGTGCGACACGCGTTCTGCCCCCGACCCATATAAGCTGCAATAAGATTGTGTTCAGGATACAGCAGAAGCTTCTGGGGACCCAGAGTGGCAGCGCCGCAAAGCAATATAGCAACGAGGGAGCAACAGCATGTTTGCCGCCGCCACTCTGCCCAGAGGCAACAATGGCAGTTTGGTCCAGAAACGTAGTGACCCCTTCATGGAGGCTAGTGCTCTCCCCAGGTTCCCGTCTCTGAGATCCTAATTTCTGTGATATATGTGGACCCCCAAATATTTTAACGTATCAAAGCACCATTTCAGGCGACCCACTGGGGCATTCTCTTTTCTTACCGGTGACCATCTAGTTAGCGGGAAGGCACACGATTTGTCCCAGTTTACCACCAGGCCCGACAATTCCCCATATTCGGTCAGGAGTGACATTACTGAGGGTATCGTCTCGTTTCCTTTCCGTACGTATATTAAGGCATCATCTGCATACAATGATACAATATGGTATAGCCCGTCTTTAGCCACTCCCCACCTATCTTTCATAGCACGTATTCGGATGGCCAGTGGTTCCATCGCTATGGCAAATAGTAAGGGAGATAGGGGACATCCCTGCATGGTGCCTCTGGTGATCGGAAAAATCGCAGATATAACCCCTCCTGTTTTCACCCTGGCTTGAGGAATGGCATACAGTGTCTGTACCCATTGTATATAGTTGGGTCCAATACCCATATTCTGCAAAGTGGCAAATAAAAAGTCCCACCCTAATGTGTCGAATGCCTTCTCGATATCCAATGATAGTACCATCTCATCGTGTGCCTCCGGGGGGCTATCTCCCATGACACCCAGCAACCTGCGGATATTTAGAAAAGTGTTGCGTTTTGGGATGAATCCATTTTGGTCCTCGAGTATCAAGGTGTGTATGATAGGAGCTAACCTGTTAGCCAAGATTTTGCCTAGTATTTTACAATCTAAATTCAGGAGCAATAGTGGCCTATAGGATTTGACGTCTGTGGGGTCGCGTCCTTGTTTAGGAAGGACCACCATCATTGCCTCTCTTTGTGTTAGAGGCAGCGTCTTACTGGTCCATGCTTCCTCAAAGACTTTCAGCAGATGAGGCTTTAACTGTGACAAGTACGTGGAATAATATTCTATTGGGAGGCCATCTGTGCCTGGGGCTTTATTTCTGGGCATCTGCGCAACTGCCAGATCTCTTTCCTCCATTTTCAGAGGAGCCTCCAGTAACTGCCTGTGAGAATCTACTTCGTTATATTTTATTTGCGCCTCTTTTAGCACTGTGTAGGGAGTCTCATTTCGTGCCACTGCTATTTCCGTTGCTCTCAATTCCTTTTCCAATTTGTTGATCTCCGCATGTACAGTGCGCCTCACTCCCCAGGTGGTTGAGATACAGTGCCCTCTGACTACAACCTTGTGAGCCTCCCATTCTAACGCTCTGGAGCCGGCGGAATCTTTGTTAATTTCCCAGTACTGTCTCAGTATTGTATTTAGTCTGTCTGCGAACGCCTGATCCTGGAGAGCCTCCACCTGCATTCGCCAGGTCGGGATCTCCGAGCGCCTTCTGCCCCAGTTCAAAGTTATTCTAAGTGGTGAGTGATCCGATAGTGTTTTGGCCAGATATTCTGACTTATGTATCTGTTCTCATATATCCCCGGACCCCCATATTATATCTATTCTTGTGTGCACTTTGTGGGGTATTGAGTAGAACGAGTATTCCCTCTGCAGCGGGTGCTTCGTGCGCCAGAAGTCATATATTCTCATGTCGCCCGCCCATGTCAGTAAGGGGCTTCTGGTGGGTCTATTTAGTGTTGCTTTCAAGGTTATATTTGACCTATCTAATTCTGCATTCGGCGTGCTGTTAAAGTCGCCACCCCAAATGGATGGGGCTGCAGGATTTACTAATAATGCTGGGGTGAGTGTGCCCAGGAATTCAACTAACGCACTGTTGGGGGCGTAGACACCGATTATTGACAATTGTTTTCCATCTAGATGGTCCTCTATTACCACAAATCTGCAGCCTGGCTCTATTCTATGTGAGGTTTGGACAAAGGGGACACCGCCTGCTATCCATACCAAAACTCCTCTGGCGAAAGCCGAGTACGTTGTGCCTACCACCTGTCTGCCCCATTTTTCGCATAGCTCCCGTAAATCTGGCTCCAAACAGTGTGTTTCTTGAAGAATGGCGATGTTTACGCCCTGGCGTCTAAGGCGTGCACGTACCCGGGATCTTTTGCTTGATGCACCCAAGCCTCTCACATTCCACGTTATTATTTCATATTGACGCATTGAAGGAATTACGTTTTGCGCCATATAGCTTTGTGTAGAGAACCAGCCTGTGGTGCAATCTTGATGTCAATATCAGCCCGATTCCCTCCCATCCCTGCCGGTATGTAAATAAAGATATCAGCACTAGCCGTGTTCCCTGTGTTTTGGATTGACCTTTTGAGCACAGCTTATCTATCGCCCTCCGTCCTCCCCCCTAATTAACCCCCACACCCAACGATGAGCTTGTGTTAAACTACACCACTCACTACTACCTAATAAAACTTGTATCCATGTGAATACCTGTGGGGGAGCTATATTAGCAAGCAGATGTGGCTCACATGCGGGGCTCACATCCTTCCGCTGGCATGGACGGCGTGTACATCTGGGCCCTCCCGGAATGCTTACCCCTCCCTGAGCCCATGATCAATGACATTGAATAAAGATTACAGTAAGGGGGGATAAGTAGTTCAAAAGATACTCGTGGTCCGCAGCTGCGTCTTCCTCCATATGGGGACACATGCAGCTAGTCTGTGCCTGCCTACATGTTTGTCGCTCATTCCGGGGGGGTGTACATCTGATGACCCGAATCTACAGTGTGTCCGCGGATCTGTGGGTGAGCTTCGGGCC
This sequence comes from Pleurodeles waltl, assembly GCF_031143425.1. Taxonomy (NCBI): domain Eukaryota; kingdom Metazoa; phylum Chordata; class Amphibia; order Caudata; family Salamandridae; genus Pleurodeles; species Pleurodeles waltl. Next base: position 1,041,851,980 of record NC_090437.1, read on the forward strand.
CTTTAGAACTTCAGTTACCGTGGAGTCTGAGCTGGTCGAATTCGATTCCGGGTTGTCCGCAGGGGTCTCCCATAGTGCCTCGAAGGAGTTCTGCATGTATAAAGGAGTTTCCTTCAAGGCTTTTGCCCTTTCTTCTGCTGCCTGTTTCTCAGTTTGTTGTCCTTTGCTTCTTTTCTTGGAGCGCTTCTGCGATGGAGAAGTGAGCCATTCCTCTCCTTCGTCCATTCCGGCTTGGGATCCTGCAAGACCCTTGGCGTGCAGCCACGTCCAGGCGTCCTCAGGGGATGTGAATACGTGGGTGCGATCATCTGATATTACTCTCAGCTTAGCAGGGAACAGTAAGGCGTATTTTATATTATGCTCGCGGAGGCGTTGTTTGATTTTTACATAAGAGTTACGTTGTCTCTGTACCTCCTGGGTGAAGTCTGGATAGGCATTAACTACTGAATCCTCATGTCGAAATGGGCCTTTGCTACGAAACTGCTGTAATATTAAATTGCGATCTCTGTAGTTTAAGAATCTTGCAATCAGAGGTTTAGGTGGTTGTCCCGGGGCCGGGGGCCTTCCAGGGACTCGATGTGCCCTTTCCACGGAGAAGAACTTTGATGGGGCCCCATTTAGTACCTCTTTAATCAGCCATTGTTCTAAGAATATTTCTGTGTTCTGCTCTGTTAGTTTTTTGGGAAATCCTAAAAAGCGTACATTGTTTCACCGGGATCTGCCTTCTGCTTCCTCAGCGCGCGCCGCCATGAGATCTTCACCTCTGCATCCAGCCGTTGAATTTGTTTTTGGTTGTCCGAGACCGATGGGTTCAACCTGTCTAGCACCTCTTCCGCTGATTTCACTCACTCCACCAATTTGCAATGATCCACCCTGAGTAGGTTCAAATCTTGTGATACTGTGTCTATCCTATTTTCCAGGGATGTTTTAGTGTCCATAATCGCCTGTAGTACTTTTACAAATTGTGTAGAGTGGGCTTTAAGTGTGTTTTCCAATGATTGTAAAGTTGGTACTAGCTGTTGATCGCTTGGTGCCTGGTCTTGTTTTTTTGCGGATTTGGTCCTCCCGGCCATGGTGCGCTCCACAGGTGGAGCGGTGTGTCAGTGCACTGCTTGGGCGATGACTTCCTCTGTTATTGCGCTCGCGCTCCGCAAAATGGGGTTCTCCCCATGGCGCAGTCAAATCTGTTTGTAGTCCTTCACTATACGTAAAAGGCCGGCAGCGGGGCCCAGCGCGTGCCCACCCGTATCCAGCGGCTCCTCTCGATATTAAGCGCTCTGTCCTGGGGCCTCATAGTCGGCCCTCTCCGCTCCCCGTGGGTGCACGCTCTCTTAACCCCCAGCCGGGGTGGGGGGACACGGGTGATAATGAAGCAGTGTGAGGCAGAACCAAAGAGAGGGGGCGAAATATACCCAGGCTCACCCAGACCCATGGTCCCCTCTCAAGCCCCGTGTGGTTATTAATATTGCTGTTATTGTTATTATTGCCCCCATTGGCATTGGGGGAAGAAGACCTCCAGCGGCAGTCCGCTGCCTCCTCTACTCCGCCCGTGTGCTCCCGCCGTGCAGGTACCTTCACTTTTTCTTTCATTTTTCTCCCGTCCGTCCAGCTACTCCTCCTGCCCCTCACCGTCTCGTCCTCGGGTCCCAGCATGGCAGCACACTGCTCCGGGGCTCCGCCCAAGCCCCCATGCACTCTAAGGGCAAAGTTCAGCCACCGGAGGAACTCTGCCCGGAGGCAGTCAGTGGGGGACCGCGGCGGCAGTCAGCAGGGGGACCACCGCCCTCCCAGGTCCTCAAGGCAAACCGGAGGGAGAGGGGGGGAAGGAAAGCGGGCCGCCGCCAGCGCCGACCCACACAGCCGAGAGTTTCCCTCCAGTACGCCCCTCTCACTGCTCCTCTACTTCTGCTCGGCCAGGCCCCTAGGCAGCGCCTGTACCGTCTCCGGATCCTCAAGGCTTTGTTGGGGATCCATGTTGCCTCGGCCGCCGGCTCCCCCGCGGCCCGCACTCTGGTTTAATCGCCGCGTCACAGCTTGCGGCACAGCTCGGCTCTTGGAGGCAGCCGAGTCCTTGGGGCAGATTTCTGTGCATGTATGCACTTAACTCTGGTCCGGGAGTGCCCTACAGGATGTTTTTTCAAGGACCCATGTCGGAGCTCTCGATTAAGCGTCCGTCTCGGCCGGCATTTTGGCTCCTCCCTTCTCACACTTAACCTTATCTCTCAGGTCTTAAGAACCCTGACCTAGAGTAACTATTGCCTTATCTTCCAAACACTTCTAAGGCTGGAGATTTTGCTTTTCAGTGTGGGAGTGCAGTGCTATGGCTTCATTTTATGTGGCCTGAATGTGATAAAGGAAGACACGTTATATAGATTTCAAATGCTTTATTAATAATACATGGCTGACAGTGGTTTTTGACATGCTTTATTTCAATTATTGATTGCATTTAAACATGGTTATTGATTATGGTGACATAGTAGTGATTCTAACATCTGGATTATTTGCCTTTTAATCTGATGAACCCTTGACAAAGTCAATAGGCTTTAGTTATATCAATGTGGTGGCTTTTGCCAAAGTCAATATACTTGCTAGATATGTTGTAGTTACCTTGTACAAGGTCAACAAGTCAGGTTTGTTTCATATGATTCCCCCTGTATTATGGTGTTCTCTCTTGGGTAGTTAGGTGTGTACTTTGATTATGGGGGTCGTGACTCAATTGGTGTCAAATGTCATTTCAAAGTCTCACCTAAGGTATTTTCAATCTGCCTGATATATATTTGTAAATTCATGCATAGTATTTAGTAGCGTGTGTTTAATACATGCACTTTTCATTTATACAGAGAAAAGCCACTGCCTTTACAATCATGTACTGAGAGTTATTTTTGTGTGCCAATGAGTGGCGATTACTAGGCCTGCCCACCTAGGCCTTGGACTGCCCTGCATCACTAACGTGAGAGAGGCAAGTGCCACAATGCAGTGCTTGATTCCAAGTAAGGAAAAGTTGCGGACCTGTTATTGTGTAGGGCCTACATCCTGCACAACTAATAAACCAATTTCTTACAAAACCTCTGCTAGGATTGGGACTAGCAAGGGTGTGCAAATTGCTTGTAGAGTGTCAGTGTCTAGCTGGCAAGGCCCAAGGATTTTCCAACCTTGAGGCTTCAGCTAGTATTATGAGATCGTTTAGAAATTCATGCTCTTAGAAGAGTGCTTGGGGAAGAGGGACAGAGTGTAAGTATGCATGTATGGCTTGCACATTGGTTGAATTTACTGTAAATAGTTTATCATTAAATGCATGAAAGGCTCAAAGCTTCCCCTCAACCATCTCCTGAATTGCCTCTTTCTTATCCTTAACTTCCCCAAAGAAAGCCTGTGCTCTTTGGCCTCTTTTGGCTCAAAAGCAGGCATTAGAAGGAAGCTTCCATTCTTTAGAATGGGCCCGATTTACTCTGCAGGAGTAGCACCAATATTTTGGTGCAACTCTTGCAGAGTACATCCATAGCATCATAAAAAATGGCACTATTGCCATCTACCCTGCGCCATGGTGCCTCGTATTTTAAATACAGCACACACGTGGTGGCAGTAGGGGGTTGCTAAGGCGCACAGGGAAAGTGGTGCTGCACTTGTGCAGCACCACTTTCCATAAATCTGTCCCTACGTATCAATTAGACCCAGTTCCATGGTCCTGCCCACCACTGAGAGTGCTGGTGTCCTCCCTACTCACTGATGTGACATACTGCGTGAAATATATCATGTCCTCACTGATTATAATGGGAATTTGGAATTATATTGTGGATTGTGGGGATTAAAAACTTTTCTTGCAACATATTAAGGGCACATAGAGTTTAGATTTTGAGTGGCTAACCTTCCATTCTACCACCACCACTAGCTATGGCCCTATTTGTTCAGTTAAACCTTCCATGCTTTAAACTTGAACTTGCCTTGAAGCAGAATGTCCATACCCTCTTTCGTACTTGGAGCAGATGCGTAAAACTGTGCCAGGGAATACCTAGATCTTTGTCTGTGTTGAACTACCTTTAAGAAGTGTTTCTTCTGAAGGAGGAGTATGTCTGCATTTCTTTAACTCTGGATGTTTGCTGTGCATTTTGTGAGCTTATTTATTCTCCCCACGTCTTATAGAAGTATTTTCAAACATGGTGAGTGAGGTATCAGAGGTCTTGAAGAAATCTTCTATTAATGTCAGTAGAATGAACAGAGATCAGGAGATGTTGGTCTGCCTATGGTGAACTTGTGTGGTGTCATATGTGTTCCCTTTCTCTTTTAAACTAAACAAGTAACTACGTGACTGTGTACTCAATCTACGTGTGTGAGGTTGCTTACCTTTATGCTTAAACATGCTCAATTTCTGCCTGCATGGTATGAGGTTGTAGCTTTTCCATTCGCCATCTCCTTTATCCCTTCCTGAAATGGATAGGAAAGAAAGTAACAATTCGGGGTATATCATTCTTGTATACAAGTGTCCCAGAGTTTGAACCCACGCCCTTCCTCCCCTCCCTCTACGTACTTGCAATTTCTGCAAAGCTACTGCTAGCACCAGACATGTAGCTACAGAATCAGTGAGGAGAACATCTAATGGTTCAGTGTGATGGAGTGGTGCTGGATCTGGCCCTCTCTACATGGTCGCTCCCTAACCTTATTGCTTCTCCCTTCCTGCTTTGCTGAATTCATTTTATTGGTTTTAAGAATCCCTGATTACCAGTGCTAACGTGCTTGTGCTCTCTCACTAAAACACAGTAATATTGGATTACCCCTGATTGGCACATTTATTGGACTTATAAACCCCTAGTATATGGCACTAAGGTGGTCATTCTGACCTCGGCGGTAAAAGGCGCCTACCGCCGGTCAGAAATCCTCCATAATCCCGCCGCGGTCGCGGTAACCCGCCACGGTCATTCTGACCTGCAGCAGCCAAACCTCCGAAAATCCGACAGCCACAACCGACCGCCAGACCAGCGGGCGGCGGAAAGGTGGAGGTGACCAAACCTCCACCGCCACGCCAACAGAAATACGCCCATGCCATTACGACCCACGAATCCACGCGGCGGTCATTCAAACGCGGTATTCCATTGGCGGGACACACCGCCGCGGTCAGAATACACACAAACGAACAAAACTCAGCCACATTGGACGATTTGAATCCCACACACCTGATACACATACACACACCACTCCCACACACACAATACAATATAAAACACCCACCCACATCACCCACAAACCCCTACGCAAAAAAATTCTGAAAGAAGGCCAGAGCGAGACACCAGCATCCACAAACTAACAGCCACAGCCACTCAACACCATCACCCACACACTATCCACACACAAAACAACACACACCACCACACTCAACACACTTAACTACACATACTCCACCCCACACATCATACACACCACCCCATGGCACCCCAAAGACAACCCCGCTTCACAGACGAAGAACTCAGGGTCATGGTGGAGGAAATCGTTCGGGTAGAGCCCCAGCTGTTCGGCACACAGATACAATACACCAGCATTGCCCGGAGGACGGAGCTATGGCAGAGGATTGTCGACAGGGTCAACGCAGTGGGACAGCACCCCAGAAATCGGGAAGACATCAGGAAGCGATGGAACGACCTACGGGGGAAGGTGCGTTCCATGGTATCCAGGCACAACATCGCCGTGCAGAAGACTGGCGGAGGACCCCCACCTCAACCCCCACAATTCACATCATGGGAGGAGGAAGTCTTGAACATCCTGCATCCTGACGGCCTCGCAGGAGTCGGCGGAGGAATGGATACTGGTAAGTTGAAGCTTCACCACTGCTTCCCCCCCACCTGCATGCCAAATCATACCCCAACCCTCACCCCCATTCTCGAACCCCACCCTCACCCCCACCCCCATCCTCACCCCCACCCTCACCCCCACCACCATCCTCACCCCCACCACCATCCTCACCCCCACCCCCAGCACACCTATTCCCCGCCAATGTCTCACCATCACAACCCACACATCCCAAAACCTAGGCCTGCATGCGTCCACTAAGCATGGACACCCATCACCAAAGCATGCCCAATGCATATACACATCCCCCCCACAAGCCACCCTCACCAAAGCCCCCACACACGAATGCCAGCACTTGGGGACACGAGAACCCATAGATACACCCATATGCCACACATTGAAACTATAACCATACCTCTATACCCCTGCAGGACCCGACCGTCAACACACCGCGGCGGAGGGGCCAGAATTCTCCACCCCCCCCACCCAAGAGGCCGTCAGCGATGACAGCAGCTCTGTCGACCTGGACACCGATGACCAGCCCGGACCATCGGGGACCTCTGGACAGTCGGTTCCCCTCACACAGGCCCAGGCCACTACAGCCCCAAACCCCTCTGGGAACACCAGCACAGCTCAAACCCAGCGGGCCCATGCCTCTGTCTCCAGGGCGCGTCAATCTGCGGTGTGTCTACCACTACAGGGCACCCAGGATAACCCACCACCCCAACAACAACAGGGACCTGGGGGCAGTGGTAGTGGGCACACCGGCCAGGGGGCAGAGGCCCAGGGAAACAGGGCAACTCGGAGGGCAGCTGTGCGACAGGGGGGGGACGGGCCCAGGGAACCCACTCTCCACGAGGTCCTTACCACCATCATGGGAGGATACTGGCCCGGTTCCAGGAGATCCAGGTACTGCAGGAGGAACACTATCGGGGGTACAGGGAGGACATCAGAGCCATCAACACCACCCTGGTTACCATGGTAGGGCTGCTGCAGGACCTCGTCAACACCAGGGCGGACACTCAACAACACCCAAGGGCCCCTGCCACTAGCCTGGACCAAGAACAGCCAACCACCTCCGCCGGCGCTAGTGGACAGGAGGCCCCCGCACAGCAGCAGCCCACCAGACCCCCACCTCCTGCAGGAGAAGAACCACCCCGCAAGAGGGCCCTGAGATCTCGCAAGACAGAGTAGGATGTCAAGACCCCCGCCAGCAATGGATACCACCTGATGTCATCCCACTGTCCCACATTGTCACCCTGTCCATCCTTGAACTGCCCATGCTCCATCTCTCCACAGGCCTCTGGACAATGCACCTGTGTGACTGTTACTCTGGACTCTGCCATGGACATTCCTTCACCATAGCCCCCACCCACTTGAAACCACCCATCCCATTTTGAGCACTTAAATAAACACCAATTTTGCACAAAACTATCTGGAGTCTGGCTGTGATTTCAATATATTGTAATTGACATGACAGTGCAAATATGTCCTTGTACATGGTGAAGTCAACAAACAGCTGCCACAAAGCTGTAGTCCATGGGGAAACGAAGCACAGGACTCGTAGTGGGGACCCCAGATCTGAAATAGGGAGGGAAAAGCCAAAACTCAGTCATCATACACTGGGGCAAATAGACAGGCAGCAGAGATGCAGGAGAGTAGTTAACAGTTACTAAATTATCTTTGAAATGTTACCTGTGTCCTATTGGAAGTACTGTTCAATGATTCTGTCCCTGTTGTCTGTTTCAGCCCCGTCGTCTTCCTCCTCGTCACTCTCCTCAGGTTCCACCGCTGCCACAACACCACCGTCTCGACCATCCTCCTGCAGGAAAGGCACCTGGCGGCGCAAAGCCAGGTTGTGAAGCATGCAGCAGGCCACGATGATGTGACACACCTTCTTAGGTGAGTACATTAGGGATCCACCTGTCATATGCAGGCACCTAAACCTGGCCTTTAGGAGGCCAAAGGTGCGTTCGATCACCCTCCTAGTACGCCCATGGGCCTCATTGTACCGTTCCTCTGCCCTGGTCCGGGGATTCCTTACTGGGGTCAGTAGCCACGACAGGTTGGGGTACCCGGAGTCCCCCACTAGCCATACACGGTGTCTCTGTAGCTGTTCCATCACGTAAGGGATGCTGCTATTCCTGAGGATGTAGGCGTCATGCACTGACCCTGGGAATTTGGCATTGACATGCGAGATGTACTGGTCAGCCAAACACACCACCTGGATGTTCATTGAATGGTAATTTTTTCTGTTCCTGTACACCTGCTCCCTGTCTCTTGGGGGAACCAAAGCCACATGGGTCCCATCAATGGCACCAATTACGTTGGGAATATGTCCAAGGGCGTAGAAATCACCCTTCACTGTAGCCAATTCGCCCACCTCAGGGAAAATGATGTAGCTCCTCACGGATTTCATCAGGGCAGACAACACTCTGGATAACACCTTCGAAAACATGGGCTGAGACATCCCAGAAGCAATTCCCACTGTTGTCTGAAATGACCCACTTGCCAAGAAATGGAGTACTGACATGACCTGCACCAGAGGGGGAATCCCTGTGGGTTGGCGGATGGGGGACATCAGGTCGGGCTCCAGCTGGGCACACAGTTCATGGATAGTTGCACGGTTAAGACGGTAGGTCAGGATAATGTGGTGTTCTTCCATTGTCGACAGGTCCACCAGCGGTCGGTACACGGGAGGATTCATCCGTCTCCTCGCCCAACCCAGCGGACGGTGCCTAGGAAGGACAACATGGAGCACACAGTCAAGCAACCCACAGGTACGTACTCACAGCTAGCACAGTAAACGATTCTCTATGCAGTGAATGGCGTGTCTGAGTGGCTATGCAAGGCCTAGGCCTGTGTGACGCAGTTGAAATTGAGCCATGTGGGCCCTGGAAATGGCGGCTGCCTGACCTGTGAAGTGTGACAATGGGATGTGAGGTCAATGCGCTGGCGTGGCACACCGCGGCGGGCGGCGGGCGAAGACCGCGGCGCGAAGCCGCATTGGTTAACATTGAAGCCTATGGGTTTCAGGAGCCAATGGCGAAGGGTGCCGGCGGTGGCGGGACGCACCGCCGCGGTACGCACCGCCGCGGACGTGACCGCCATTTTCTATCTACTTATCCACTTGCGACTTGAACTTTCACAGGAGAGGACCTATACTGCAAGTGTTGCTGTGACCTCGGTCTGGAAGGGACAATGGCTGCTGCGCCTGGGGAAAGGGCCCCTGCCTTCACTGGAGAGGAGTTGGAGAAACTTGTGGATGGGGTCCTCCCCCAGTATGCGCTACTCTACGGTCCTCCAGACCAACAAGTGAGTTTAATTCAATCTGGATTTGGGGCCACTGGCTGGCTTGGGGGCCTGGCGGGGGGCCTGGCGGGGATGGGGGGCATGTTGGGCCTGGCGGGGGGCATGGCGGGGGGCCTGGCGGGGATGGGGGGCATGTTGGGACTGGCGGGGGGCCTGGCGGGGATGGGGGGCATGTTGGGCATGGCAGGGGGCCTGGCGGGGATGGGGGGCATGTTGGGCATGGCGGGGGGCCTGGCGGGGATGGGGGGCATGTTGGGCATGGCGGGGGGCATGGCGGGGGGCCTGGCGGGGATGGGGGGCATGTTGGGCATGGCGGGGGGCCTGGCGGGGATGGGGGGCATGTTGGGCCACTGGCAAGGAAAATGCTGACAAACTTGAACGTGGTATTTCTCCCTCCCTGTACGTGTCACATAGGTCCGCGCCCATGAGAAGATCGGGATTTGGCGTGCCATCGCCAAGGAAGTCCGGACCCTGGGGGTCCACCATCGACGGGGCACCCACTGCCGCAAGAGGTGGGAGGACATCCGCCGCGGGACCAAGAAGACCGCCGAGTCTCTGCTGGGGATGGCCTCCCAACGTAGGCGGGGTGCCTGCCGTCAACTGAGCCCCCTGATGTTCCGGATCCTGGCGGTGGCCTACCCTGATTTGGATGGGCGCGTGAGGGCAGCACAGCAGACACAAGGGGGTGAGTACAAGCATTATCTACTCTGTTGTCGCGCAGTGGAGGTGTCTGGGTGGGGGAGGAGGGCTGGGGGTCCCCCTAGGCCAGGGCGATATCTGTAGGCTGGGCACCCCCGTAAGCCCCTGTGTCCCCAGCCACCACCCTCAGTAGTTTGTCAGTACAGCCATCCCTGGGCCGTGTCATCCATGGGTGCAGTTGTCAACTCTAGGCGTGTAGGGCATGTTCCACGGAATGCGTAGCGGACCCCAAGTGCGCAACTTAGTGCAGGGGGCATCTGTGTCTGTCATGTCCGCTAACTGTACCGGAGATCCATGTACTCAATATCCCTTTATTTCTCTCTCCCCCCCCCTTTTTGTTTGTCTTTCTGTGCTTGTGTGCATCAGCATCATCAGGCGGAGGAGAAGTGGCATCGGGGCAGGAGGGAGCTGCATCTCACATGGCCCAGGAGGGCCATGCCACAGAGTCAGACTGGACCAGTGAGACGGAGGGCGAGGGGAGCTCCACGACGGGGACGACTGGACCGCTGAACTGGGCCCCGCCGTCTCGAGAACCGCTGAACTGGGCCCCGCCGTCTCACGCACCGCTCCGCTGGGCCCCGCCGTCTCAAGAACCGCTGAACTGGGCCCTTCAAGGCAAGGAGCGCTGAACTGGGCCCCGCCGTCTCCAGAACCGCTGAACTGGGCCCCGCCGTCTCACGCACCGCTCCGCTGGGCCCCGCCGTCTCAAGAACCGCTGAACTGGGCCCTTCAAGGCAAGGAGCGCTGAACTGGGCCCCGCCGTCTCCAGAACCGCTGAACTGGGCCCCGCCGTCTCACGCACCGCTCCGCTGGGCCCCGCCGTCTCAAGAACAGCTGAACTGGGCCCTTCAAGGCAAGGAGCGCTGAACTGGGCCCCGCCGTCTCCAGAACCGCTGAACTGGGCCCCGCCGTCTCAAGCACCGCTCCGCTGGGCCCCGCCGTCTCAAGAACCGCTGAACTGGGCCCTTCAAGGCAAGGAGCGCTTAACTGGGCTCCGCCGTCTCAAGAACCGCTGAACTGGGCCCTTCAAGGCAAGAACCGCTGGCCCTTTGGCAGACGTGGCAGGGCAGGATCTATCTCGGGCAGGGCTGCAGGATGTCCTCTGGCCAACTTGCCTCCTCCAGTGGCAGTGGGGTCTGTTATGGACTGTATGGACCGTGGCTTTGCACTCCCCAGGATGGCCCAGTGGGCAGGCCACCCACTGTATGGACTGTTTGGACTGTGGCTTTGCTCTCCCCAGGATGGCCCAGTGGGCAGGCCACCCACTGTATGGACTGTATGGACTGTGGCTTTGCTCTCCCCAGGATGGCCCAGTGGGCAGGCCACCCACTGTATGGACTGTTTGGACTGTGGCTTTGCTCTCCCCAGGATGGCCCAGTGGGCAGGCCACCCACTGTATGGACTGTTTGGACAGTGGCTTTGCTCTCCCCAGGATGGCCCAGTGGGCAGGCCACCCACTGTATGGACTGTATGGACAGTGGCTTTGCACTCCCCAGGATGGCCCAGTGGGCAGGCCACCCACTGTATGGACTGTATGGACTGTGGCTTTGCACTCCCCAGGATGGCCCAGTGGGCAGGCCACCCACTGTATGGACTGTTTGGACTGTGGCTTTGCTCTCCCCAGGATGGCCCAGTGGGCAGGCCACCCACTGTATGGACTGTATGGACTGTGGCTTTGCTCTCCCCAGGATGGCCCAGTGGGCAGGCCACCCACTGTATGGACTGTATGGACTGTGGCTTTGCTCTCCCCAGGATGGCCCAGTGGGCAGGCCACCCACTGTATGGACTGTTTGGACTGTGGCTTTGCTCTCCCCAGGATGGCCCAGTGGGCAGGCCACCCACTGTATGGACTGTATGGACTGTGGCTTTGCTCTCCCCAGGATGGCCCAGTGGGCAGGCCACCCACTGTATGGACTGTATGGACTGTGGCTTAGCACTCCCCAGGATGGCCCAGTGGTCATGGAGTCCCCTCGTGGATCTGGCGTCGTGTACTCAAGTGGCTGAGGTGCCCCCCCTTCCCTTCCCCCTGAGGTGCCTGTCCTATTTTCTTTCTGATGCCCCTGCAGTGTTCTCTCCGTGGAGTTCTTGTCGTGGGACTGGGCCTTGCCCCTTTGCACAGGACCCCTGTGATCCACGGACAGTGGTTGGACTACATTTAGTAGCTGTGTATATTTTGTACATAGTTTATTTATTTATTGGGATTACTGGTGTACATATTTCAATATATCTGCCCGTTTATGATCTCTTCTTTTGGTCTTTGCATTATTTCGGAGGGGGGTGGTTTGTGGGTTGTGACAGTGATCTGTGGGAATGCATTGATGTGTGTGTTGTAGTGGGTGTGGGTGGGTGGGTGTGTGCGGGTAATCTTTTCCCTCCCCTGTGTCGTAGGTGCAGTACTCACTGATGTCTTCCGCACCGCCGGGCGTGCTCCTGGTATATGAGCAGGTATAGGAGTGCGGGGATGACCTGCAACTCTGGTTCCATACTGCCGGAATCTCTCGGGCAGGGCTGCAGGATGTCCTCTGGCCAACTTGCCTCCTCCAGTGGCAGTGGGGTCTGTTATGGACTGTATGGACCGTGGCTTTGCACTCCCCAGGATGGCCCAGTGGGCAGGCCACCCACTGTATGGACTGTTTGGACTGTGGCTTTGCTCTCCCCAGGATGGCCCAGTGGGCAGGCCACCCACTGTATGGACTGTATGGACTGTGGCTTTGCTCTCCCCAGGATGGCCCAGTGGGCAGGCCACCCACTGTATGGACTGTTTGGACTGTGGCTTTGCTCTCCCCAGGATGGCCCAGTGGGCAGGCCACCCACTGTATGGACTGTTTGGACAGTGGCTTTGCTCTCCCCAGGATGGCCCAGTGGGCAGGCCACCCACTGTATGGACTGTATGGACAGTGGCTTTGCACTCCCCAGGATGGCCCAGTGGGCAGGCCACCCACTGTATGGACTGTATGGACTGTGGCTTTGCACTCCCCAGAATGGCCCAGTGGGCAGGCCACCCACTGTATGGACTGTTTGGACTGTGGCTTTGCTCTCCCCAGGATGGCCCAGTGGGCAGGCCACCCACTGTATGGACTGTATGGACTGTGGCTTTGCTCTCCCCAGGATGGCCCAGTGGGCAGGCCACCCACTGTATGGACTGTATGGACTGTGGCTTTGCTCTCCCCAGGATGGCCCAGTGGGCAGGCCACCCACTGTATGGACTGTATGGACTGTGGCTTAGCACTCCCCAGGATGGCCCAGTGGTCATGGAGTCCCCTCGTGGATCTGGCGTCGTGTACTCAAGTGGCTGAGGTGCCCCCCCTTCCCTTCCCCCTGAGGTGCCTGTCCTATTTTCTTTCTGATGCCCCTGCAGTGTTCTCTCCGTGGAGTTCTTGTCGTGGGACTGGGCCTTGCCCCTTTGCACAGGACCCCTGTGATCCACGGACAGTGGTTGGACTACATTTAGTAGCTGTGTATATTTTGTACATAGTTTATTTATTTATTGGGATTACTGGTGTACATATTTCAATATATCTGCCCGTTTATGATCTCTTCTTTTGGTCTTTGCATTATTTCGGAGGGGGGTGGTTTGTGGGTTGTGACAGTGATCTGTGGGAATGCATTGATGTGTGTGTTGTAGTGGGTGTGGGTGGGTGGGTGTGTGCCGGTAATCTTTTCCCTCCCCTGTGTCGTAGGTGCAGTACTCACCGATGTCTTTCGCGCCGCCGGGCGTGCTCCTGGTATATGAGCAGGTATAGGAGTGCGGGGATGACCTGCAACTCTGGTTCCATACTGCCGGAATCTCTCGGGCAGGGCTGCAGGATGTCCTCTGGCCAACTTGCCTCCTCCAGTGGCAGTGGGGTCTGTTATGGACTGTATGGACCGTGGCTTTGCACTCCCCAGGATGGCCCAGTGGGCAGGCCACCCACTGTATGGACTGTTTGGACTGTGGCTTTGCTCTCCCCAGGATGGCCCAGTGGGCAGGCCACCCACTGTATGGACTGTATGGACTGTGGCTTTGCTCTCCCCAGGATGGCCCAGTGGGCAGGCCACCCACTGTATGGACTGTTTGGACTGTGGCTTTGCTCTCCCCAGGATGGCCCAGTGGGCAGGCCACCCACTGTATGGACTGTTTGGACAGTGGCTTTGCTCTCCCCAGGATGGCCCAGTGGGCAGGCCACCCACTGTATGGACTGTATGGACAGTGGCTTTGCACTCCCCAGGATGGCCCAGTGGGCAGGCCACCCACTGTATGGACTGTATGGACTGTGGCTTTGCACTCCCCAGAATGGCCCAGTGGGCAGGCCACCCACTGTATGGACTGTTTGGACTGTGGCTTTGCTCTCCCAGGATGGCCCAGTGGGCAGGCCACCCACTGTATGGACTGTATGGACTGTGGCTTTGCTCTCCCCAGGATGGCCCAGTGGGCAGGCCACCCACTGTATGGACTGTATGGACTGTGGCTTTGCTCTCCCCAGGATGGCCCAGTGGGCAGGCCACCCACTGTATGGACTGTATGGACTGTGGCTTAGCACTCCCCAGGATGGCCCAGTGGTCATGGAGTCCCCTCGTGGATCTGGCGTCGTGTACTCAAGTGGCTGAGGTGCCCCCCCTTCCCTTCCCCCTGAGGTGCCTGTCCTATTTTCTTTCTGATGCCCCTGCAGTGTTCTCTCCGTGGAGTTCTTGTCGTGGGACTGGGCCTTGCCCCTTTGCACAGGACCCCTGTGATCCACGGACAGTGGTTGGACTACATTTAGTAGCTGTGTATATTTTGTACATAGTTTATTTATTTATTGGGATTACTGGTGTACATATTTCAATATATCTGCCCGTTTATGATCTCTTCTTTTGGTCTTTGCATTATTTCGGAGGGGGGTGGTTTGTGGGTTGTGACAGTGATCTGTGGGAATGCATTGATGTGTGTGTTGTAGTGGGTGTGGGTGGGTGGGTGTGTGCCGGTAATCTTTTCCCTCCCCTGTGTCGTAGGTACAGTACTCACCGATGTCTTTCGCGCCGCCGGGCGTGCTCCTGGTATATGAGCAGGTATAGGAGTGCGGGGATGACCTGCAACTCTGGTTCCATACTGCCGGAATCTCGCGTGGAGTGCGTAGAGGTGAGCGTTTTCCCGTTCGTAGTCTGTTTCCGCCGTGTTCTTATCGGCGGTGCTCCCGCCCCGGAAAAGGTGGCGGATTGGTGGGTCGTGATAGGGTGGGCGGTACTTTGTCTGCCGCCTGGCTGTTGGCGGGGACCGCCGCGCTATTTGTTTGTACCGCCGTGGCGGGCGGAGTGTTAATACGGCGGGCTGTGTTGGCGGTTCCCGCCAGGGTCAGAATTGCATATTTTAGACCGCCGGCCTGTTGGCGGCTTGGCCGCCGCTTTATCACCGACCGCCAGGGACAGAATGAGGGCCAAAGTGTACATAGGGCCTGCAAATGAAATGCTACTACAGGCCTGCAGCACTCATTGTGCCACAAAATAAAGGGGGTTATTCTAACTTTGGAGGAGTGTTAATCCGTCCCAAAAGTGACGGTAAAGTGACGGATATACCACCAGCCGTATTACGAGTTCCATAGGATATAATGGACTCGTAATACGGCTGGTGGTAAATCCGTCACTTTTCCGTCATTTTTGGGACGGATTAACACCTCCTCCAAAGTTAGAATAACCCCCAAAGTGTGACTTTAAAACTGCACTCAAGGCTGCCATTTTACCATTTTACAAGATAAAAGAAACATTTTGCTAGGTTCTAAACTTTTCTTTTTGATACTTAGAAATCACCTCAAAGTCCCTAAAGGCTCCTAGGCAGCATGCAGAAGATTTAAAAAGTAGGACATCTGTGCTTATGTTTTGCATGCCCTGCCAGTGGAATACTCCTACAGTTATTTTCACTATGGTAAGGCCTATCTTTCTCTTTGACTATCACTGAATTACCTTATTACATTTAATGGGTGCTAATGATGGATTGCTAGCACATAGAGAAATGCTGCTTAGACTCAGATCTATTGCAATCTAAAATCCTCTTTGAAAATAAAGTAAGATTTTTAGTCACATTTCTGAAAATGTCACTTTTAGAAAGTTAGCTTTTACTTGTTCCAACCATTTGTGTCTTCTGCCTGTATCCTGGCTAAAATGGCTGTGAATGGCTCTGCTTTTGGGGTTTGCATATTCCTCCCAGATAAGGACAAAAAGGGGACTAGATGTGGGCAGGATATGGCCATTCTGCCAGTATGGCTGGGGCAGAGCTCTACCCTGCCACATTTACACTTCAACTGGCTGTGCCTCCACATACAAAGGAACCTAACACCAGCCTTTTGTCTCCCCGGAAGGTTGAGAGCCCTGCTGATCTATTGCTGAAAGGACCGCCTTGCTTCCCTACTCTCTAAAAATGGAGAACTTTACCTGCTCCTTAATCTCAGGATCATAAACGTGTTCCCAAAGGCTAGATCACTGGCCGCCTGTATGCTACAGGGACATCAAAAGCTTTTGAGGCCTTGAATCCTGCTGCTGGCCTCAGCTGGAGTGAGCCTTAATGCTCCCAAATGGTGCCCCTCCAGGTCCTGGATCCTTACTGTGGTGTTGGAGTAGCCTCATCCTATCAGTGTACAAAGCCCAAAACTTGGAAAATTTTCACCAGAAACTGCTTGAAGAACAAACAGGAGACCAGGATCTATCTGCAAGTTGATCCATCAAAGTTGCATCACCAGTGGGATGGACTTCACCACATTTATGGTCTTCTCTGCTTTCTTTTCTTAAAGAAAAACCATTATACCCATATGCACAGTCCAATCAACTTAATATATACTTTATTGACAAAAAATATTGAAAAGAAAGTAAAGGTGTGGAAACAAAACAAATCCAATTAGAAAAAGCTAAGGAAAATATGTGACAATCATATGTCTATTGCATAAGTAAAAATTAAACATAGACACAACATAGCCCTCATGTAGAATAAATAATTCTCTCAGGGCCAAGGTGTCAGAGTCAATGACGTTTCAATCCTGTTAACAGTATTAGGATCGTCATCAGGACTGAAGAATAAGTGAGCCTGAGAGTGCTAGAAATTATTAAACATTACAACAAAGAAGAGCAAATTGAATAAGAAAAAAAAAGGCAAAAGACAGAAGGGGAAAAAATGGGAAAAGGGGGGATAGAAACTAAATTAGCACAGAGTAATAAAGCTTCAAGGAACTTAACCCGGCACACTTGCAAAGTGTGTTAAAAAAGGTGAAAGACCTTTAAAAAACAACATATCAGTACCCCTTGTGAACCTACAAGCTCATTAAAGTGCCCATGAAAAGTATAAAAATGTGAAATTGAAATAAATACACCTGAATGTAAGCAAAATATCTAACTATAATGGTTGCCAAATACTGCAAACTATAGGTAAAAATGTTAGGAAACAACTCTAAAGAATAGGAAAATGAGCATTACCCAGCCATGCTGGGTGCCACCATCACTGGGGCGAATGGAAGGCAGGTCAATCCTGAAATTTCAAGAGGTTGGGAAAAGAGACCTGGTAGACAGCACAATGAGGATATAAAAGTGGTGACACAATTCTTGCCATACCCAAAAACGACCTGCAGGAGAATTGGGACAAAAGGACCTAAGATAAAATCAAAAGCAATGAATAAGCAAGTCTGTATTTAACCCAAAATGTGGCATACAAGGTGAAAGCACTTACACGAACCAGACATTGCTGGAGGTCAGAAGGCCATGTGTTCAGAAGTGAATGCATGCAGGGCATCTGCAGCAGAAAAAAGGACAAGAAAGGAAGGTAGCCCAATTGGGTGACAGGCCAGCTAAGCATACTGTGGCAGACATGTTGGAGGGAAGCCAATGAAAAGGGGAACCAGAGAAAAATAAAATAAATGATGAACCATCAATTGTTGATAAATATGTGAAAATAATCTAGAAAAATCCAAAAAAGGAAAAAT
Organism: Pleurodeles waltl; assembly: GCF_031143425.1. Taxonomy (NCBI): domain Eukaryota; kingdom Metazoa; phylum Chordata; class Amphibia; order Caudata; family Salamandridae; genus Pleurodeles; species Pleurodeles waltl. The sequence goes on from NC_090437.1 coordinate 1,041,869,688, forward strand.
AAAAATAAATAGAAATAATTCAATATTGCAACAACATATCTGAGCACTGATATATGAAAAAGGGGCTTTAGAGGGGCTCAAAATGAAAAGGGTACAGAGGCATCAATTAAAGAATGAGACAAAGGGGAGAAGAGGGGGAGAAGGGAAGGGAGGAGGAAAGAAAAAGAAAGGGAAAAAGAGAGAAAGTCCCTAAACAACAGTTGCCCCACATCCGTTACAAATCTGTGAGCAATTAGGATTTTGCCAACAGAAAAATTGCAATATCCTAACATGTATCAATTGAAACATAAAAAGAAACACAACAAATTACAACCTAGTAAAGCTTCTATTTCAAATGCTAAGTGGAAAAAACAATGCTGTAGCACAGTCCACTTTTAGAGTCCAGTCTGCAGTGGCGGTAAAAAAATAAAGAGAAACCAAGACATATATTGAACTATATTACAAGGACATGAATTCACAACAAAACACAGGAATTAAGGCAAAATAAGGGCAAACTAATGTAAAACTGCAAAGTCCATATGTGGCCATATCCGAGGAGCCAAAATATAAGGGAACTACCATATAGTAATGAAGTCCAGTCCTCCATTCTGTTAAGGCCCATATGTTAACAGTTTATGCAGAGAATACATTTCAGTTCTCCTTTGTTGAGAATGCTTGAAACATCTACATTCCTTTGCTGCTGGTTTCACCACATGGATTACTTGCCAGTGCAGACCATTTTCACTGTGTCCAAACTCCGCAAAATGTTCAACTAGGGGAGCACTGGTGATGTTACACCACAGTCATCTTCTGTGTTGGCAAGTTCCGGATGCAAACTTTTGTGTCGTTTGTCCTATATATACCCGATTACGTTGGCAAAAATAGCATAGTTCAAATTGCTAGTATTACAGTTCAAAACTTGTTGGAGGGTCATCTTTACATCATTGTAAAAAAATACTTTTGTGTCAAAAGTCAAATCACAAACAATGTAGTTTCTACATTTAAAATGACTAATCAAGGGGTCCAGCGCTCAATGGTCAAAAAGAGTTATTTTACGCCTAATGAGGGGGATGTTGGCTCCTACTAAGTGATCTTTGAGACTCCTGCTTTTACAAAACGCAAAATGTGGGCGTTCAGAAGTCAAATCACCTGCATTCAACACCCCCGCATGTTTAAGGAAACTTTTTTTTAACCAAGTTACAGACTTGGGAAAAGGTGGTGTCATAGACTAATTTATCATTATTTTTTCTTTCCTTAGGTGTTCACAGAACCTCTTTGGGACAAAACCAGGCCCTCTTCATTGATCTTTTTAATAATGTCCATGGATAACCCATCCCAATCAATTTATTCAATAGTGTGGAGACCTCTCTAAAGAAATCTTCCTTAAAGAAGTAATTTCTCCTGATGTGCAAAAACTGAGAATAAGGGACCGAGTCTCTGAGTGCTCTATGGTGATAATTGGAATAGCCCAACAAAGAGTTTCTTTCTGTCGGTTTTCTATATAAAGATGTATACAGTTTGCGGTCCTTTATTTTGAATATGAGGTCAAGGAAAGAGATCTCTTGCTCACCATATGTAAGAGTGAATCTAAGGTCCTTACGATTGACATTGAGCCACCTTTGAAATTCAGTTAGGTTTTTACCAGAATCAAACCAAATAAAAAAAATTTCATTACTATAACGCTTCTATTTAACAATATGGCTGTGAAATGGGTTAGTTTTAGACAGAATAATCTCATTTTTTAGATCATCCATAAACAATATTGCAAAATTGGGAGCAAAAACTACTCCCTTAGATGTACCTTTGATTTGCTGATAGAAATCACCACTGAACTCAAAAAAATTATGAGTGAGTGCTCAAGTCAACAATTCTATAATGAAGGATGTGGGTAGAGCGTGGGGTTGTATTCTTTTTTCAAGTATTTTCAAGTATTTTCTGACATGATGAAAATTCCATCTTGTTGTGGAATATTGGTAAATAGAGACTTGATGTCCATGATGCATAAAAATCAGTCCCTAGAGTAGAAAGGAAAATGTTCAGTCTGATTGATAAATTCCATGCTATCCCTGAGTTAGCACACTGTCTGGGGAACTGTGTCTTTAGTGAAAAAATCAACATATCTTCTGAGAGGTTCAAAAATCGCCCCACAGCTAGATACAATGGGTCTACCAGGAGGACAGTCCTGGTTCTTGGTTCTTGTGTATTTTTGGAAGTGTATAAATGACTGGGTTCCTAGGTGTTTTAAATTTGAGAAACATGAATTCATTCAGACTCAGAAATCCTTAATTTTTACCTTTTCCAGTAATATCAAGAATAAGTCTCTGAAGTTTTTTCATGGGAAAAGCAAGCATTTAGTTTAAAATAGTCTTTCTCAAAATCTCATTCTTGTAATGATCTACTCTTGAATATTGTTTGCTGCCACTTTTGTCGACAGGTTTAATAATCAGGGACTTACTAAATTTTAGGTCAGAATGAGCATTTTTCTCTTGTTTAGATATGTTATACGTAATGAACCCGCTTAGGTTCTCTAGATTGGAAATATCATTTAATACTTATCTCTCAAAAGTATGAACCTCTAATGGGATGGTGCTAGTGGATAGACTGAAGTTAGAGGAAGGGAAGGGATCTGTATTAGTGATGGTGGCAACAAATGGGTTATTGTGGAAGAATGTGTGGAGTCTAATCTTCCTTCTGTCTGAAAATTCAAACAATCAGGATAACTCATAGGGACAAAAGATAAGCCCTGACTTAGAAGTTGAATTTCAACAGAGAAAAGGGAGTGTTTAGAGAGGTTAAAAGTTGGAATAATCTGAATTTTTCTCAGCGTATTAGCCATTTCCGAAGGAATAACTACAGAAAGATTATCAAAAACCAATGGAGTCATTATTGGTAGTATTTTCCCCCTGTTTGTCTGTAGGCCAGAGTTTTGAACAACCTTTGACCTCTTCCTCTCCCTTTCCTTGGGGGTATGGGTTGGCCTCTCTCTAAAAAGTGTTGCTATGTGTCACTGAAGCTGAACTAGGGCCTTCACGTGGGACCTGAATTTTTGGAAGAGCCTCCTGGCATATTGGAGAAAGTAACAATCATATTAGCTGTGTTGAATCTGCTTCAAGCGTGGCCAAAAAATGAATCAGATTAAGTTCTGTTTGTTGGAAAGGTGTCATTCGGATATGGATATGTTCTCTCTAGCTTATAGTTATGCATATCTTTTTGTACTTTATTGGCTTTCTTTTCTTGCTGTATTCTATTGAATTCAGAAATTGTCTTTTTCTTCCTTATCCAATAGATTTTTTAAAATCTGTAACTAAAGTGGATTTCTTGATTTACTTCTCTTTTTATGTTTCAATTGATACGTATCATGCTACTGCAGCTTTTCTGTTTTCAAAATCCCATTTGCCAACAGATTTGTAAAGGTTGGGGCAACTTATGTTTAGGTACTTTCTCTCTTTTTACCCCATCATTTTTCTGTCCTTCTCCCTTCACTTTTCTTTCTCTTCTCCCCTTTGTCTCATTCTTTAATTGGTGCATCCATACCCTTTTCATTTTGCACCCCCAAGACCCCTTTTTTCATATATCAGTGCTCAGATATATTGTTGCACTATTTATATTTATTTATATTTTTCCCTTTTTTGGATTTTGCTGGATTATTCCCTCATATGTATAAGCCGTTGGCAGTTCATATTGTTTACATTTCCCCCTGGTTCACCCTTTTCATTGGCTTTCCTCTAACATGCCCATCATGGTATGCTTTCCCAGCCTGCCTCCCAATTGCCCGACCTTTCTTTCTATCCTTTTTTATGCTGCACACGCGTTGCCGGCATTCACGTCTGAACACATGGCCGTCTGATCTCCGGTTTGCACAAAAGGGGCATTGGAATGTTGTTTTTTTATGGGACCTTCACCTTTTTTTAACACACTTTCCACACAAGCCAAGGTAAGTTCCCTGAAGCTTCATTACTTTTTTCAAATTTACTTTTTATTCACCACTTTCTTCCTCTTTTTTCCCCTTCTGTCTTTTGCCTTCATTTTTCTTATCACAATTTGCTTTTCTTCTTTGTAATATTTGAAACTTTCTAGCACTCTCAGGCTCACTTATTCTTTATTCCTGCTGATAATCACAATACTGGTAACAGAACTGAAACACCATCTACTCTGACACCTTGACCCTGTGTGAATTAATCATTGTACATAAAGTCTATGTCGTGTATATGTTTAATTGTGATTCATGCAATGGACTCATGATTGTCACATATTTGCCTGAGCTTCTCCTAATTGGATTTGTTTCCTTTCCTTGCCTTTATTTTCTTTTGCAATTTAATTGCAAATAAAATATATTTTAAGTTGACTTGACTGTGAATATGGGAATGATGGTTCTCCAATATGAATATGGTTATTCTTCATGACTATGAACCACTGTTCCTTGTATAATATGTGTACCCCTGGTTTCTTGTTATCCTTGGGTTTCCCTTGTTTGTTATATTATGCTTTTTCCTGCAACAGCAAATCCTTTTCAGCTAGGCCTCATGGCAGCAGCGTCTGGCGTTGTCAAGCCTTCTTTGGCAACAACCTGCAGCGTTGTCCCGCTGGATGAATCCAAGCTCCAGAAAAACATCTAGGTTTGAAGGTACAAATCTTCAGCGGGGTCTATGACGACCAGCACCATATAGATGACAACCACCATCTTGGACTGAGTGGATTTTACCTAGTTGATGGAAATTGCTTCAGGTGCAATAATACACTTTCTTTGCCTGCTGCTTTTCCATCCTTTTTCAGTTTTAGGGCCCAATTTATAGTTTGGCAGAAGTAGTTACTCCATCGCAAATGTGATGGACATCCCATCCGCCATGTTACCATGTTCATAGGATATAACAAACTCTAAATCAGGCCCTCAGTCTCCCTTGTTTTCCACCACTGTTGCCCACTTTCCTCGTGTGATCTTCATTTCTCCTTCATCTGCCACATCAGAGAGTGTTTGTTAGTGATTTATACACAGGAATGCACATGCCCAGTCCAGTAAGGCTAGGCTTCTTTGGCTTCCTTGCCCCTGGAAGATAATCCTGAATGGGAGGTCCCATCTATATGTCTTAGTCTATTTATTATTTGTATTTATTACATTTTGTAAAGCACACAGCTGCTCAAAAGGGCTTCCCAGAACTAAAAGGCAGGAAGATGGACTAGATTCAGGCACACATTCTCAATCACACTCATACAGCCAGGTCTTAAGAGACTTCCTAAAGCTGAGTTAATCTGGGGAATTGTGGAGTTTGAAAGGGAGGAGAGTCTACAGTTTAGCTACCTGATATGAGAACGACCAGCCCCCACTTCTACTTTAGTGAAATTTGGGAGACACTGCTAAGAGCACATTTGATGATGTTAGGGTTCTTGACAGGCGGTAAGTAAAGTTGGTCCATCATTGTCAAAAACTTGATATGTGAAAAACTGCACTTTTTTTGGCCGGGGGCCAGTAAAGTTTGGCCAATCACTTAGAGGCAGAGTAATTCTTCTGCACCCTTACCAACAGATGTTCTGATGCTTTTTGAGCAGCCCTGAAGTCTTCTGAGCAGGTTTAGGGGGATACTTCAATAAAGAGCATTTCCATAATCAGCGCTTTAAAGTTGCAACGGCTTGAACCACAAATCTTTGAGTGCAGGTTGGCACGATTCCCATTAGCTTTTTAATGGTTCTTAAAAAGCTGAACCAGCCTTCGATCACTTCTTATGTGATTTTCTCTGTCCTCACATCTTTCTTGAAGTATGTCACACTGTTCTTCAAGAGTGATCATCCTTTGTTGTAAGTTCTGAGAGTCAATTATCCATAACTTGTGGCCTTTTTTCAATGTCATCAACACAACACTCCAGCTTTATATTCTCCTGACTGCCTGTACATCATCTTTGACCTCTTGAAGGGCTTGCAGCAAGAAGTCCCTGCTGACAGTCTTACAAGCTTTCACCCAGGCATTTCCATCCTCAAATTAGGAGACTTGTGGTGTATCTGTCTTGTTGTGAGCTGTGTCTCATTGCTTGGACTGGTTTAGCATGTCCTTTCTGGAAATTTCTTTTTTGGCCCCCTTGTCACCTGTCATGGTGTAAGTTCTAGATGGGTCTATATGTCGGCTCAAGGGTTCGCTGTGGAAGAATCAATTTACGATTGTTTAGGTGAGGCCTCTGAGTACCTCAGTTCTACGTTTTTTTCCTCTTACTCCTTTTTGTCTAGGTGGGTCATGCTTCTTAGTAATATCTTTGATGATTCAGTTTATAGTGGTAGGCCTTCCCTTGGCTATAGCCCTGACTCCAGGGGGTGTCAGTCTGCCAAGAGGGTTCCTCTACGGAGTTCTGTACAAACTACTCTGTGATTTTTGCTGGTGACGTATTAGATTTACATGACCCCTATCTGGTTCACCTTGGGCACTTAGTGGCCAGTCCTGATGATATGTACAGGGGGCCAATGCACAGACATATATCACCCCCTCTTAAGGTCCTGTCAGGATGCGGAGAGACTTGCACCAGGCTTTACTGAACTTGTGGGGCACAGCCTTGCGTAGGGGGAATTAAGCCTTGCATAGGGAGAATTAAGATGGGGGACTCTTTTATTAAGTTGTTTAGCACCCCTTCGACTGTGGGGGACCTCCTTTACAATCTGTCTTCAGGGGTCCAGTGCACAAGAGCGGCCAATCGTACAACTTCCATGAGCATGGCATACATCTCTTCACCAAGCACGAGTACACCAGGGCCTCATTCTGGTCCTCATTCACCAACGTGCTCCCTATGTTGAAAAATCGCTGCGTACAGTCTCTCTCCTCATCTATGGGTGGGGCTAGATTGCCACTATCTTGAATTTGTTTCCCAGGGTGTTGACTTCTGATCCCACCTGAAGGCCATGCCACCAAGACGGCTGCCTTTCAATTTTGCACCTGCTGAAGACAAGGGAGCTCAACCCCCCACTCAGCTACTCTGCTTTATCTCCACCAGTGATTGTGAGGGAAAGTGCTTCCACTGCTTCTGCTTTCACTCGCATGGGTCTAGTATGCATGGCCAATGAGGGCCTGATGGAACACAGCACTCCTTTAACACCAGTTGCCTCTTCACAGATCCATCACAATCCCGGAGCTCTCCATTTAGTGGTCAATCAGCTTCTGGGCATAGCCATCTTAGTTCATGCTCTGTCAGCACATCTTTAAAAAATAATGGATCCGGCTCTTATTAAGGCCTAGACAGCACTCATCCCTGCAGATATTGTTACAGGGGCTTCATCTGTTGCATGTAGCCGAGACTTATCCTAGTCTTGGAGCTTCATGGGTAGATGACACCCATCTTTAGTATCTCATCAGACCCCTAGAGTAAAATTTAGTTTAATAAACAAAATGACACCAACATGAAAAAATCCAATGAGGGTAACCCAAGATATAAATTTTAAAGTTGTCAGTCAACATGGCCCTAAAAAGCACTATGCACAAATGATAGTCTATGGTCACAGTAGACTGCCACCTGAGCGCACTATGAAGCAGACCACAATGGATCCTGAGGTTGACTATACCCAGAATGGTCGAATCAAGGATTTTACCATCAGACACGTAACCAAATTAGAGTTTGGCAGTCAGTGTGGTGAAAGACTCTAGCTCCTCCATCCTGCCTTTGCTTCGCCTGTCAAATTGAGAGGTTACTGCTGATGCAGCAGTGAACTCTGTGGATTGGTATGAACTCCCATCATGGTGCCCATACAAAGTCATTGAGAGGTTTAGTGTGCATGTAGCATTGGTGCTGCTTACACCAAATTGTTGAAAGTTTTACATTTTTCAAAAATTAACTCCTAAAGTGGGAGCTTGTTTTGAAAAATATAAAACTAATGGACCCAACTCTATGGGTATTTCACTTTGCGGTGATCCACTGTTAATTGGGTGGGTGGGTGGTCGGATGACTTACCCCAGACAGCCCGTAGTCCGACAAGCCATCGGAATAGTATGTCAAGGACAGAGCCAGAGCACGTTCCGTCATCAGCCTACTGTCAGTCTGCTTAGCCCTCAGTAGGTTAGGATGACTGAGAGCTTGGCTGAGAGGGTACTCCTTTACTCTTGTGATGGAATTCTTTCTCTGCCAAACACTAAGGGACATATTTATACTCTGTTTGCGCTGGATTTGCGCAATTTATTTTGATGCAAATCCGGTGCAAACTTAACTCCATATTTATACTTTGGCGCTAGACCCGTCTAACGCCAAAAATATGGAGTTAGAGTCATTTTGTGGATGCGGGAAACTACCTTGTGCTAATGAGATGCAAGGTAGGCGTTCCCGTCCAAAAAAATGACTCAAACACCTGTGCGCCATATTTATCCATCTGGGTTAAAATGGCGCACAGGAGGGGGAGGGCCTTAAAAAATGACTCTAAACCCATTTAGAGTAATTTTTTAACGCCTGGTTCAGGGCAGGAATTAAGGGACCTGTGGGCTCACTTCCATGGTCTCTGACCATGGAAGCAGCCCACAGGTGCCCTTTCCTGCCCCCAGGGACACCCCCTGCCACCCTCGTCCACCCCTGGAGGACACCCATGGATGGGGGTACCCATCCTAGGTAAGTTTAGGTAAGTATATATATATATATTTTTTAAGTGGCATATGGGGGCCTAATGTGGGCCCCCCTACATGCCACTGTGCCCAATGGCCATGCCCAGGGGACAGAAGTCCCCTGGGCATGGCCATTGGGCAAGGGGGTATGACTTTGCTAATACAGGAGTCATTTCAATGGGGGTTGTGCGCCAAAAGATCGCGCAAGTCAGGTTTGAGTCATGATTTTTGACTCAAACCTGACTTGCACCATTTTTTTACGCACAACCCCCAATTTACCCTACGCCGGCTAATGTCAATCCTTAAATATGGCGCCCGCATGGTGCTGGTTTGTGTCAAAAAGTATAAATAATGGCCAAAATGTCGCCATTAGCCTTCAATATGTAGGGAATATTCTTCTACCAGGACAAGGTAGTAGCCTGAATCTGGTGAGATTGTTATGAAGTCAGTTAGCCATTGTCTGAGGTCCCACTGAAGCTCCGAGCAGGAAACTTTTGCCCCCAAAATCCTTTGATCAACTGGGTACTTTCACACCTTCAGCCAGTGAAGATGTTCTCCTTGGGACACAGACTCTGAAATGTAAGCCCTTTTCTTCCAGCAGGGCATGTATATGAGGGCTCCATGGGGTTGGATACCTTCTCACCGAGCATCTGCTGAAAACAGATTTGACATGACTGCAACTCCCAGGAGTCCATGTTTCTGTAACTCCAAATACCAGCCGAGTGTCACTTGTCCCAAGACCCCTGTTCCTGAACTTTCAATTGAAGTTTATTCAGTTGGCAGGATACCATTTGTATAGTGTTGATAAGTAGAGGGAGTGACCTGACTGCAAAGCCCAATAGGCCCTGCTACTCTAATCACCAGCACAGTGGCCACTTGTCCAAATACCCTTGCTTGTCAACTCTCAAATGAAGTATATTCACCTGGAAGTGGTCAAGCAGGGATCATGCCCAAATCAGAGATGTATCTATCAACATAGCTCGAACTTGACATGCTAACCCAAGATGAAATATTTGAGTACAGGAATGACTCCTTACACATCATAAGGCTTCAAGATCCATCACCAGATTGGCATTTGCAGCAGTCACATTCACAATGCACTGTGCACATGATGTCTCCACTCACATATACAACAAAGTCCTGGGTTTACCTGCATCACACTCAACTGGGCTTCCAAATGGTCAATGCCATATATAACCTAGCCACGGTTTGTCCTGCACTGGCAGCAAGATGTAATTTTCAGGCCACACTCCAAAGTCCAAATGATGTGCACAGTTTGACAGCTCCTTGAGTCAAAATGAATTGGCATGCTTCATACATGTCAATACACCCAATACCTTGGTTACTTGCCACAATACGATTAACTGCAACTTAATCTTTACAAGGCCTGTGCTTATTGTACATCTAAACCGTTGGAGGTAGATGTCACAATACAACCAGTAACATTGTATGTTTTCATCAAAATGTCGAGCTGCTCCTGGGCACACAGAGGCCACAGATCAGACTGCCACTACCCTCCTGAATTAAGTGAAGAAGACACTCCTGGATGTCTGGACATGGAGGACAATGCTGTCCCATCTGGTCAACCTTGTCAGATGACAACAGTGAGTCTCACTATGCCTGCAACTTCACATCCCAGCCCTGTTTCCTCAACATCACAGGCAAACATTCACACCTCAACTTGTGTACTGAGCAAAGTGTCTACCATCTTGTGTCCCCCCGTCCTGGTTCCTGAGTTGCAGCATAACAAATCATACAATAAGGGTCCAGGACCAAGTTGGAGAGGGCACCCTGTGGAAAGGGCACAGGCCCGTGGGGTGCATGGGAGGGATACTGTGAGCCAGTGGGGTAAGGCCACTGGGGCTGTTCTTGGCCAAGATACCATCTGCCACTTCTTGAGGGGGGGGCTACCAGTAGTCCCAAGGCGTGATGGGCCAGGTGTTAACTGAACTCCAGGAAATCAAATAGCTACAGAGGGGCATGCAAGGAGACATGCAGGAACAGATGGAGGCCCACAATAACAACATGGCCTCCTTAACAGGGGGTGCTGAGAGACATACATATCACCATGAGCCAGGCTTTTCAACAACAGTCTACCCCTTCTTTTGAATCATGAACACGAGGCACATCAACATCGGTACCAGCCACTGGAAAGGAGGCCCTACCAGAGGAAGAACCAGCTCCAGATACCCCTGCCACTGCAGCAGCAGATCACCCTCTCCCCACAAGTGGGGACATCCACCAAAGAATCCAGGAGGTGTGGATGGTAAGGGACCAACCACTGCCAGCAAGTGACCTCTTCCTAAAGGACCTCGTTTGTGTGCCACACATTCACTTTGTTGACTGATCCTGAACCACCTACAGTTCCAATGCGAGGAGTACTCTGGACTTTGGACTTACAGTGGTGCGGCATCTACTCCAATGATTTCCTTCACCATGACTGACACCTTCACTTTACATTTGTGTTTCTTTCTGTCCCTTATTTATTTTTTGCATTAGCATTGAAATAAATTCACCCATCACAAACTCATTTTCTGCTTGTTTAAATTTCACATGTAGCTATGTAGAGAGTGAGACCACGTGAACCATACAAGCAAGTTACAGGGATATGTATCCAGCTCAGGATTACAGCCATTACACACCAACACATTCATAAAGTCTCCAGTCAAACAAAAAAATGTATTACAGTGTTCAGCACGTCAATATGTATGGACTATTGGAAAGCAAGAATAAGTGACTCATACTGAGTAAATGAACATATTTAGAGGTACAGACCCCACAAAAGGAAGGGATTTGCCAGACATTGTCCTGTAGAATAGGCACACATTAAAGTGGTTGATGCCAGCAGTTTGGGCCTTATCATATACCACATCAAAGTAATTCAACCACACATAAGCCAAGATAAAGACAAGCGGCAGTAGAACAAGCCCCAATCACAGGGACATCATAGTCCAATTACAATGCATCTGGTGGTATGACACAAACATATGTCAGTATATGGCAGAGACACTGTGGCCTGTAATGATCAAAAACATCTACAGCTATATACAGGACATACAAACAGAGAGTTTGGCCAATATGAAGGAAAAATGACTTGGTCAAAAATTAGGACTACATATTTTCTAACCACATGATGACATCTGGCCCACCACAAGACACAAAACAAGTGCAATGGGCAAATCTGTACCTCCACCCAAACACTGTGCAAACTGTCTTGGTACAGGTCTCATACACTCAAACTCCCCAACCTACATTACCTGGAACAATCCATGTCCACTTTGTATGTCATAACAGCCTCAGATACCTGCCAATGTCACAACTCTGAAATGCCCACATTAATATGTCATGGTGGAGGTACTTGTACAAAGAACAAAACAAGGAATATTGGCTTGAAACCATTCCTACAACACAAGTCACATAGCAAGCAACTAGAAAACAAATTGCTTTGCAAGGAAACTGACACAAACAAAGCACCATCATCAAGGTGGGGATGTGTCAAAAGCTTTCTTATCAAGCAACCTTTGGCTAAATATTGCAGAGTATCAGCTCCCTAGCTGTTTCCAAAACACTCAACTTTACACATTCTCACAACTACTGTTCATTGTACAGTCACGGTCATTACATCACATGACATAGACTCATGAGAAGTAGCTGTTGAGTAGATCTTCTCACAAGTCAGCTCCTTCCTCTTCACCACTGTCATTCTCACTTGGCATTTCAGGATTATAACCCGGTGGCACTGCAGGCTCCCCCTCCTCTAGGATGTATAGGGTATTCCTCTGCAGGGAGATGTTGTGGAGCATGCAGAATGCCACAGTGATCTGACATACTTTCCCGGGTGAGAAGAGGAGGACTCTACCAGTACTGTCCAGACACCTGAATCTGGCCTTCAGGAACTCAAAAGCCTGTTCCATTGGCCGCTGTGTTCTTCAATGGGCCTCATAGAAGCTGACTTACACTGGCATAGTTTGATTCCTCAGCAGCATCAACAACCAAGGACAGTTTGGATATGTGGAGTCTTCTGTTAAGGAATGGGACAAGTCACTAACTTGATGATTGAAGCACCTGATGTTGCACACACACAATCAGGAAAGATGAGACTTACGAACCAGCCAGGCCCTCTCTGGGTGCGGTTGTGACATTAGCTGGGCTATGGTGCTGTTCTGCATTACTAAGGAATCATGGGCTGATTGGGTACACACATGTGAGATGCAGAGATCCGCCAAACAGACAACTTGCACGTTGATGGAATAGAAGTTCCTTCTGTTACAATAACTTGATCAGTGGCCTATGGTGGCACCAAGTCTTCATGTGTGCCATCAATTCCATGGCATGGATTTGGACACAGCTCAAAGATGCACTACACAATTGCCCCTCGAAATGTGACTGTATTTTCCGACCGCCAAAAAGACCATTGGCAGTGGTGGACCATGCACACCTGGCAAATGCTATGCAACACACTACACTGGTTGCTGTGTAGGAGGACCTACATGACAAGTCAGAATAAGGATCATTCTGATGCTAGAGTGCATCTATTGTAGGTGTGATGCAGTCTACAAAGCCAAATGCAGTATCTCAGCCCGTCAAAATGGCGGATGCTTGACCTACTCCACTGGACATTAGGAAATGTTCATTGTCGTCTCGGAGCTAGATGGCTCCAACCACGGCAGACACAGCCATAGGCTAACATTGGGCCAATGGCTGTGTCCACCAGTGGTTATGACGCGGATGTGGCCACCATGTTGTGCATATTCACTCACTTGACTCCTGACACTGCTGCTAGTAATACCTCCACTACCTGAGCTGCTGTGTGCCACTTCAGGGACCAATCATGCCATGCCCAGCAAGTGATAGGGCCCCTATCTTCTCTCTCGAGGGGCTGGAGGGGCTTTTAAATGAGGTCTTTCTTCTGTATGGACAGCTCTATGGCGTGCCAGAGGAGCAGGTATGTACCTCATTGGGACAATTGACTCTGTTCAACATTATCCTTTCCCTCCTCACTGGCTACAATGTGCTCCTGTGTGCCAGTTAGACTTCTTGTGTGCCTGTTGTTGTGGTCTATGTGGCATCAATGGGAAGCACATTGTGCAGGTTGTGATTGCCAGTATGTTGAGTTCAGTCACATTGTGTTGTGTGAGGTTTTTGGGGTCCAAGATCCTCCTTGTGTTGGATGCACATAACTAGGTAAGGAAACTTTATTGCCATCCAATGACATCTCTTTCTTCATGATTGTTGTGAATGTTGGACAACATGTAGGCGCATGACAGCAAGAGCTGTGTATGCATCTTGTATGAGTCATTTGAGTATCTTGTGAGCAATGTGTATAGTACCACAGATCTTTCAACCCATATCAGGCCTTGCAAAAGTGTTGTCTGGAATCAATTTCCTGACTCACTCTGCCCTACAGGTTGCCACACAAACAACTTGCCAAATTGCTGATGGCCACATGATGTACTGTCATGCATGGACGTGATGGAAATGTGAGTGACGTGTTGGTTCTGGCTGCTCAGCCTGCAGAGACCAGGGCCTGTCAGTTCTATCTCACAGTATGCGACCTAGTCTAGGCTGTGGGATAGTCTCTGTGGCTATGCAACTGTGGCACTCTGCCCACTCCCTGTACACTAGCAGATCCTGGCATGTGGACAATGTAATGCTTTAGAGCATTTCCCGGAATGCCTTAATTCATTGACTAGATTACGAATGGGTACTCAGGTACATTCAATAAGTAGTCCATATGTACATTTTGTAACATTGTGAATGTGTGTTTTTGATTCATGACAGGTCCCTTACTTCCACAACTCTATTGCCACCTTGACATATGTCATAGTTGTCCTGTACAGGCTTATATTGCACTAACAACAGTCCCACAGTGCAAATAGTGTGTTGATTCCTGGGAGGCCATGAGATGTGAGTCAGTAGCTTGGTCACATAGCATAAACTGTACAATACATACCTTTGTATGTTGGATACCATCTCTGTAGGTTAGACTCATATGCCCAAAGGAGTGTTTCTTTGGTACAGGTACATACCATAGAACCCACCCCCTGAAGTTGCTTGAGTCTGCATTTGTTAGGCCACATGTCCACACATGGAATACACTTTCGGTACCCACCATGTCAGCCCCTTCATTGTCACTCAAGTCTAATGGTGAAGTTTGTACTATGGAAGTTGCCTGTAGGGACTGTATGTAATGAGTCAATCTGCAGAGTGTGAATGTTTTGGTCCATTGAGGCCTAGGGAGTTTACCCTTCAGACACCACATAGCTGTGTAGTGTTTCATTGTGGTCACACCATAGTACATGTTGATGGAGCATGGGCTACCTGATGTGAGTAGGCGTGCTTAGCCATTGTAGACCTTGAGAAGAGTAGTGAGTTAGTTTGCAGATGGATATAAATGTCTTTCATCATGTCCCCGTACTTATTGGCTTGTTTGCTTTCCACTAGTGGTATGTTGACAAAATGAAAAATTCTTGATTGATTTTTCTGACATGCGTTTGACTCAACCATTTGTGATAAAACTTGTGAATGTAGTCTCTTGATTAGTTTCTTGCATACATGCAGGTACACGCACATCAGAAGAAGGAGATATGGGGAGCCATGGCCCGGAAGGTGCGGAGCCTGGGGGTCCACAACTTGCGGAGTGGCCATTGTTGCAAGAGGTAGGTGAACCTGAGATGCTGGGCCTGTAAGATCGCGGAGGTCCAGATGGGGCTATCCTCCCAACATGGGCAGGATGGACATCAGCCCATGAACTCCTTAATGTCCTGCATCCTGGCAGTGGTGTGCCCATACCTTGATGGACATTTTAGGGGAGCAAATCAGCCACAATGGGGCATATTCCTGCCTGTCACATTGCCAAGTTAATGTGTTGCATTCTGACATCTCCCTCTGGTGGTTAGGTATGAGCAATGTGTGGCACAGAAGGCTCAAGTACCTTAGAAACAACTGTGTACAATCCACAAACAATTTGCTCTCCAGAGTGAACACATGGCTGTACAAATTGATCAATCTAGTAATGTTTGCTGTTGTGGGTGTACATCCTATGCAACGGACCACTACTCCTCACTGTTATAGGCCAAAGGAAAGGAAGGGATGGATCACTTCCCTCAGCCATGTGTCTGGTCAAATGTGTATATTGGCATCTGCCACCCAGAGGTTACTTGTCTTCAGCATGTGATGGGTGCTAGTGCCTCACTACTATCTGCCAAGTGAAGCTGGCCATCATACATGTGACAGAGCACACATTGTTTTTTGGGTGCAGCTACAGATCAATATTTTCCCTTGGTAAGTGGGGAATGTCCTTTGACATGATTTGTGTGCCATCACTGTTGCCAACATTCCTTGTGCCTACATGTGCGCATGTGTCCCCTTCCCTTTTAACAAAATGTGTACACTCCTGTTTCAAGCATGGTCTACCTGTGCTAATTGGATAATTCCTGTAATCCCTCACATATATGTGCATGCCAACCTGTGTGTGGACAAGGACATTTGCAATGGGGGTACATTCCATGTGGTGCCACAGACAGGAGTTTGTCACTATTGATTGTTGGCTGACACATACCCTCAACAGACATTGCATGTCATTTGGTATGTACAACTGCAGTACAATTAGGGACAAGACGTGTATGACTAGATTATTTAGCCACAATGTGCATTTTCAGGCCATTGATATGGCATCATCTACCAAAGAGCACTGTACATGTGTAATAGGGGGAGGTTTGTAACCTGACTGTTAGCATGCATCATGGAGTGACTTGCAGTTATGTTGGGATAACATGTGGTTGGGTACAACCATTCATCCACAGATATCTGGGTTTGCAAGACCAAGATGGAGAAAGTGATGGGGCTTCCCATTGGGCAACATGTTAAGGACCTTATACAAATAATTGCAAATCTCTGTGCCTCTCCAAAATACAAAGGATTAATGGCACCTACTGATGCAATCAGAATATATCATAGTAAGGGGCGCCAGACATTACTGGTGAATTCCTTGGGATTTGCTGATTCATTGTGTTGTGGATTTTAGGGACATATCTTCCTGTCAATTTGCACATTATGTCCACAGTGTACATATCCATGAAAAATGTGTGCCATATCTGAGCGATATTAGTACTACCTTTGTGACTCCATTCAGCCAAACTTAACTTGGTGACATGTGCATTGTTAATATGTTTCCAGTGTGACATGAGTAGTTCCATGTCACCTTCTCCAGGCTACTGTACTGTTGTCAGCAACATGCATTTTCTGGGAGCATCATTTCTTATTGCTGTGTTATTGTATATGTGACAAACCTATGTCTGCATGACCTTGTGTGAAACCTGTGGGAATGAAGTTGACATTGGGTTACTCTTGTATGACAACAGGTAACTGAGTTCAGCTCCATGAGGCAAAGCATTGAAGGTGATTATGGCCCTCATTATGAACATGGGGGTCAACACCGCACCGCCGCCGGTAAAAACCGCCAACAGAGGAGCGGTCCGGACCGCCAAATAATGAACCAACTGAAACAAAGTCATCCTGAAAGCCCCCCACCGCCAGCAGAGGAGAGCCCGCCCACAGGCCAACAGAAAGGCACAACCCACCCATCAAATAATGAATCACTAGACCGCCGTCGGTTCCGGGGCGGGAACCACCACCACGCAAAGCCAGGGAGAAATGAACCAAATGTAAGGAAACACTTACCGGAGGCTCACACAACACGCCGAAGCAGACATGGATAGAGAGCTGCAGATCATGCCAACCCTGCTCCTTGCCATATACCTCCACGACCGAGACCGGCAACGAAGACGACGACGGTTAGTACCGCAACCTACTAAACAAGGGAAGAAAGGGCACAGTTACATACCCACCCTCTAGCAAGAGGTACTTACCAGACACAAGGCTGATCCAACCTGACCATAGTACCTACAAATGCCCCACACCGACAAACAATGAAACAAGAGACCAGGGATCAAGAGTATGCCGCCAAAACACAGGCCACTCATAACCATTTAATTGAGCTATATGAGCAAACAATTCACATTAGGGCCAATGGCCAGTCCATAATGCCAGACTTTTTTGGACTACAATGGCCACAACCTGACTCCCAAAAGTGCTACAGTACTCCACCTTATAGGGGCAACAATGGGGCATCCAGGCACCTCAGGGAACAGGGGCAGGGGGTAGTGGGGTGGGGATTTACGATGGGGGTGGGCCTTGGATTTGGGTTCAGAAGGTGGAGGGGGTTTGGGTTTGGCCTTGGAAGGTGGAGGAGTGTGCTTTGACCGGGTGGAGCCAGATGGCATTGGCTCTGCACAGGGCTTCTTCCTGGGGAAGGGGCCTGGGAATTTGAAGGGCGGACAGGGGTGGGCTGTGAAGTGGAAGGAGTGGAAAGGGCAAGGAGGTGTGCACGTTTATGGACAAGACGGGGTGGGCCAGTGGGTTGGAAGAGGTCAGCACAGGAGAGGAAAACTTTTTCGGAGCAATTGAGTTGGACCTAGAGAAGGTTTTGGGAGTGGAGGCAGAGGGTGTGGACGGAAGTGGTGTAGGGGTGCCTGTTGTGGGTGCAGGTGACTGGACAGTATGCTGAAGTGTGGTGGATGTGTGATGGGTGTGGGTGTTTTGGTGTGTTTGTGTGTTTTTGGAGTGGGGTTGGACACAGTGGGAGAAGACAGGATGCCAGTGTGAATGTATGCTGTGTGGGTGCCATCAAGTCTGGTGAGTGTGCTGCGTGTGTCAACTACAGTAGTTGTGGTGAGTGCAGGTGTGGTGTCTGGGGTGCATGTATGGATGTGTGCTATTGTGGTGAGTGCAGGAATAGGCTAAGCAACAGTGATTGAAGGTGCAGTGCCTGGGAATGTGCATGTAGAGGGGACAGACAGGGAGGCGGCAGAGGTATGAACACTGGGGGAAGTGGATGTTGCTGTGTGTGCATGTGTATGTTGGCTGTGTGAATGCTTGTGGTGGGAGGTGTGGTGTTTGTGTTTAGAAGTGTACTTCTTGTGTGTTGAGGTGCTTGACTGCATGTCAGATTGTGTGCTTTGGACGGGTGAAGGGAGTGGGGTGCTGGAAGGGGTAGAGGAGGTTGGGGGGGGACGGAATGACCAGGGAAACTGGCTGCCGTCAAATAGGAGGCCAGAGCCTGAAAAGATCTCTGTAGGCTGGACACAGCACCGTGAATGGCATCCAGATAGGCATTGGTCTGCTGCATCTCTGATGCTAGCCCCTGGATGGCATTGACAATGGTTGTCTGCCCTACAGAGATGGTTCTCAGGAGGTAAACAGCCTACTCTGTGAGGTGCCTGGGGTGAAGGAGACGCCCACCCTTCTGGGTGAGTGGGCACGGACAACTCGGTGGGGAGCAAATGGGAGGGCGGTGATGGCATGGGAGGTGGCGGAAGATGATACAGTTGGGGTGTGCCCACTAGGGTTCGCCACCGCCAGGGAGCCCCCATCAGAGGAGGTATCGGAGTCATTACCTCCAGTGGTAGTTGCCTCCCCTTTGGCACTCCCCTCGCCCTCCAACCCACTGGTCCCCTTGGCGTTGGATGACTCTGCCTCCGAGGATCCGTGGGTCACTGCATCCACACTCTCCGGTGCCTCAGCTCCCTCACCAGATGATGCTGATGTACACAAACAACACAAGAGAACAGGGATGGGGAGACAAAACAGGAGAGACACTTGTAAACAGCTGAAAGGAGTGAACATAGTGCTCATACATACACCCACCCAGAGGACCCTTCAACAGGCAGCACCTTCAACTATACCCATGGCCATGCCCCTGACAAGTGACCAGTACCCTGCTCTACACCCATTCCCTAAACACCCTAAGGACCCGATGTGTGGGAGACCTGACCCAAACACCCCTACTCCCCACGCGGGCCATCATGTAGATAGACATCAGTCAGAGTCCCTGCAACTAAGATGCATAAACCTGAATGCACACACAGACATCCATCAGGGGTTACAAATATGGTATGTGTACTCACCCCCTTGTGACTGCTGTGCAGCCTTTAAGCACCCATCTAGATCTGGGTACGCCACGGCCAGGATGCGTAGCATGAGGGGGTCAGTGCCCGACGGGCACCCCTTCCCCGTTGGGAGGACTTCCCCAGCTGGGTCTCACAGATTTTTCGCGCCCAGCGCCACAGGTCCTCCAACCTTTTCCTGCAGTGGGTCCTCTGCCGGTTGGAGACCCCCAGTGCCCTCTTCTAAAAGGGACACACAGAAATGTCACACTGAGGTCAGGCACTTGGCAAATATATACAGCTGGCTAGACTTCTACTATGGGACGGGCAGTACAAACAGAATAACAGGCCATATGCATGCAGCATGTCATGAACCATGGCCCATGCAGGGTCAAAGGTGCATACATATGTACTGCCAACACCATCCATTACACACAACCATTGCCCCCAATCCCACAACTCACCTGTACCTCTGCCCGTTTGTAGAGCTTGGCGTACAGGGGCAGGACCCCGTCCACTAGCCTCTCCATTTCCTCCTGGGTGAAGGCAGGGGCCCTTTCCCCTGCAACACAAGCCACTTCCATGACCAGAGGCAGGACACAGCAGTACACTCAGTGGTGTACCTGCTTGCACGATATCAGGGAGTCAAGTGAAGTTGGGGGGAGGAAATCGCGTATGTACCGCGGCGGTGTGCACCATCACCGCCGGCGGCGATCATTATACGCCAGGATTCCCCATTGGCATCCATGTTAACCAATGACTGTGCGCACGGTGGTAAACACCGCCCTACGCTGTTACGTCAACCGCTAGCGGTATGAGGTCACTTCCACAACTACAGTTCTGGATGACAGGGGGCAGACATTTTGGCCTTAACTGCACATTTATAATACTGCTATCTGCACAATGAAGGCCCAAAAGTTCACCTAACACACCTATGCATGTGACCATTGACAATATAACACCTGACTAACCCCGATCAATAATTATGGTCTAGTTGATGTTTAGCATTTGAGTCCCTACAATCAAGTCAGCAGTGCTCACTGACTGACAATATGTGCCGATGTATGTGTGTTCCTCACACGTGTTCCAAATTCCTCCTATGTGCAGACCCTTGTGGTGAGGAAGGGACCTGTCGGTGTACAGACCACTTGTGGATATGCGGAACATGGTGGAGCATCACATCATGATCAATTACAGACTCACCCATGCAACTATTCTCGAACTTTGTGCATTACTGGATCCTGCACTGACTACGGCAAATTGTAATCAGCATGCCATCCCTACTAAAGGGCAGGTGCTCTCTGCACTCCATTTCCTGTCCACGGGCTCTTTTCAAGTGACAGTGGGCATGGGTGCTGGATTTTCACAGCCAGTGTTCAGCATGATACTGACAAGATTTCTGAATGCATTTGTACGACACCTGCAGTCCTATGTGAGGTTTCCCCAAAGTACTGACCTGCCTGCCATCAAGTATGCCTTTACCAACAT
Source organism: Pleurodeles waltl (assembly GCF_031143425.1). NCBI lineage: Eukaryota > Metazoa > Chordata > Amphibia > Caudata > Salamandridae > Pleurodeles > Pleurodeles waltl. Next base: position 1,041,890,658 of record NC_090437.1, read on the forward strand.
ACCCCATGTTATAGGTGCCATCGATGGCGCCCACATACCGATCATCTCCCCAAGAGTGAGTGAACAGGTGTACAGAAACAGAAATAACTTTCTCTCCATGAACATCCAATTGGTATGTACTGCAGACCAGTACATCTCACATGTGAATGCCATGTTCCCCGGTTCAGTCCATGATTCCTTTATGCTGAGGAACAGTAGTGTGCCACACAAGATGGAACAACAGGCTGTCTGACTCTGAGGCTTGGCAATGACTGCTCTGTTTTGCAACTTTTTCTAGGTGATTCTGACTATCCCAACCTGCGTTGGCTCCTGACGCCAGTGAGGAATCCTGGGACAGATGCAGAGAGTAATTACAATGAGGCCCATAGACGTACTAGGAGAGTGATAGAGCACAGGATAGGTCTCCTGAAGGCTAGATTTTGTTGTCTACATATCTCTGGGGGTTCCCTGGCCTATGGGCCTGAAAAGGTGTGTAGAATAGTGGTGGCCTGCTGCATGTGCACAACGTGGCAGTGAGAAATTCTATCCCCCTCTTGGAGGTGGACGGGAAGATGTTAATTCTAGGACCCAACTGATACAACTCTACTTCCAGTAACTATGTGGGACTAAGGGCTGGGAATGGTGTTTGTGAAACATACTGTCAGTGTGCCTTGTCATCTAGGGGGGGGTTTGAATGTACTACTTGCAACTGTGTCCAGGTCTACATAGGACAGAATAAAATGTAGTTGTTCTTTTTGTTAACATATTTAGGCAACACAACATGTAAGGTGAGTGTGTACTTTTATGCTACGCAGGTACAAATAAAGTAGTTATCAGCCAGTTGCATCCATATTTCACTTTGTTCACACATTATGACAGGGGACACTGTAACAGGTGTGATATGTGTTTAATTTGGTGCAGGGATTGAATAGGGCAAATTACAGTGATGGCAGCTGGTCATGGGTGGTTATCCTAAATGCCAACATGGTGGCAGCCTTGTTGTAAGTATTGGTAGGTCCATCAATGCTTACATGAGTTCTTATTGATTGTTAGCACTGTTTGGTGGTTGATTGTGTGGGATAGTTGGTGGAAAGATTGTTGCAGAGTCACTTCTTTGAGGGGTCCTTGTTTTTGGCAGAGGTTCCAGTCCCATATCTTGGCCTGAGGGTCCATTTGTGCACCTGCTGTTGACCTATAGGGGATGACATGGTTGTTCCTTGAGTTTCCTCTGAGGGTAGTTTGTGGATTGTTGCTGCTGATGCTGTCATTGTCCAGTCTGTCTCCTGTGCTGTAGTGGGGGCCTCCTGTACTGTTTGGGTCTCAGACTGGGTTTGTACAAGCTGCAGCAGCGCTGCTGCTATGCTAGCCATTGTGGCATTGTGCATTTTCCACTGCTACATGTCCTCTTGGTGGTGTTCCTGTTGCATTCTCTGACTATGCTCCAGGGTGAATACTATCTGGGCCAATCTGTCATGGTTATGCTGGTAGGCCCCCAGGACCTCAGAGATCACATCCTGGGCTGCAGCATCCATCCTGTGGCCTCCCCCTGGGCCACTGATGCCCTCCCACTGGGCCTAGCCCCCTGTGCCTGTGTCTCCTGCACAGGTCTGGTGGTGCCACTTGTACTGGGGCCATTGTCTTCCTGCCTATTGGTAGGGGGTGGCTGTGGCCTCTGTACTTGTGTTCTACCAGTCTGTGGCCTGGATACACAGGTGTGTGGACGGTTGCCCTGGTCTGATGTTCTTGCCTGGGTGGGAGGGGTGTCAGTGGTATCCTGGGTGGGGCTGCTGGATGGGGACAGTCCAGGACATGTGTGAGGGGCCAGCCTGCTCATCAGTGTCCAGGGTTCGATCCCCAGTGTCCTGTGAGGAGCCCCTGTCTCCCTGGGGGGTACTGGCACTCCTTGTCCTGTCTGTCAGGGTGGCATGGGTGGTGGTGCCTGTTGGGGGAAATGGACATGTCTGTTACAAATGCATGATCGGAAGGGGTGCACAGGGCTGGTCTGTTTTGTGCAAATTTTACACGTAGGGCTATGCAGGGTGCCTTTGTGAGGTTTACACTGCATTTTGCTTAGGAAGTGGGGGTGCATTGTGGGTGGTGTAGTGCCTTTGTGATTCCTTGCAGGGGTAGGTGGCTGTGCACAGGGGGAGGGATGTGGGCCTGTTAGTGGGTTTGGGGGCATGCAGGGTAATTGGATGTTGTCAATGTGGGCTGGTTGGGGTAGTGGTCCTGGTGGATGTTGGAGGGGTGGGGTGGTGCATGCATTCCAGGTGTGATGAATATGGGGTAAGAAGACGACTTACCCAAGTCCATTCCTCCAGTGGGTCCAGTGAGGCCCTCAGGGTGCAGGATGGCCAGTACCTTTTCCTCCTAGTCAGTGTAGTTGGATGGTGTTGGTGGAGGTCCTCCCCCAATCTTCTGGAGTGCAATGTGGTGCCTGGATGCCATGGCCCTGAACTTCCCCCTCAGGTTGTTCCATCTCTTGCGGATGTCGTCCCTGGTGCGTGGATGGTGTCCCACTGCATTGACCCTGTTGACAATGGTCTGCCATGGCTCCATCTTCCTGGTGATGGGTGTGTGCTGCACCTGAGCCCCAAATAGTTGCGGCTCCACCTTCTGGATCTCATGCACCATGGTCCTTAGCTCCCTTTCTGTGAAGCGTGGATGTTTGGGGGGTGACATGGTGAGTGTGTTGAATGGTATCGGGGTGGAATCGAGGTGAGGGTGCTTTTCTGTTGTTTGGTGTGAGTCTTGTGTTTTGTGGCGTTCGGTATCTGCTTCTGGTGTTCTCTGTCTTTGTTGGCCTACTTTCATTGCAAAGGATGGTGGGGTGTGTCTGTGAGTATTTTGTGGTGTTGTGGATGTGTGTCAGGTGTGTGGGTTTCTAACTTATCCAATGTGTGCACTTCTTACTGTTGGGTCCACTTTCTGCCCGTGGCAGTCTGCACTGCCCCGCCAATGGTCGTTCAGCTTCCACTGACCGCCATGGTGATTTGAGCATCATTATTTGGAGGGTGGGATGTGGGTGTGCTCAGCGGTGGCAGGGTGGGAGGTCCAGCATTTCCGCCAACAGGGCCCTGGCGGTGACTGGTCGACTGGTGATTTTTGGCGGATTCTGGTTTTTAGTTCATTATATGGCGGGTTTCTGTTCACCACCAATGGCGGTCTTCTGTTCACCATCACCATGGCGGTAAGCGGTGTTTACCGCTGTGTTCATAATGACCGCCTATGTCTCCTTACTGTGATTACAGAACTTCAGCTGTGCAATTGTCTGAGATCCTGATTTTCCTGTGGGCAACTGTTGACAGTTCAGATGGCATGCATGTATATGTAGCTGAAGCCTAGTAAGGTAATGTTTCCTAATCAGAGCTGTTGTACAAGTGTGATCAGAAACATGTGGTGACCCTTTTCTTATTTATATTTGCAGTATCAGCCCAAGCATCTGCCCAGGCAATCAAGTGGGGAAGCATTTGGTCATGGTATCTTCGATCAAAACACCACAGACAAGGAGGGACCAAGTGGCCCAGAGGGTGAGGTGAGTAAGGTAATGTTTCCTAATCAGAGCTGTTGTACAAGTGTGATCAGAAACATGTGGTGACCCTTTTCTTATTTATATTTGCAGTATCAGCCCAAGCATCTGCCCAGGCAATCAAGTGGGGAAGCATTTGGTCATGGTATCTTCATGGTATCTTCGATCAAAACACCACAGACAAGGAGGGACCAAGTGGCCCAGAGGGTGAGGTGAGTGCCACGGAGGAAACTGGATCTACATTGTCACCATCGCATTTAACTTCCAGTGGCCACTCCCTAGTGGTAGCAGACACACTGGGACCTACTACTGTACCATCTTTGTCCACCACCCCAGTTCTATTGCGACTCTCCCTGTTGCTTCCCACCCAGTTGGCAGTGCTGGCTCCCCCAACAGGTTGGGCATCTCCTTTACCGCAGCCACCTCCACCCCAGCTCCTGTTACCCCTGTTGCCCTGAGTGAGGAGGCTATTGACCTCCTCAGGAACATCTCTGTGGGGCAGACTGCCATTGTGAATGCCATATAGGGGTTGGCCAGCCAACTTCAACAGACCAATGCTTTTTTGGAAGAGATTCATAGTAGCATGTCTGGCGTACAGATACCTTTTCAGGCTCTGGCCTCCTCACTGATGGCTGCCAGTCAACCCCCACATTTTGCCCCTCCTCCACCTCCCTCTTCCCAATTCCAATCCCCCCTTCTCCTACCTATCCCAAGCACATCTTCAGGCACCCACCTCAACACACACAAGCAGCACACATAAACACAACACCACAAGACACACCGGCATAAGGGCACTCAACATACACCCACAAACATGACATCAGCCCCCACTTCCCCAGACACCCCCTCCACCCTCACCGTCCCATAATCACATCTGGCATACCCACAGGAACCAACACAACATCTAGTGACACATCCACTACACAAAACATCGACGCAGACACCTCTCCAACAGACATCCACCACGTCCGCCACACCTCTTTCTGTGGCGGTTCCCTGTCAGTAATGGGAGTCAAGTGTGGGCATAGAACTGTGCATAGACTAAAAAATGGACTGGCCAATGGCCTTTGCTATTATGCATTTTCACTTTAATAAACCCAAATTGTTGTTTTGGGGTACACATTTGTTATGAAAATCATGTTCTACCTTTTTGTTGTTCATGAGTAATTTGTGTTGTGCGTGTTTCAGCCTGCTTGCTGATTCAGTGGCTGTTGCTTGCAGTATCTGATTTTGTGGGCAGTGCTGGTGTCATCCAGGGCAAGGATAGATGTTGACTGTATGGATAAGTGTTTGTTAATGCAATTGTGGTGCCATTGCATTTTGTCATGTTTGGTGTGGTACGATTTCCATCTTGTGTGGTCCAATGTCAGCATGTATGGTGTTAAGCTTGTCCTCCTAATATGGATTGTAGATCCGTCTCACTTGTGGCAGCTTGAGTTTTCTTTATGCAGACATGGAGGGTGTTCAATTGTGATAGCTTCCTTTTCATTTGACTGTGCATGTGTCCATTTTGCTGTCAGTTACTTCATCTAGGTGTATGTCCCATGGTATTTCAATTGTATATGCCTTCTTGGCTTGCACTTGTACGTTGTACAGATAGGCATATTACTTAGTTCTAATATTGTTTCTCCCGGTAAATACATGTAGGGCCAGTTCCTGTGCAAATGTTGTTTTAGGGGTGTGTGCAAAGTTTAATGTGTCCCAGTGCAAAATCCTTCCATGAGTGCTCCTAATGCCCCCATCCCTATTGTGCAGCTATTGTTTGCATAGTGAGCTCTGGATATTTGTCTCTCTGACTACTGTACATCCCATTGTCCTTCCATGGTGTTGCAATGTGTGGGTCCATTACAAGATGTTTTATGAGAGGAGTATTTGTGTTCCATGACACAACCATACATATGCTTGTTGAATCTGATGACAGTCAATGAGATGAGTGCAATGTGAGGGTGTCAGATGTATTGGTAGAAGTTATGCTGCTGTGTTGTTGCTGTTGTATGACACAATGTTGAGTATGCTTCACTGCCCATATGTCTAAGATGTGCAGACATTTGGTTTTGTTCAGTGTGGCAGTACAGTGTGTGTGACATGCCCAAAAGGGGTGTTTAATGGATGTGAATGTGTCCTTCTTTGTGTATGATTCTGACTGTGTACACAATGCCAAGTATACTTGGTGCTTATATTGTGACCTCATTTTCATGTGGGTGGTGGTGCGACAATCTGTTGTTGAGCTTAATAACATAGGTAGGTGTGTGTACTTACCGTCGGTTGCATCAACGGCAGTGTGGATTTTGTGCTTAATTGATGAGCAGCAGCAGAGGCAGGACATGTGTGATGGGCTCCATGGTGTCACAGGATGTGTAACATTGCCCTCAGTTGAGTTGCTCCCTTTATAGTCCCCATTTCCGCCTGCTGGAACATGGTGGTTGGACCGTCATAGTCACATTGGCGGTGTGCAACATCATAATGTGTCCAGTGGAAACAGAGGCTCTACTGGCCTGTTTGTCCTGCCCAGCACTGCGGTGGTCTGTGCTGCCTGGCGGTGCCAGCAGAGTTGCAGCGGTCCTTGATCCATAGGCCCACAAGGCTCGTAACACAGTGGTCCAATCGCCAAGCCAATGGTGGTGCGCGGACACCCAAACTCATAATGAGGCCCATGGACACAAATATAAGCTATGTCATATGATTCTCGTGGATTATGACAAAAATGTGCAAATTGAAATTGGACCTGAACAAGCATGTTCCCTGCTTCAGTTAAACCCCTCTAAACAATTAAGTTTGAATAGGTTTTGGAGAGGATGAAAGTGGGTGTTGAAAGTCGGAGCCTGGAGGGAAGTGCAGCATCCCTAGATGAGCCAGAGAAGTTTAGCCAATGAGTAATAAAGTATTTGCTTTTAAAACGTTTGGGCCCTGTTTGCAATTGCAGGACTACATTTCGATCCCTGTGCAAACAGGTCCCAATTGTGAGTTGCAGTTTTACCCTGTTTAATTCCGGCAGGCCAATGGTGCTAAAATATATCAGGGAAAAACGCCCATAAAAACACAAAAGGTGAAATTCGGTGTGTTACATACTGATTCCCCATATTGTGCCACTTGCAAGATAAAAAGTCAGCATAGGAGGCATTTACCTCACTCCTGGGTAATTGCATAAACAATGTGTGGTAAATACCTCATCTCTTCCGCCTAATTTATAACGAGGGCCTTGATGTCTGGTTGAAAAGAGTTCACTGTAAACAGTGTCAAGAAAAAAAGCTTTAGTTTACAAACTACTGCCTGCTTTTTCGTGAAGGAGGTCTTGATTTAAATGAGCTTTTCTGCATTGAACTCCTTTTGTGATTTGAACATTCTTGCTTCAATTACATTGCTTTCAACTATTTTCAGATATGTAAACAACACTGGAAGAACAAGCGCTGCCGATTGTGTAAATTGTGACGGGAATAAAGATTTATAGCAATGAGCAAAATATGCATTGTATTCTGTGTGATGTACGCATGAGTACAAACCTATTCTGATTTCCTGTTGCTTCGTTTTAAAACCTTCATTTGTCAAATGCTATTGACAGATTAACAGGTCCACCAATAAGCATATTGGGTAAGTGTATTATGTTAGATTTTCCGACCTGATGTAATGTACTTTTTTCAAGTTATGTTATTGTTTTATACTGTGCCATTCAATTCCATGCAATGTATGCTATGCAATATTACGGGGTGGTACACTCTGTTATGTTAAATTAGAGTGTGCTATTTGTGTTAATCCATATTATGCTGTACTGTATTATACTATGTTATATCACATAACATACATTACCACAGCCTACTTCCAAGGGATTTAATTGTATTCAAAGTTTTCTTCTCAAGGGAAGGAAGAGAGAGGGCCTTCAACAGCCTTTGTCATCCAAATCAGAAGGGCTATAATGCTATTAGAATATTTCACTCACTGAGAGTTTATTGTTCTAAAATAAACAGGGAGAAAAAGAAAGACAGCATTTGAAGGTTGAAGAAGCTCTATACTAGCCATTATTGGTCCTTGGCCACTTCATTGCCTTCAATGGCAATATCATCGTTCCGATGTTCAAATATATATTATTTCATGCTATGCCATATTGTATTACACTAAAATGTGTCATGCCATGCTAAGTAATTATGAGTTATTTTAATGTAACAGACTTTTATCAGAGGGACTCATATTTTCCTGTTTGAGAAGTTGTGTAGTCTGCACAACATACACAGGAACCATCTGAACTGTCATGCCAGTATCTGTACTGCTAAATAGGAGTGCATTGCTGTTTCTCTGATTCTTACAGTATTTTTGACAGCATTTACATAGTAAAAACTGCAAAGTACTATGCCTTTCAGTGATTAGACGGTATGAGTTATCAGAAGTAGGGAACCAGGAATGTAGCGCTTGTAGTGCACATCACGTTTTGGAGATACGAAAAGTAAAACGCAGTGTCTTTAATTTATTGCTAGTTTGGGGCTCAGTGGCATAACATTACTTTTGTTTGGGTTAGTGGGGGTTGTGCTGACTACTTCATGACAAAATTAGACTCGGGGACATCCTAAGGATTTTAGGGGCCCTGGTCCAACCGTATTTTGGGGGGCCCTGTTCCGAACAGATGTGTATCGGTGATTCAATTCCTGCTCTTTCATTGCCTCATTGGCCACGTCACTGAGTACACAGGCTTGCTGGTCCAAATTTTAAATGTGTTTACATCCAGTATTCAGCGGTAGTAATGTGTTTTCAATACTGTAACACAACAACAGTTATCTAATATTATTGCAAGTAATTACTGTGACCCCCTCCCATTTCTTATCTGCGAGGTCCTGTTTTGATAAAAAAGCAACATTCATTTTATGTATGTTGCATGAAACGTAAAGCCACGCCTCTGCAAAATGTCTGTAATAGACTCCCGCACATCACTCACATTAAAAATAAGTTAAAGGAAAACAGTATCTAAAACAATCTGTTTAAGAATTATTCAAAGCCATAAGAGACAGACTCTTTGCAGAGTATAGTTTGCCCCATAAGCACCCCCTGAAAGACTGGGGCCTTTTGCCAGAGCCTACTTTCCCCATGCCTTAAAACGTCTCTGTTTGGACTTGTAGTGTTGGGGGCCCTAGGCCCTCATGCTACTGAAATGATGTGATGCAGACACAGTGGCATTGTTCAGGCAACTGGCCCTGGGCACGTGCGCCCGGCCCTTTTTATTGGCAGAGTCACCTGACTAGTGACACCTGTGTTGGATGGGTGTGGGGTGTGTGTGTGTAAGGCCAGCCCTCAGACGAGTGGCTGGTGAACCACTAGAAGGAGTCTAGCCGTACTCTACCCCCCTCCCAAACTTTATTGAGGAACAAAATAACAACGTCCAACCAGTGGGACAGAAACAAAGGCACAAAATATATACATATTCTCTTCAGGAGGTCCGTCTGACCTGCAACATGGAACAGGTGCAGCTAGGCACTCAGCATCACAGCACGCCTCCGTTATTCAACCAGACTGTGCTGGACATGAACAGAAGCGCAGATGACATCCGGATACTTCAGTCGCTTGTCTACGATCTCACAGTTTGCTGGGGATTGTCGGTCCGGTCCCGCCTGGGCTCACGTTGTTAAAGGCTATGTACAACTTCTGATGCTGGTGCATCTGGAACAGTGGGAAGTCACCTGTACACCGTTCTGGAAGGCATTCCTACTCTCGGGATGGCACATCTCCTAAGACTGTAGATGACGTGATGGCCTGGTGTACCTGGGTGTCCAGCGGCAGAGCAGTGGAAGGCTTCCCTCTCGTGCCAGAACTCCATCAAACAGGAGTCTCCTCAAGGCCCTTTGGTGGGCTGCCACGGGACTGTGTGGACTGTGCTGACCTATCGCAGGCCAAGCAAAGGTGTCACAGAGGAACAGCCTACAGGACCACATCCTAATTTCACATGGAGCCACAGGGGTGGTTGACGCATGGTCAGCTTGCTCGGGCCATCAGGATTCGGGTGCTCTGGCCATAGTGCAACAGTCTTTGGGTTACCAGTCTCTGTATGTGACCTCCGTCCTTCCCGATGACTGTTGTGGAGCTGTCTCAGATAAATCTCTTGTGGCGGGATTCCTCTCTCACCGGATGGAGGCCCTTGCCCCTGGATTGCCACAGGACTGCATGGGCTGTGCAGGCCAACGTAGGCCGTGACAAAGGAGTTGCACTGAACTCCCAACAGGGCCATGTTCAAGTCTTCGGCAACTCCTAGGGTGGATCAATCATTCAATCAATCAATCACTGCATTTGTAAAGCGCGCTACATACCCGCAAGGGTCTCAAGGCGCTGGGGAGGGGGGGTGCTACTGGTCGAAGAGCCAGGTCTTGAGGAGTCTTCTGAAGGCCAGCAGGTCCTGGGTCTGTCGTAGGATGGTGGGGAGAGTGTTCCAGGTCTTGGCGGCGAGGTAGGAGAAGGATCTGCCGCCGGCTGTGGTTTTTCGGATGCGGGGGACTGTGGCGAGGGCGAGGTTGGCTGAGCGGAGGCTTCGGGTGGGGGTGTGGAAGCTGAGTCGGTTGTTGAGGTAGGTGGGTCCGGTGTTGTGCAGTGCTTTGTGTGCGTGGATTAGGAGCTTGAAGGTGATCCTTTTGTTGATGGGGAGCCAGTGCAGGCCTCTTAGGTGGAGTGTGATGTGGCTGCGGCAGGGGACATCGAGGATGAGTCGGGCTGAGGCGTTCTGGATGCGTTGGAGTCGTCTCAGGAGCTTGTTTGTAGTTCCTGAGTAGAGGGCGTTCCCGTAGTCGAGTCTGTTGGTGATGAGGGCCTGGGTAACGGTTTTTCTTGTGTCAAGGGGGATCCATTTGAAGATCCTGCGGAGCATACAGAGGGTGTTGAAGCAGGACGCGGAGATGGCGTTGACTTGCCTGGTCATGGAGAGAGTGGAGTCGAGGATGACCCCCAGGTTGCGTGCGTGGTCCGTGGGTTCCGGGGCTGTGCCTAGTGACGTGGGCCACCAAGAGTCGTCCCAGGCTGATGGGGTGGGTCCGAGAATGAGGACCTCCGTCTTGTCTGAGTTCAGCTTCAGTCTGCTGTCCTTCATCCAGTCGGCTATGGCCTTCATTCCTCGGTGGAGGTTAGCTTTGGCGGTGTCGCGATCTTCAGTGAGGGATATGATCAGCTGGGTGTCGTCGGCGTAGGAGATGATGTTGAGGTTGTGTTGTCGTGCGACGTGGGCGAGGGGGGCCATGTAGATATTGAACAGTGTCGGGCTGAGGGAGGATCCCTGTGGGACGCCGCAGATGATCTCAGTGGTTTTGGAGCGGAAGGGTGGGAGGCGGACGCTCTGGGTTCTGCCGGAGAGGAAGGATGTGGTCCAGGCCAGGGCCTTCTCTTGGATACCGGCGTCATGGAGGCGTGCTGATAGGGTGCGGTGGCAGACCGTGTCAAAGGCTGCTGATAGGTCCAGGAGGATGAGGGCAGCTGTTTCTCCTTTGTCCATCAGGGTCCGGATGTCGTCAGTGGCGGCGATGAGGGCGGTCTCGGTGCTTTGGTTACTGCGAAAACCAGATTGGGACGGGTCCAGGATGTTGTTGACTTCGAGGTAGCGGGTCAGCTGTTTGTTGACAATCTTCTCGGTCACTTTTGCCGGGAAAGGGAGCAGGGAGATGGGACGGAAGTTCTTGAGGTCCTTGGGGTCCGCCTTGGGCTTCTTCAGAAGGGCGTTGATCTCGGCGTGCTTCCAGCTTTCTGGGAAGGTTGCTGTCTCGAAGGAACAGTTGATTGTTTTCCGGAGGTGGGGCGCGATGGTTGCACTGGCTTTGTTGAAGACGTGGTGAGGGCAGGGGTCCGATGGGGATCCGGAGTGGATGGAGTTCATGGTTTTGATGGTGTCTTCGTCGGTGACGCTGGACCAGGCGGTCAGGTGACTGGTGCGAGTGGTAGTCGCAGGGGTGGTGGACTCGGTGGTGGGTGAGGGGGGGTCGGGGTTGAAGCTGTCATGGATGTCGGTGATCTTGCGGTGGAAGAAGGTGGCCAGGGAGTCGCACAGGTCTTGAGATGGCGGGATGGCGTTGGTGATGGAGCTGGGGTTGGAGAGTTCTTTCACGATGCTGAAGAGCTCTTTGGTGTTGTGTGCGTTGTTGTCTAGGCGGTCCTTGAAGGCGGTCTTCTTGGCGGTCCTGATGAGTTGGTGATGTCTGCGGGTGGCACTCTTGAGGGCTGTGTGGTTGTCTGGTGTTCGGTCGTGGAGCCATTTCTTCTCCAGCTTCCGACAGGTGTGCTTGGAGATACGGAGGTCCTCGGTGAACCAGGCGGCTTTCTTGTTGGTGTGGTTGGTTGTAAAGGTCTTGAGAGGGGCGAGGGTGTTGGCGCAGTCGTTGATCCACTGTGTGAGGTTGGTCGCGGCAGTGTCTGGGTCGGTGGGGTTGGTGGGGTTGGTGGGTGGTCTCAGGGCGAGGGCGGTAGTCAGTTGGTCCCCGGTGACCTTGCCCCAGCAGCAGCGTGGTAGCTGTTGGGTGCGGTGGTGTGTGGTGGGTTTTCTGAAGGTGAAGTGGACGCATCTGTGGTCGGTCCAGTGTGGTTCGGTGGTGTGGTTGAAGGAGACGTGGGGGCTTGCGGAGAAGATGGGGTCAAGCGTGTGTCCAGCTGCGTGAGTGGGTGTCGTTACTAGCTGTTTGAGTCCGAGGTTGGCGAGGTTGTCGATCAGGGCGGTGGAGTTGGCGTCGTTGTTGTTCTCGAGGTGGAAGTTCAGGTCCCCGAGGAGGATGTAGTCTGTGGAAGCGAGGGCGTGGGTGCTGATGAGGTCAGCGATGGTGTCACTGAACTGTGGGCGGGGTCCGGGAGGTCTGTAGATGAGAGTTCCTCTGAGGGTGGTGTTGGGGTCGGTGTGGATCTGGAAGTGCATGTGCTCGGCGGTGGTGAGGGTGTCATCGGTGTTCGTTGAGATTTTGATGGAGTCTTTGTGGATGATGGCGATTCCGCCTCCCACTCCGTTGGTGCGGTCTCTGCGGGAGATCTTGTAGCCCTGTGGGATGGCTATGGCAATGTCTGGTGCTGAGGTGGCGTTCAGCCAGGTCTCCGTCAGGAAGGCAACGTCAGGGGCAGTGGAGTCTAGGAGGTCCCAAAGTTCGATTGCGTGCTTGCGAGCAGAGCGGGTGTTGAGGAGGATGCAGCGGAGGTGGTTGGGTTCTCTGGCTGGTGGTGTGGAGGGTTGGATGCTGGAGAATCTGCAGTTCCGGCAGGTGAAAGGCCCCTGGGTGCGTTTCGGGGTGGCCTGGTAGCAGGGCTGGTCTCGTCTGGTGTTGAGTGCGTGGAGGGTGCTTGCGTCGTAGTGCAGTCTGGCGTTGCGGGGGGTGCGGGTTCCAGGGGTTCTGGTGCTGGGTGCGGTCCAGGCGCGGACGGGCGCAGACGGGCTTGCCTTAGGCGCGCCTTCGTCGCGCCCGCTTCGCGGCCTCCATATGAGGGCAGAGGGAGGGAGGAGCAGCTGGGAGGTGGGAGCGGGGCGGCCAATGGGAGTGAATGGGGCGGGGCAGCAGGGGCTCAGCAGCAAGGGAAAAACCCGGGGAAAAACCCAGGGGGAAACCCGGGGAAAAAACGGCGGGAAAAGACGGCGGGAGAGGGACAACAGAGCACAGGGGTACAGAAGCAAAACACAGGGGCACAGAATGGAAAAAACAAGTGGCACAGAAGCACAAGCTCAGGGGAATAGAAAAAAGGGAGCGAGTAGTCAGGCGGCGAAAGTGGCAACGGAGGTTCAACCCACAGGGGGCTGCGTGGCAGATGGGGGGAGCGACCTGCCTGGATGGTACAAATGGTCTGGTCTGCTCTCACCGGCAGGTGCCTGGTTCACAGGGCTCATGGCAGGTGTTCAGGTGGTTAGTTTCCACTGTGCCAAAGATGCCTGGTCAGTGTCAGTTCTTGTTGCTGACTCTGGCTCCACTCAGGTGGTGCTGTGCTCCTTCGGTGGTTGGATGATGCACCTCATCAAGATGATAATCTTTTTTCATCTTTCTGCAGATCAAACAAGTGGCGGTGTCTTCGTCAGCAGAAGAATCACTTGAGGGACTTCGTGGCCACTGGCAGGTCTTTCCTGGCCTGTGCAGTTAGCAACAGGGATGCCATCTCAACCAAGCAGCTGGTGACAAGTGGCTGGACGGTCACACTGAGAAGCGTGGGGGTCCACCCTCGTGGCTGCCTTCAGTGACGGCTGCTCACCCCGGTGGCTGTCTTTTGCTGATGGACACCTCTTTCTCAGCTTGCATGAGTCCTCAGTTGTGTCACTCTTCTTCCTTCCACTTGCGCACCTGTGATGGAGTCAATCTGTGGTGTGACTGGTCTGTCAAACTCCTCTCTTCCTTTCGTCCTTTCTTGTTATGGCATCGTGCCACGCTCTCTTCTCCTCTTTCCTCCTTGGTGTGACGTTGTGCCACAGGTCTCGTGCTGCGTCACATGGACCTTTCACTGCACCTCTGCTGGTGCCTCTTGCTCTTCTTCCTGGATGTGGCGTTGCGCCACAGGTCGCATGCTGCGTCACATGGACCTTTCGCTGCACCTCAGCCGATGCATCTTGCTCGGTCACAGGCTGAGCCCTCTCAGTAGGACTTGATCCGCTCTTCTGACAGAACTCTCGCAGGTCTGGTCTGTTCTGGGATCATCTTGGTGGACCTCTCCATGACTGGAGAATCACTGTTCTCTTCCTCTGTGTCTTCGCTCGAGGGCACCGCTCTTGCAGCACAAGACTGTGCTGTTGCAGGGCTCGCTCCTGTCTCCGTTTACTTGGCAGGCTTGATTACTTCTTCTGTCATGCTGAACGATGGGCAATAGTGGCCATCTTGTTTTGTTGTGTGGCCAGCTGGCACGGCCTCCTGTCCCGGGTGTTACGTCACACTCTCAGGGGCTCTGTCCATGTTCTCGGGCTCCTGCCCGCATTGTCAGCTTCGGTGGAGCAGCTCTCTGTGCACCTCTGACATTGTCTCTTTTCCTTCTGGGCGTCCTTTGTTGATGCCTAGCATGTCCCTCTCCTATCTTGCGGTGATGTCCATCACTGCTGGGGCACATGGTGCTCTTTCCGTATTGGCGGTGGCAGACGGCCGCTAGGGGCTGCTCAGGCTATGCACGCTTTCCTAGTGCCTCACAAGGCAATTGCAACCATTTCTTACTGTTGAAGCTTGGCTGGGATGGCTGCAGTCTTCTCCGCTGTGCAGTGGTTGCACACGTCACTTTACATCTTCTGTGTCGTTGGTGGGTGCGCTGCTGGTCACTCTCTGGGGCTGCTGCTGTCAAGTTGCTTTCAACAAAGCTTGTTTCCCTGTTAAAACAGAAAAGAGGGTGCCACTGTGGCTCTTCTTTTCAGATCCAGAAACAGTTTTTCCTCCTACCGGGCTTCATTGATTGAAACAGATGCCGGGGAGGAGCCATGCTGCCCGGAGGATTTTGTCAGCTGGTGGGGGCTTCTGCTGTTGTGGGGAACTGCAGGTAAGTGGAGTTTTCTTTATTTCTTCTTCTTTTCTTACACTTTATTTTTTTTTCTTGCTGTGGAGATCCCTTGGGCAGTTAATTTATTTTTTCAATCAGCCTCGCAGTGGGGAGGAAGACAGCATGCTGTGGGGACAGTAGTCTCTATGTAGGTCGTTGCAGGCCTGTTTGACAGCCCTGTAGCGGGGGGCACACAGTACTGAGGCAGAAGCTGGTTCCTTCTGCTTCAGCCCCAGAGGAGACCACCACCCTCAGCTCGGTGCCTCTGACTGCTGCCAGCACCTTCTCACGCCAGCAACCCTTCATGTGCATCCGGTAAGTGATGTTGCCGCTGCTCTGTATGCCTTTCACTCTGGATCCTGCTTAGTGCAGTGCACTGCCAGCTGTTCTCTTGCCTCGGGCGCCTCCTCTATAGTGCTGCCCATCTTGTTCTCTGCAGCGCTAAAGAGGTGGGGGTCCCATCTGCTGCAACGCGGTCGCTGGCAGTCCTTCTCCCTCTCTGGGATATGACTGGTGCCAGGCAGGGTAGCTTCACATGTGGGCAGCAGCAGCCTTCCAAGCGCTGCATACCATTTTCTTTCCCTGCAGTGGCAGCAAATGGCTGAGAGTGCTATGCAGAGCCACGTGATGCAGGAACAGCTTGTCTCCCCACCACGCTGTTGATACCAGCTCTCACTGCCCATGTGGCCACTGCAAAGGAGGGGGAGGCTTCTCTTCGCCGGACTTCACGCGGGGCTCACCTCGCACCCGGCTCGTGAATGGGCACTATTGTTGGTCTGCCTTTAACTGTGCGGTCAAAGCAGGAACTGTGTGTTTCCTGGGCTGGCATCGCTGGGCATTCGGCTTCAGCCTTCTTCCCTTAACAGGCTGCAGCAGCTTCCCCAACACTGTAGGCCTCTTGGGATATCTGTGCGGGTGGCACTGCAGGCGCAAGAGCCTTATGCAATCTCCCACGAGGAGTGAAGGGGCTGCAGACGGTTCTTGCAGGGGGCAAACCCACTTGTCGCCATAGTAGTGTTGGGGACCCTAGGTCCCCATGCTACTGAAATGATGTGACACAGACACAGTGGCATGGTTCAGGCAACTGGCCCTGGGCATGTGCGCCTGTCCCTTTTTAATGGCAGGGTATTTTAAAGCACACATCTAGATAGGAAAATGCCTCTGAGGATTGTTTTTGTGTAGCAAGGTGTCCGTTTCTGCACAAAAACAATCCAGCCTGTAATGCAGACACTTGGATTCCTTTGTTGGCACATGCCAGCCACAAGCTGGTCAGCACAGAGAGACAGAAGAAATGCACCATACATTAAGACATATGGTGCATTTCCGCTTTCTTCATTCGATGCAGAGCTTCTCAAAAAGTTGTCTTGCTGCATTGAGCCAAATCTTAGAAAAACTGGCCCATGGTATCTCCTTCTCTTCCAGTCTCTGGTGTAGCGCAAAGATGTTTCATTGAAGGTCATTATCTTGTCTTTCAGGTTGCTTCAGCTAGAATGATAACTTTACACAGCACGGTCATTTTAAAACACTGTAATCCCAAAACAGTGTCAGATAATTCCCCCACAAAAATAGTATTGTAGCTCATGTAAAGTGAACAACAGGTGTCGTTCCCATAATTACGAAGGTCTAGCAAGTTAGTAGGAAAACATGTGAATGTCTTTACAGTTATGTTACCACCTTTTATGAGATATAGCACATACTGCCGGAAATGTTAATTATTCGACAGAAATTGATGTTGGGTGTAGCGTGACCAGTGTGATCAGCTGTTTCCTGTCTATTCCATAGAAAATTAATTTTGATATGTATGGAAGCCATGTCTGTTACTTCATCTATATGCCAGAAAATTGTCTAGAGTTACATTCCGACTACATGTCAATTTACGTTGGTAGCGGTATTCCTGACAAGATGTCTATTAAGTAAAAGAGATTCACATATGTGAAAGAGTAAAGGAGATTCACAAACCTAATTCACATACAACACTGAGGCGATTTTGCATTTCCTCATTGACAAAATGTTAGCACGATTCCCTCCCCTCTGTGGCTGACTCTGATATTTTTAACCACAAACAAAATCCTCTCATCTTCTGAGTGGTCGTTCTGTTGAAAGTACCTTACTAGAGGTGCTCCTTCAGTCTTGCAGCAGCTCCTGCTGCAGTGTTGGCAAATTCTTTGTTTTGCCATGTAAGGCTTTTCTCCTACATTGACATTTAGGGCCAGATGTAAGTAGAAAGCAAATTGCGAGTTGCAATTTGCGAGTCCTTCCGACTCGCAAATTGCAACTCGCAATTTGCTATGCAGAATGGTGTCTCAAACACCTTCTGCGACTCGCTATGGGGTCGCAAAGACCCACCTCATATATTATTAATGAGGCGGGTCGCAGTTTGCGACCCCATAGCGAATCTGGGCACTCACGGGGATGGTGGCCTGCTGGAGACAGCAGACCACCATGTCCGTGACTGCTTTTAAATAAAGCAGTTTTTTTTTCTATCTGCAGCCCGTTTTCCTTAAAGGAAAACGAGCTGCACTTAGAAAAAAATACCGAAACCTTTTGTTTCGTTTTTTTTTCAGAGTAGGCAGTGGTCCATTGGACCACTGCCTGCTCTGAAAAAATAATAATTCATAATTTTGTGATCATTCACAAAGGGGAAGGGGTCCCGTTGGGATCCCTTCCCGTTTGCGAATGAGTTACCATCCACTTCAAGAGGATGGTAACTGCAAGTTGATTTGCAACCGCTTTTGCGGTCACAAATCAACTTACATCGCGGTGTGAGTCGCAAATAGGAAGGGAACACCCCTTCCTATTTGCGAGTCGGAAACACATTTTGCGAGTCGGTTCCGACTCGCAAAATGTGTTTCTGCATCGCGCGCAGGCATTAGCGCCTCGCAAATGGCGTTTTTCGCCGTTTGCGAGGCACTAATGCCTTGCTACATCTGGCCCTAAATCACATACACAACATTCCTTGTATTGCAACTAGAAAAAGATTTCATCTGGTATTCTCTGTTACCATTTGTAAACTTCTTCAAATTGTGAGTTAATTTACAAGCTTGGCACTTCGCACATTTTAAAAGTCCAGTCCTCACGGTTAGTAAGTGTGTAGTTCTGTTTCCCTGTAGGCTTTCACTACATTGTCTCTGATACTCCTATTGCGTTTGTATGCAAATGAGAGGTGGGGAGGTTTTTGATCTCATCTACGAGGTGGCAGTTTTGTTTGGTGGTCTTATGGACCTCATTGCTTACAGGGCTAAATGTGGCAACCAAGAGGATTCTTTTTTGATCCATATCCTGTGCCCAGGGGTTTAGGGTGACTTCTCTTGGCCCTGCATAGTAGTTTTCTCGAATAGCCTTTTTTCTGAGTCTACTCATTAGTCCCTCTGCTTCTTTCTTGAACAGAACGTTTACATGTTTAAGAGATATATAGATGATGTCCTCATTAAATGGCTGAAACAACAGTATAGATTGGAAATTCACAGCCAATTCAAGCATCACAGGGATACACTACCTAGATTTGATGGTGAGTCATGAGCAACGAAAATTGTAAACCACTATGCACATAAAATCTACAGACATAAACTCGTTGTTAAAATACGACAGCTATCATTCATGTTCCCTAAGCGATAATTTACCCTATGGGCAATTTGTCAGAAGGAGGCAGAGGTGTAGCCACAGGCCGTCTGAAGTGCCTTATTAGTAGTAGCTGTGCAATAATTCTGAAATTTAGAGAAGGGCTATCCTCTTTTTCTAGTTTTCCCGTAGTCTAATCTTAGTCATTTTGAAAATTTTATTGGGCAATATAAAGAGACTGTTTGATGTATCATTTAAAAGAAAGCCCCATTAAGATGGCAAAACAGTGCATGAAAAATAAAGAGGCATTTGGGTAATATAATCAGTTCAGGTTTGTCAGAACGATTTTTTTGATGAACCAACTAATATAACCTCTGTCTTACTCCTATTAAATAGATAAAAGGATATATCTTTAAAGCTCTTTATTCACTTAGAAGTCTTATTGATATTTTCTATGTTTGGTGTTAAAAATGGGACAATACTGTCTGCATCATATCAAATCATAGCGGTAGCTAAAATGCTCTGACTGGTCTATATATAATTCTGTCTGTCAATATGCAATTCAGTGCCCAGATCACAGAAAAAGCTTCTCTTTCTTTGGCACTCCACCTCTGTTCCTGTGGAAATAACCTCCCACTAATGAAGGCTACTGGTTGGTTTGGGCCCTCATCGTTTAGCTGTGCTAAGACTGCATCTATGCCATGCTGTGAAGTGTCCATTTTCACAATGAATTGCTTGGAGTAATCAGGTGCCTTGAGCACAGGTGATATATACATGGAATCTTTTAGGGTGTCAAAGGCTTTCTGACAAGCCCCTGTCCAGATCACCAATCTCGGCTGCTTCCTTATAGTCAGCTCAGAGAAGGGGGCAACAATGGTGCAATATTCCATTACCAAATCTTCTGTAATAGCCAGTGAGGCCTAGGAAGCATCTCACTTCTGTTTGGGTTTTAGGTGGTTGCCAGGCCATGATGGTTTTAATCTTGCCATGTAGAGGCTGCATGTTGCCTCCACCTAACAGATGCCCCAAATACATCACAGAGCCTGCCTAATCTGGCACTGGCTGGCCTTGATGGTCAGGCCTACCTTTTGCAGGGCCTAATGCACCTCGTGGTTGTGGTGCAGATATTCCTAATAGCTGGAGCTATAGACAGCAATGTCTTCTAGGTAGGCGCCCCAAAAGGCCTCCTTGCAAGCCAGGACCCTGTTAACCAGCATTTGGAAGGTAGCAGAGGCATTTTTCAATCCAAAGGGCATCATCCAAAACTGGAAGTGGCCCTCTGAGATCTGCCTTTAGCTCCCTCATTCAGGACGATCTGCCATTACCCTGATATAAAATCAAAGGTACTGAGGAATTTGGCAGTGCCTAGCCTGTTAATGAGCTCATCAGATTGACGTGTAGGGTGCACATGAGTTCTGGTGGCTCAGTTGAGTCCTCTGTAGGCCACGCAGAACTGGAGTGCTGGTGTGGTGCCAGGTAGGGCAGCTTTTGGTACAAAACAACATTGCTTGAACAGGGGCTATTAGAGGGCTCAATCACCCATAAGGGAAGCATCTTAGAGACTTCCTCCTAGAAGCAGGCTCTCATCCTGTCTGACAATCTATAAAATGTGTTCTTTATAAGGGGTCTGTCCCCCGTGCCAACATCATGGATACACAGATGCATTAATCCAGGGGTGAGTGAGGAGAGGGAGATAAACTGTCCCAGGCAACTGGCAAGTCAATCCGCTGTTCTGGGGTCAGGGTTGTAGATAGGTTGACATCTTCCACTGACCCATTGTGTGCAGAGAGGAGGTCAGGAAGGGGTTCACTTTCCTCTTCCACTCCCCCATCTGTCACAAGGAGCATGCTCACTTCTGACCTCTCGAAGAGAGTATTAAGTCTGTTGACATGGAGCACCCTTAGGGGTTTTTCAGGGGTCTGGAGGTCCAGGTGGTCTCGCTCTTGCGCTCCTTGATCACAAATGGGCAAGTCCAGTAGTTCAGGAGAGTCCACGGCTCTACTGGTTCCATGACCCATACTTTCTGGCCTGATTGAAACTCCAGCAGAGTGGCCTTCTGGTCATACCAGAGCTTTCTTATTTTTTGGCCTGCCTCAAGATTGCTTTTTGCTTTTTTCCAGATGCAATGCATCTAGTTGCGGAGGGCAAGCATGTAGCTCAAAACATCCTGAGAGGTTTCTAAGAAGTGTTGTCCCACCCATCCTTAACCAGGCTCCGAAATCCCCCAGCAGAATGGCCATAGAGGAGTTAGAAAGGGACTGAACCCTACTTCTTTCAGTGGCACCTCCCTGTAGGTGAAGAGAAGATATGGCAAGAGGACATCCCATTTAAGCCTCATGGGCTCAAGCAGTCCCATAATCATGCCCTTCAAAGTCTTGCTGAATCTCTTCACGAGACCTTTGGTTTGGGGGGGTGACAAGGTATGCTGAACTTGTAGGTTACACCACACTCACCCCACATGATTTTCATGTATGCAGACATGAGGTCAGTGCCTCTATCAGACACTACCTCCTTTGGGAACCTCGTATGGGTAAAGATCCCCACCAGAGCTCTAGCCAGCATAGGTGCAGTCATGGACCTCAATCGGATTGCCTCTGGGTAGCAAGTGGCATGGTCCCCAAGACCAGGACAAACCTGCTGCCTAAGGCTATCTTGGGGTCCAAGGGCCCAATGATGTTGATGCCACCCAATTCAAATGAGGTGCCAATGACTGGTAGTGGTGTCAGGGGAGTTTGGTGTTTTTTTTCTGTGACTTCCCAATGGCCTGACAGATGGGACAGGACCTGCAGAATACATGTGAGACTGGCTCCATTCTGGGCTAACGGAAGTGGAAGAGAAGCGTGGTGAAGCTCTTCTCTTGCCCTAAGTGACCTGCTAGGGGTATGTTGTGAGTCAAACCCAGTAGGTAGGCCCTGTAACACTGGCTGACCATCCGCATAAGGGGTGCCAGGAGCCTTTGTATAGAAGAGTTCATTCTCCCCATAGATCAGGTGATTCCCAGAGGCTTCACCTGCTGCATGGGCTCAGGCCTGTCACCTCAAGCCCTCAAAATGGGACACTCTTTCTGCGCTGGGCAAAATTCCTCCCTGGTGGACCCGCCCTCAACATGCCAGCTAGCAAGCTCAGGTAGGTCACCTTTTGTAGTAGTGACATCCCCGGTTGGCTCGGGGCCACCTCTTTAGGGAACTTGCCAACCTCCACCATGGGAATTTCAGGAACTGCCTTTCCGTGCCCTATGTCCCGCACCCTTGGCAGGTGTCCAGGCCATTGTTCGAGGCTCCAGACACCCTTGACTCCTTTATCGGGCAGCCATGGACCGTGTGGTCATACAGACCAACTTGGGCAATCCCATTATCTCCAAGTGGTACCTGAGCTCTAACTCCTTCCATGAAGTGTGCTCCAGGTTGTTGACTAATAAACAATCAACAGGCATGCCAGAGCTCACAGAAAGTCTGAGAGAACATGAGACTCCCCCCAACTCAAACTGAACCAAGGCCACTGGCAGAAGGCTCTTATGATTATCAGCCACTATGACTTGGTGGAATGTGTTTCCTAGGACCTGTTCTGCAGACACCAGCTGAACCTTGACAGTTGTCATGCTAACTCCTGTGTCTCACAGAGCCCCCACCATTCCCATTAATGGTGGCCCACTGTCTACACGTTGAAGTATTTGCAGGCATGTGGGCTTTTGGCACCATTTCTCTATCACTTAGGGAAACTAGGTTCACCTATGTCTGTCCCCCTAAAACTAACTGTGACCATCTCCTCCCAGAGTGCCCTTTTGGCACATTTGGAGTCATCCTTAGAATGTCCACACTTGTAGCGCTCAGTACATTGGGGTACAATTGTACCAGTTTTGGGACAAGAAAAACCCTTCTTCTTGGGACCAGACTGTGACTGGATACCAGTACTCCCTTGGGAATTATTTTTGGGGCCTTTTTAGAAGAACTACTTGTTTTTAAGTTTTTCTCTCCCATCTTTATTCTTTTAGGAACACTGACCACCATTGTGCCCCCAATACCTTTTTGGACGCTCTGGTTCTAGCCCAGAGGTCTGTCTCATCAGCAAGCTTCCTGGGATCAGTCAGTTTACAGATATTGAGCATGTGCTGTCTCATATTTAAATTGTACAACCAAACATAATTATTAACTTTGTTGCCCCTCACATAAGCATTCAGTTCCTTACTGGAGTAATCAATAAAATCTACCCAGGATTTGTTGGGGAGTGTTAGAAACAGGCCTTGCAATGGCAGGCCTGAGACAAGGTGAAGTGGCTACTTAAGTGGGTGGCACAACCAGTGCTGCAGGCCCACTAGTAGCATTTAATCAACAGGCCATAGGCACATATAGTGCACTCAACTAGGGTCTTACAAGTAAATCAAATAGCCAATCAACAGTACAAGAGAGAGCATATGCACTTTAGCACTGGTTAGCAGTGGTAAAGTGCCCAGAGGTCAAAAGCCAACAACAACAGGTCAAAACAAATAGGAGGAAGGAGGCAAAAAAAAGTTTGGGGATGACCCTGTCAAAAAGCCAGGTCCAAAAGGGAGTTTCTGGCTGATCCTGAATCTTTGGCAATACTTCTCAGGTGTCAACCTAAAGTTGGCAAGCATGATCGTTTTCATGGGGTATACTTGGATTGGTCAACAACCTTTAATGTAAGAAGTGTGTCCCTCCCCGTGGTAGGCATGGGTTTCTACAGACCTTACCCTAGTGCTCCTCAGGAAACTTGTGAACCCTCAGTGCAAATTCATAAGCAAAAAAACACTTATCATTGTCATCTCCCACCACATAACTAGGAACCAAATCCTTGGGTATACAAACCCTCTTGTCTCCACCACGTACTCTATGTATGCTGCCACCACTGCTGCTGGATTCAGTCTGTCTGGCCTTGATGACCAGCTCTTTTAAACTATACAATCCGAGATAAGACCCAGTGAAGTTTTACCTTCTAAAGAATTGAGCCAAGAGCCAAGTTCACTTGGAAAATGTTGCTAAGAGCAAAGAGAGCATAGCTGACATGATCTGCGGGCATGAAGAGTTGGCCAGTTGCCATGAACGGGTGGGCTGGAGTCTCTCGGTCTTGAGTAGGGATGCTTGCTGTGTGATGACATGAACTTGCAAAAGTTCTTGCTGATTCTTCAAGTGAGCAGAGCGGTTCTGGTGCAAGTGGGTCTGTTCACAGTCGCAAAGAGCCCAAAACCTTGATTTCAGGAGACAAAAAACACTTCCAAGGGGCCAGGATTGGAGTGGTACCTTCTGGATGTCAGGAGCTAGTTGAAGATGGGTCCAGGAGCAGTAGCAGTTGAGATGGAAGTCTTTTTTGTCACTGAGACTTTAGAAAACAGGAGGAAAGTCAACAAGATCTTTGAGTAACTTTGGTTCTGGGATGTAGAGATGCAGGTCCTGTCCTTTTCACTCCCAGGCAAGAGGGCAGCAGCAAGCAGGTCAGCACACCAAAGCAGGAGTCCAGCAAAGTAGCAGCTCAGCAGAGTGGCAATAATTGTAGCAGTACAGCAGTCCTTCTTACTGATGGAGAATAGACAGGTCCAGAAGTATACTGAGTTGGTGGTGCCAGAGGTGTCGTTGTCGCGTAGGCTCTCATTATTCTAATGAGACTACTGGATTTTGATCCAGTGTGGGAGACTGAGTCTGACCCACTTTGGGTGACACCTGTTGCTCCAAATCTGGGTTTTGCTCCGGCTAACAAGCAGTGCTGCGTCTCTTCCAGGAGGTAGAGATGATTGGGCAGCCGAGCGCATGACATATCATACTTCTCAGGTAAGTCGTGGTCACTCAGGTCACATACGGTTCTCTCATTCACTGTTCGGTCTCATATATAAATGACAATAAAAGCAGTATGAGTTTTAAAAACTGGTTTAATAAAACAACTGCATTTTAGATAGCAAAGCGTGAGCTGCAATAACCAGGATGACACAACATGACAATATTAAAATTGTGACCATCAGAGTGAAGCATAAGCTATGATATTGTCACTAGAATCGATGGACTATTTCCTATCTAAGTCATAACCTGAGCACAGCATGTTAAGCTCTAATTCTGCCTTTCAGGTTCCCCCGGGAGGACATCAACCCTCATACCTGAGCAAAGACCTGTAGTCTGCATTAGCATCTGCAGCAAAGCATTCAGCAATCAGCATACAGTTGTGGTTCCCTGGCTGGAATCTCCCTCTTAACGTGTAATGGGACTAGGAAGTGCTTTTATAATAACACAGCTAATGTTCTAAGAAAATGTCCCTACGTAAGGATGTGTATTTTCTACGAATGTTGGAGACTAAACTTCTACCACGTTCACCGGCAATGTACCAAACTGTAGCCTTGACTGAAGCACAAAGTGATCAAGAATGTCTTGTTTGAGAACACAGTGCTGGGCTAAGCAAAACAGTTAGATAGATGAAAATAAAACAAGGCCGTAAAACTGGTTATTGTAAAAATAACAATGCAAAGCTGAATAAAATATATCTAGGTCAAAGTGCACAGCGGCCTAGTGTGTTAAACTAACGTGCAAGGAGCTATAACTAAAATGGCTACACAACACCATACTTATACTAATTTGTGCCTTTGAAGTGGGGGAGAGTTCAAGGAAAGGTTTTTGAAGCACAGAGAGGTCCTCCCTTCCTGCCCTGGTTCCAGGCTCACTACATGGGATATACAGCCTTTGTGTGGGGACAGGACACTGCCTATTTAGGTGTAAGTGTCAGACCCTCCCTCTCTTCCTGCTCAGGATGAATCATCAGGCTGTGGATGGCCCATCAGTTACACCTAGGCTATCCTTGTGTGTGGCTGTCTAAAGAGAATGCACAAGTCAGCAGTCACCCCACCGCAGATGTGTATTGGAGACAGGCAGTAGGCACCGAATGGCTAAAGTTAGAAATTGCCAACTTTCCAAAAGTAGCATTTTTAAAGCTGTAATTTAAAATTCAACTTCACCATAAATTGTGAGTTTAAATTATAAGTCCAGAAACACCAAACTTAACAAACCCATCTCTTCTAGATGGGGATTTATACTTATTAGATATAATAAGGTAATCCGAATGCTACCCTATGGGAGAGCTAGGCCTTGCCGTAGACAAAAATGAATTTGGGAGTTTTTCACTACCAGGGCATGTGAAATTGAAAAGTACATGTCCTGCCTTTTAAATACATTGTTCCCTTCCCTGTGGGTCATATAGGGCCTACAGAAGGGATGATATCGGTATAAAAAGGGAAGATTTTGTCCTGGCAAAAGGTTTATCGAGGTCAACGTAAGCCATGGTTAGAGAGCTACTTAGGTGGGTGGCACAATAAGTGCTGCAGGCCCACTAGTAGCATTTCATATAAATCAATCAATCAAGATATTTATAGAGCGCGCTACTCACCTGTGAGGGTCTCAAGGCGCTGGGGGGGTGCCAGGGGGGCCACTGTTCAAACAACCATGTCTTGAGGTTCTTTCTGAAGAGCCGGAGGGCTTTGGTTTTGCGAAGGTTGGTGGCGAGGGAGTTCCAGGTTTTGGGGGTGAGGTAGGAGAAGGACCTGCCTCCTGTGGTGGTGCGTTGGATGCGGGGGACTGTGACTAGTGCGAGGTCGGCAGATCGGAGGTTGCGGGTGGGAGTGTGGAAGTTCACTCTTTCATTGAGGTAGGTTGGGCCTGTGTTGTGGAGGGATTTGTGTGCGTGGATGAGGATCTTGAAAGTGATCCTCTTGTCTATGGGGAGCCAATGAAGGGATTTGAGGTGTGGTGAGATGTGTTCGTGGCGGGGGAGGTCCAGGATGAGGCATGCAGCTGTGTTCTGGATTCTCTGGAGTTTGCGTTTGAGTTTGAGTGTGGTGCCGGCGTAGAGGGCGTTACCGTAGTCTAGCCTGCTGCTGATAAGCGCATGGGTGACGGTCTTCCTGGTCTGTGTGGGAATCCATTTGAAGTTTTTTTTCAGTGGTCGGAGTGTGTGGAAACAGGAGGAGGTGACTGCATTGATTTGCTGGGTCATGGAGAGGGAGGGGTCCAGGATGATGCCGAGGTTGCGTGCGTGGTTTGCGGGGGTGGGTGCGGGGCCTAGGGCGTGGGCCACCAGGAGTCATCCCATATGGTTTTGTTGGGGCTGAAGATGGTGATTTCGGTTTTGTTCGAGTTGAGCTTGAGGTGATTTGTTGCCATCCAGGTGCCGGTGTCAAGGAGTTCTGCGTGGAGGTTGGTTTTGGAGGTGGTGGGGTTGTGGATGAGGAAGATGATGAGTTGGGTGTCATCTGCGTAGGAGATGGTGGTGATTCTGTGTGGTCGGAGGATGTTGGCGAGAGGGGTCATGTAAATGTTGAAGAGGGTGGGGCTGAGGGAGGACCCTTAGGGAACTCCGCAGATGATTTTGGTAGCAGTGGAGTGGAAGGGTGAGAGGCAGAATTTTTGGGTTCTATCGGTGAGGAAGGAGATGAGCCAGTCAAGGGCTTTGTGTCTGATTCCTGTGTTGTGGAGGCGTATGCGGAGTGTGTGGTGGCAGACAGTGTCAAAGGCTGCGGAGAGGTCTAGGAGGATGAGTGCGACGGTCTCGCCCTTGTCGACTCTGGTTCTGATGTCGTCAGTACATGCGATGAGGGTGGTTTCCGTGATGTGGTTCTTGCGGAACCCGGATTGGGAGGGGTCAAGTGTGTTGGTTTCCTCAAGAAAGTGGGATAGGCGGGTGTTAGCTAGTTTTTCGGTGACCTTGGTGGGGAAAGGGAGGAGGGAGATGGGGCGGTAGTTGGAGAGGACCTCCGGGTCGGCTTTGGGCTTTTTTAGGAGTGCAGTGATTTCTGCGTGCTTCCAGGGGTCTGGGAAGGTGGCGGTGTCGAATGAGGAGTTGATTATGTCACGGAGTATGGGGGCGATGGTTGGGCTGGCTTTGTTGTAGATGCGATGAGGGCGGGGTCGGAGAGGGATCCAGAGTGAATAGAATTCATGTTTATTTCAGTTTCTTCATCGGTGGTTGGGGCCCAGGTGGTAAGTAGGTTGTGGGGGCGTGAGTGGGGTCTGTGTTGGGCGGGTGAGGGGTGTGTGTGGTGGGAGTGTGTGGTATGAAGCTGTTGTATATGTCCAGGATTTTGTGGTGGAAGTGGTTGGAGAGGGCGTCGCAGAGGGGCTGTGTGTGTGTGGGGTCTATGTTGGTGGCTTTGGGTTTGGATAGCTCTTTAATAATGGTGAAGAGTTCTTTGCTGTTTTGGGAGTTGTTGTCAATGTGTTCCTTGTAGTGTGCTCTTTTGGTGGTGCGTATGAGTTGGTGGTGGGTGCGGATGGAGGTTTTGAGGGTGGAGAAGTTGTATGTTGAAGGTTCTTGCATCCAGGCTTTCTACGCTTGGCGGCATTTGCTCTTGGAGTTTTGGAGATCAGTGGTGAACGAAGGGGTGTTTTTTATGTTGCAGGGGGTGATGTATTTTCTGAGGGGGGCTAGTGTGTCTGCACAGGTAGTGATCCATTTTGAGAGGTTGGGGGCTGCGGTGTTGGGGTCGTTGGTGTGGGGGGGTTCTGTGCCAGTTGGGAGTTCAGGCATTCTGTGGGGATCTTGTCCCACATGCGGTAGGGCGTGGCATGTTGGCGGTGGTGTGTGGGGGGTTTGGCGAAGAAGTGGATGCAGTGGTGGTCAGTCCAGTGGAGTTTGGTGGTGTGGGTGTAGGTTATGTATTGGCTTGAGGTGAAGATTGCGTCAAGTGTGTGTCCTGCTGAGTGGGTGGGTGCTGTGACCAGTTGTTTGAGTCCGAGGTTGGAGATGTTGTCTATGAGGGAGGAGGAGTGGTGGTCTAAGAGGTTCTCCAAGTGAAAGTTGAAATCACCGAGGAGGATGTAGTCTGTGGAGGGGAGGGCGTGTGTGCTGGTGGTGTCGGCGATAATGTCGCAGAAGGCGGCCGTGGTCCTGGGGGTCTATAAATTAGTGTACCTCTGAGGGTGGAGTTGTTGTTTAAGTGGATTAGGAAGTGCATGTGTTCTGTGCTGTTGAGGGTGTCTGGGGAGTTTGTGGTGACTTTAATGGTGCCTTTGTGCAGGATGGTGATGCCACCTCCTGGCTTGTTAAGGCGGTCTTTGCGTTGGAGTTTGTATCCCATGGGGGTGGCTATGGCTATGTCGGGCTCTGAAGAGTGGTTTTCCCAGGTTTCTGTGAGGAATACGATCTCAGGTGAGTGTGATGTGGTGAGATCCCAGAGTTCTATGGCATGTTTGTGTAGGGAGCGGGTGTTGAGGAGCAGGCAGTTGAGATGGTTGTGGTGGGTGTTGTTGTTGTGTTGTACGGTGGTGTTGTTGTGGGGCGTGTTCAGGTTTTGAGGCGTCATGTGGTGGGGCCGGTTGGTGGGCATGAGGGCAGTGCTGGTGTATATTGCGTTGAAGTTTTTGTGTAAGACGGGGGTGCTGGGGTTGGTGTGGGGTGTATGGGATGTGGAGCAGGAGAAATGACAGGTGTAGCAGGTGAAGGGGACCTGTGTGTGTGTGGGGCTGGATTGGGTGCAGGTAGGGCAGGTGCCTGGGTTCAGGGAGTGGAGGGTGAGAGGGGAGTAGAGTTGTCTATGGGGGACCAGGGGGACTGGCGTTTTGGCTGGGGGGACCAGGAGGACTGGCGCTGGGTGCGGTCCATATAAAGGAACTTGGCACATGTAGTGCACTTTACTAGGGACTTTTATGTAAATTAAGTATGCCATTTGGGGTGCCAGTGCTACCATGATTGAGGAGAGAGAGCACAAGTACTTTAGCACTGGTTGGCAGTGGTACAGTGCACAGAGTTTTAAAGCCAGCTGAAAGGAGGTCAGAAAGTGGAGCCAATATTACCATTATTTAGGCAAGATACAGTGCACAGGCACTTTATCACTGGTTAGCAGTAATAAATTGCACAGAGTCCTAAAGCTAGCAAAAAAACAGTTGAGAAATTGGAGGGAGGCAGGGAAAAAGTTGGAGCGAATGCCACCTTAAGGCTGTCAGTTTTAAAAGTTGCTTTTAAGAACAGCATCAAAGAGAATTGTAATCCAAATAATAATTTCTGCTTGTAACAGTTTATAGACTACATGAGATGGGATGTCTATGCTGGGGTCTTTGAGGAGGACAAGAGCATAATAGCAGGTGTAACTTCTCCCTCCATTATGTTGCTGATCAATATTTTTTATACTTCATTTGATAATTTCTAGAGGTAAGAGGTTATTACAAAAATTCTTATTTTTTCCAAATTGGAATTAAGATCCTAAATACATTTTTGCAAACATTTTGGATGAGACTGGCCTATTCCTTCTAGTTACTTTAATATGCTCATGTGGCTTCATCTAAAATGCTATGTCTGATTCTGGGAGTGTTGTTCTTTGACTTTCAATGCTAGCAATTTGTGTTCTTTAGTTTTCTTTTCCCTTGAAAGATCTTTGAACAGTGCTTTTCTGTTTACCATTTCTTATTCCCATTACTTCTGTCTATTCTGCCTCTTACAGTTATTATTTCTGTCACCTTTACTTCTGTAGGCAAATATGCAAGTTCCTATTGGATCTAGGAAAGTTAAGTATCTAGTTTGTCTCTAAACCCACTCTACTTTTCCTCTAGTGGCCCCTTGTGCTACAGAAACACTACTAAGATAAATGTTCAACGATTGTCAAACTAACCCTGGTGTAGAAGCCAAATTAATTAACAAACAATTCTCCTGTTAGATTTCTGTCCCGACAAGAATAATTAAAAATTAGTGGTTGGAGCATACTGGTTCCCAAACATTAAAGTTTCCTAGAGCTGCCTGTATATGCCACAAGTGCCAGTTTCATTTATTTTATAGCTTTGTTGCATGAATTTGATTATCACCCTCATCTAGTCATCTACCCCTTTTGGAAGGATCTGGCTAATTGTTCTTTTCAGGTGAACCCTATAGTCACCCCGCAAGACTACTAGAGACAGAAACCTTACTAAGTCCAAAAGCATTTCCTCTAAAGGGGTAGGTCATAGGTAATAGGCCCATAATAATTTAGCATTGTACAGTCTTGCCCACTCATGATTATGTGCAAAATTATCCATCTGCCAATTATGTTGTGTATCACTTTTTGACCACCGTTCCTGCATTTTTCCTTTTTATGAAAGTCATCCTTCCTATAGGAGAGACACAATTTCAGTAATGTAATTCACAGAACCACTTATAGCCAGTGAGCTTATTGTATTAATTTTTTGGCTGCATTTGATTCATTTAACAAGGTCATGATGGTTTCTCTTTTAAATTGTTTTTGAAGACAACTGGCTTTAACTGAGATATTTTTTATACATTCTATTTGAGACCAAAGTCCCTTTTAAACTGTCCATACGTTATCACTAACCATCTCACTACAAGATTCCCACTTTTATTACGAATCCCTTCTCTTCCTTCACCACAGATAGGCCTCTCCCTTCCCTACTGAGGGACCTGGTCCATACTTTCCTGTAGCCCATATCTGAAGGTCAGGTGAATTCATCAATAATATTAGCCAGTAGTAAACATTTCCTAGTGGTTTGCAAGGCTTTTTACACGTTCTCTAGGCCTGAAGTCTAACTCCCTCCCACTATATACCTAATCTCATATGGGTCTACTACATCCATTTCACTATCACATTTTTCCCTAGTGTATCTTATTTTTGCCTCTCTGGATTTGCTAAAAGCACTTGTAGAAGCAGATTACATTCCCTCGTGAGTACATATTTTTTGTGAGTAAAGCTCATGATCCTTCAAGGTCTTCAGAAACCTTAAAGTTATTGCACCAAAACATTTTCAATTTAGATTATTCATAATATCTGCTTGTGCCCCTGTGATCTTGAACTCAGGAATAAGTGTTTATATCCCCTTCCTACTTTGCTAGATTTTGAATGAAAGTACAGAGCGAAATAAAAAAGCAATATCTCATTAGGGGGAATTTGGAAATCTATAAAATTGGCAATAGTGGTTTGAGCTGCCTATAATTGTATTTCTGCAATGGCACTTTATGGGCTTTTGAAATGGTTTAGCCTTTCTATATGGAATGATGATGTCCTTAATTAAGGGAGATAAAACACCTCCACTAGTGTACTACTTTCCAGTCTCTATGTGCCACTTTCTGTGCTCTATTTGATTCCCACTTAAAGTAAGTTCGACCTTCTGAACAATTTTTTAAATCGTCATTTTTTCCTGTGGAGTCTCCTTAGCACAATGCTGGTTTCCCTGTTGCTCTTCTACCATCAGATCTCCAGGGTCTCATCTTATGTAGCCATTGCTTTTTCAGAAGTTCCTTCCATTATCTATTTCTGATACCAAGCTTACTTTTGCTTTCTCAGACTTCTCTCCTAATATCATCTTCATTGTAATGTGTTATGTTCTGTAGTTAAGAACATTCGTAAAAAACTTGAGATATCGTCCTGAATCTGAACGTTTGTGGCTATTCTTGGATCCAGTAATTGTTTTCTTATTGGTTCTATATGGACTAGCCTCACTGTAGTCAGATAAGGCAGTGTGATAGTAGACTAAGTTTGTTCATAATTTTATCTATTCAGAATCTAGGTCAGTGATATTATCTGAGTCTGACTCATGAACAAATAGTTATATTGGTGATTGCGAGAAAATGTTTTTTACTTTTTGTAAGACTTTGCTTCAGCATAAATTGTCAACGTAATTGATGGTGTTCCATAGAGGACTGCTCTGTCATTTGCCTATTCTGCAATTTGAAGTCCCTCATTGTTCCTCAAGAGCGCTGTGAACAATCAAAAGATTTAATGCATATCATTTGTTTTATGAAAAATCAACCTTGGTATTCATGGTGTCAGTTGGGTAGGAGAGTGTGAGTATAGAAAAATGAGCTCCAATCCATTTAAACACCCCTCTCCTTGGATATTTTCTTTGGGACTACCCATTCTTGGACTTTTGCTCTGAGTGAGTCTCACTAACTAAGTCTCACTCACTGTAAGCTCTGCTAAAATAGATTGCCAGTGCTAACTGCCAGCATCTGCCTTTTAAAACAAAGTCCACTGTTGCATAGCTGGGGTAAGAAGGTATTGGGTGGCTGCGCATGAACATGTGCGCAAAAGTGTGTGAACACATATATGGGCTGAGTGAGTTGGACTGCCATTCCGCTCAGACCGATATCTGCACAAAGGCAGCCAGATACAGAAAGAACAATTCTTGAATTGGCACCAGCCTGTGCAGGCCTTATAATGTGAGTAGGCATTCATAGAGTAAGTCTGTACTGCATTGTATGTATAATCCTCACCAAAACAAAGTTGTGCCATAGTTAGGCCTTGACACTATGATAATGCACCAGTGTTATGGTAAACATATTTTGAGAATAGATTTCATGTTTCTTTTGCCAGATGTGCAATCCCTATGAATAATTTAGCTATTTCTCTGAATCAGCTCCGAAAGTAGATTTCTGGATTGTGTTCTCCCTGCTAGACGTGCAAAATTTCTCCGCTAGTCACCAGGAGGATTAAAGGTGAGGACAGAATCTGGATGAATGATCAGTACAGATTTGCAGACTCCAAGATAAGCTTTTTGATAATCTATTAAAGAGGTGATAGGGGTATGGATTACAATCTCATGGGGTTCTGAAGGCAAAAGTCAAAAATCTTTCACTAAGTACCTAAGATTGAAAACCATGTCCCTTTGGCATAGATAATTGGTGAGCAGAATGTTAGGTTGAGTGAAATTTGACACCTAGATGTGTAATTACTGTAGCAGGTGAGGTGGATCGAGCAAGACCCTTTGGCTACCACTCAAGGGCTGAAGACCTATTGCTTTTTCCTTGCAAAAGTATCCCTGTCTTGTCAGTGCTACATTTCAGTTGCTTCTCGTTCATCCATTCAATAACTGTCATAAAATAGGGATTACAGTTTTTTTTAATTTGTTTGCTAAAATTTTCAATGAAATTATTGACTGGCTGTCATGTGCATAAGATATCAACGTCACCCCAAATTACACAATTGAAGCCAGAGCAGCC
Source organism: Pleurodeles waltl (assembly GCF_031143425.1). Classification (NCBI taxonomy): domain Eukaryota; kingdom Metazoa; phylum Chordata; class Amphibia; order Caudata; family Salamandridae; genus Pleurodeles; species Pleurodeles waltl. Next base: position 1,041,924,055 of record NC_090437.1, read on the forward strand.
ATGAAGACATTGAACATTAGAGGGATCATGGACAACCCATGTGGAACTCTATTTCAAAGTGGCCCTACCTGTATTCTATTTGCATGAAATGACTGCAGCCATCTTAATGTAAAAGCACAAATTTGGGTTTCTGCCAAAGTTGCAGATGTGGGGCATAAGAGAAGGTTTTAAGCACCAGAGATCCAGAACAATGAGGACAATGTGATTTTAATTGCTTACGGCACCTCTAAAAGCACAGATTCAAAGGGTCAGGGTCTGAACCCCAGGAGGCCCTTTTTGTTCCAAATAGATGGTCAATTGAGTACTGATCAATGTTTCCAACATTGTAGACAGAGCTGGAAGTAGGGAACACTTGACAAAATAACTGGTTGGTGGAAGGTTTTTTAAAAGACACCTGACTTTTGCCAACTTCAGATGTCTGTTACTTCTGCCCTGTCTAAGGAGAGTTAATTAACTTGGTAAAGGAAGAATTAATGATCCAATCTGTGTTTCTAAGCAACTCTGCCCAGCAGTAATCATCAGGTGATCTTGACTTGCAGCAGGTATTCTCATGTTCCTTCTCCTCTATGGATATATGAGTGCATTTTGGTAGCGTACTGTTTGTTATTGAGAATGCTGATTCCAGACGCTTCCTATAATGATTATCTGTTTGAGCATTATTAAAATATAACTGAATGCTCTCACGTTTTCTTTGAACACGTTTGAAAGTTTATTGTATAATTCTTGAGATGGTTCAACCTATGTCTTGCATGCTCTAGGGTTAAAAAACTGTTTCTATTTAAAAAAAATGTCCTGTTCTATGTTCCCAGCAAGCTCAATTTTCTTGACATATTACACTGTTTGGACTGATTTAATAACTTTATGGTAACTCTTTGTCGAAGTAAGCCTTAGCAAGGCCTACTAGTGCAAGGGGTTTGTCCTTCTCTGCACAAAGTCCTCAGACCACATAGGAAGAAGTTGGCACAGAAACTGAAATAAAATACAAAGTTTATTAAACCTCAAGAGGTGGTACTACAGTACAAACAGCACCCTTCGGCAATGTTTGAAGTAGCACACTGAACTAAGAGAGCATGGTCCTTTTATACCCATGCAGGGGCTAAAAAGAAGGTGGTACAATTATAGAAGCAAGACCTATATACATATAAGGTCATATGGAAATGCACAGTCAACAGGTAGGAGTGGCTAACAGTTTTCAAGGACTAGTAGACACATTACTGTCTGTTACTAATTACTAACAGCTGCAGATCTTACTGGGCATGTGCGAAAGTGGGGGATGCTAAATATACCTTGTCACTAGACAGATTTTCAAGAGTAGTTAACAGGAAGGTAGGACAGAGCACATGGCGAGCACATGGCAGCATGTGGCAGAGATAATGGCTGCCATGAATACAAATGGATTCCGCGAAATGTTCACAATAGTTGCTAAATACAAGATGTCTTCTGCTAATGCTTAATCTAATCGCTACTAAATTACAACAGACGACCCTTTCAGCATTAGCTGAAGACATTCGTCTTTCTGGGATAATCTAAATATTCATCTTGTATATTTATGCTAATCGTTTCAGCTATTTCCTTATCTAACATGTGTTGTGCTTTCATTTCTGTAATATTTCTTTTGGTAGGCATACAAGCAGTAATACACATGGAACAGAACATTGGACCACACTAAATACAGATACAGCATGTGAAAAATATTGCAATCATTACACACAGGATAGTCAGTAGTTTCCAGCCCCAGGCGGAAACAAGAGCCCAAAACCATCCAGAAAAGTCCAAGTACCAGTCTCTGTGTGAATTTCTGCAGCAATTTTATTCAATTTAGATATTGCATCATGTACTGAAGGTGAGTGATCTGGAATGAAAACGCAGCAACTATTACCGATGATGCAACATGCACCACCTTGATCAGCTAATATCACATCTAGTACCATACGATTTTGGAGCGCTACAATCAATTTGGAGCTCCTCTGTAGTATTCCCAAGTGCCAGAGCTGCCTGATTGGTAACAGCTTCCACAACCCTAGTCAATCATCTCACTTTGCTACTGTTTAACGCAGTACCCACAAAGGAGAACAACCCTAAATTAAAATCAACATATTGTTGCAGGCTAGTGTCCGTTTGGTCTACCTCATTTGTACTTATTGTCCTTTTATATCTATTTTTAATGATGTCATTGAACAGTTTAAAATCTCGGTGATATGATGCAGGTGCCAAAAACACAGGGGGTAATAGAAAAGATACATAACACACACCTGACCACCCAACAGGTAGTTGGTAATATCCATAGTTACCACAAACAAAATATGCATTATATGAAGCTGTAAAACTACTATTATTTACCCCCTCAATAGTTAAAATCAAGGTACAATCGCTTATCCCCATTGGAATTCGCCCAATGCTACGTATACATAAATCTGCTTTAGTTTTTGTAACAGAAATCACAAATTGTTCTTTCTTGTCAGAGTCTCTTATATTTGTGAAGACATATGGTATTGAAACATTGTCCGGTTGATACTCTTCCCATTCCCATTTAGTTCCTTTGGCTTGGGGATACCCATCTTTGTCCTGGTAGCATACCTTATTAAGGCGAAAAAGAAGTCCGCCCTCTGTACGTTTTCCAGATGTAAACAAAAGCTTATACCAAGCTTGACAAGAACCATTGTGTGAAAAGGAAGCTGAATGAAAGGTGTTCCTCCTTTCTTTTGATGCGCAGGTGTATTCCACATACCCAACAGTTAGTAGTATTTGTAGCATTATGAGTATGATGCAACATCTGAAGGAAAGTATTATTGAAGTACGATTGACGGTGCTTCTGCCCATGATACGGAAGCGTAAAGTAATAGTGATCCTCTGGTACTGGAGTAGTGGCAACAAAAAACTCACAAGCAGGAGCCTTCTTTTCAACAAACCAGGTGATTATTGCTATAACCACCAAAACAACAACAAACCCCGTAGTACTAATGATCACATTGTTATTCATTTTAGCAACAGTGATAGTCGACCCTTCCAGAAATTAATTAAAAACAATCATTGGAGCTCTTATCCCTGGGCAGCCGCTGATTTCTTCACCACGGGCCAAGTCAGGTGTCACTACTCTAATGCATGGCTGATCCACCCCCCTTGCCACATTGGCTCTCTGTTTCACTAACCCAAGGTGGTAGCTCAACCAGTTTTTTCCAGCACTACAGATTCTTTCCTCGGTCTCATCGCAACACTCCAGAAATCGTATGGTCCGGGAAGAACTCCGCAGATTCGTCAGGTGAGAGCACAGCCTTTCTCCGTAGTAAAATCTCTTGATGATCGATTAGCAGAGCAGGTTCCACCAAGGTAGGTAGCACTCTCTTTCAGTGAGTACTATGGACCCAATTCTTTCGGTTCGTCACTCAAACTGCTGTCTTTGTCGCAAGGAGCACCTGCTCTGGGCCTTGCCACCTTCGTTCCAAGCTGCTTGATCTTTCAAAGGACTTAATAATCACCTGGTCACCAGGTCGGAGTTCATGGCCTTTACCTGTAGATCTGTCAGGAAGTGCTTCTTGAACCTGTTGATGAATAGAAACCAAATTGTCGGTTAACTGTGCCAAATAATCATTCATCAGGACACAAGGTACATCATATGCAGAATTTGGTTTATAAACTCCCCAAATATTCATTGGCCTTCAAAATACTATTTCATAGGGGGTAAGGCCTGTTCGAGAGTGTGGCACTGACCTAATAGACAATAATGCCAACGGTAATGCATCCGGCCAAGTTAAAGATGTGGAAGCCTGTATCTTCGCCAAATTCAGCTTCAAAGTAGCATTATACATTTCCACCAACCCTGCTGATTGTGGGTGGAAAACCGCCTGGAACTTCTGTTTGATCCGTAATCCTTTCAGGACATATTTAATAACTTCCCCAACAAAATGAGGTCCATTATCATTCCATAAAAGTCTGCAAACACCAAACCTAGGGAAAAATTATTTCAAAAGCACCTTCGCTGTGGTAATGGCAGTACTATCCTTTGTGGGGTACGCCTCTATCCATTTACTGAAGGCACATACCACCACCAAGACATACTTTAAATTGTTGCAGCGTTCAAGCTGAATATAATCCATTTGTAGAACTTCAAAACGTACAGTTGGTGTAGCAAACACTCCCGCAGGAGTTTGTGTCCCTTTTCCAGGATTGTATTGTAAACAGATCACACAAGACTGTACTACTCTCTTAGCTGTACAGGAAATTTCTGAATGCTCCCAAACTTGCGTAAGCAACTTCGTTCTTGTTGAAGCTCCAACATGTGCCAGTCCAGGTGCCATCTGAAACATTGGTTGTACAAAAGCTATAGGCAATTTCCATTTATCCATCTGCTTATTCCGCCAACAGCTCTCATCATCCAATTCTCCTTCTTCAGACCATTGCTCACGTTCTTTCACAGAAGCAGATTTCTGTATATCCAATACGTCTTGTCTAGCATTATGCCAATGTTCAGCTTATGACTTCACTACATACATAGAAGTAGTAATTCGCTGCATCGCAGTCTCACGTGCTACGCGGTCCGGAAGGGCATTACCTTGCCCTATCTTATTGGTCACTTTCTTGTGTGCACTACATTTCACAATAGCTATTTTCTTTGGATATGTCAATGCAGTCAAGAGGTTATGCACTAATTCTCTGTGCATTATCTGCATCCCGTGGGATGTGAGAAAGCCTCTCTCCTTCCAAAGCAAACCAAAATCATGAGCCACTCCAAAAGCATAGCGGCTGTCTGTATAAATGTTCACACATAAGTCAGTACTAAGCTCACATGCTCGTGTCACAGCTATTAGTTCAGCTGCTTGAGCTGACTTCTGTAGTATACGAGCTGTCTCCACTACCGTGTGTATTGTGGTGATTGCATATGCAGCTGAGGTCGTACCGTCTGGCAACTTCAAACAAGACCCATCAACCCACAATTCCCCGTCTACATCTGGAAGGGGCGTATCTTGCAAATCAATACGACCCTTTGTCTGTACTTCGGTTAGGAATATGCAATCGTGTGTTTCTTGTGACCGAGGCTCAGTCACCGGATATGGCAACAAAGTGGCTGGATTTAGTGTTGCACATCTCTTCAGTGTAATGTGAGGAGCCAGCAATGTCAATTCATATCCTGTCAGGCGAGCGCTAGTTAAATGTTGCGTCTTTGTTTGATTTAAAAGAGCATCATCCGCATGGGGTACTAACACTAACAGTTTATGTGACAAAACTATCCCTTCACTCTGACGTATTGACACAGCTGTTGCTGCAACTAAACAAAAACACCCAGGCAACGCTCGAGCGACAGCATCAAGTACTGCTGAAAAATATGCACAGGGACGCTGCTTATCGCCATGTGTCTGTACTAAAACTGACAATGCACATCCATCTTTCTCATGTACGTAAAGTGCAAAAGTCTTTGTGTAATCTGGAGTACCAAACACTGGTGCTGAACAAAGGGCTTGTCGTAGCTGCCAGAAAGCAGTCTCACATTCATCTGTCAATGGGAGGGGCATTGGAGTATCTTTAGTCAAAAGTGCTAGCAAAGGTTTGACAATGTGTTAAAACCCTGATATCCATTGCCTACAAAAAGAAGTAAGACCAAGGAATGCACGAACATCTTTCTGAGTAGAGGGTACTGGTGTGTCTACAATTGCTTGAATATGATCTGATGTAAGCGCACGGTCCTCCTTGGACAAAAGGTGACTAAATAGGTTAGCTTTGGTCTACAATACTGCAATTTCTTTCGTGACACTTTATGATGGTGTGAAGCAAGAAAAGAAAGTAAGGACAAAGTGCACTTTTCACCTTGCTCAGGGGTATCATCTGCCAACAAAATATCATCGACATATTGTTTTAACGCTTGACTATAAATACTAGGACTCTCAGTATAGCCTAGAGGAACTCTGCAAAATCTATATGATCTTTTATTCAAAGTAAAACCAAACACATATCGGCTATCAGGATGAATAGGGATCGAAAAGAAAGCATTTTTTAAGTCTGTCACAGAGAGCGTAGTTGCTGTCGGGAGAACCAAAGTAAGAAGTGTCATGATGTCATATACCACAGGATATTGTTGTACCACAATCTTATTCACTTCTCGTAAATCAATGATGAATTGGTAAATCTTAGTATCAGTATCCTTTTTCAGAATAGGAAGAATCGGACTGTTAAAAACATTATACGGAACTTCCTCAACAACTCCAACTGCAATAAGATCATGCACGATTCGTATGAGTGCTTCTTTGCCCTCCTGTGAATACAGCTCCCTCCTTGACACTAATATGTACCGGTGGAGTAATCATTTGTCCCACATCAGTATCTGAAGTAGCCCACAAAGTACTAGGGAGTGAAGCTAATGCAATATCCTCTTTAACAAGACAAACTCTTTCCATCACAGGATGATTATCATTCAAAATAACATGCACCCCTTCAGAAGAGCATCGTATTGTAGCCCTGAAATACTTGAGTATATCAAGACCCACAATATTGTCTGGTGTATTTGGAGAAAGCAAAAATGGACATGGAGCAGTAAATTTATCAACATGGAATGCAAGTGGTTGTGACAATAGGCTAGGGGAAAGTGTTCCATCGAAACCTATCAATGTAATGGTTAAGCCAGACAGGGGAGCCCTTGGAATCATTTTTTTAGACAAGGCGCTACGAGTAGCTCCTGCATCAACCAGAAACTGATCAGTAGAATCCAAAACATGTGCTGTAGCATAGGGACCCCTCTGATCTACTGGAACTTCAACTGATTCCTTACCCCATCCTAGGCAATCCTATGCATAAGCAGAATCTTGGAAATCAGGCTGCACATAGTTAGACATCTGGTATTGGTTCCGTCTATCAAAAGTGTTAAACCCATCCTGCCTTCGTACATTAGCATCAAACCTAGCATGATCATTTGTGCTTCTTCTAGGGCCTGAATATCCTGAGCGATTTCTAATTTTTCCCCGACCACGTGAACACTGCTGAACACGTAGTGCTGGACAATCGGCAGCCCAATGACCAAATTTCTTACAATACGCACACTGATCAACAGACAAATTCGAATGAGTGTAAGAAGAACCATAAGATCCACGTCCACCTCTATCACTACCTCTCAAAGGCACACCATAAGCTTGAGCCAACATAACCTTCGCCTTTAATTCTTTAATCTGTTTATCCTCGCTACCTTTTGCTTCTAATTCCTGACATTCATAATACTGAGCCATATTCAAAAGAGAAACCGGAGTAGAGGTAGTCCATGAACTTTCACTAGCTTTTAGACAACTAGCTATTCCTGGTAACAGATTTGCGACATATTTATCGTCAAACAAATGTCTGCCCGTATCATCTGACAATAACTGGCTGCTAAAATCATGAAATGCTTCTTCAAAGCGTGTAAAGAAATCAGGGACCGATTCATCTGCCTTTTGCTTACAAGACGCTAAAACAGTCCAATCTATCTTTTTTGGTGGAATAATAATTTGTAACTTAACTAATATGGCTGCGGGAAGATCTAGAATCAACTGATACGGCTTTTTCGCAGGTTCCCTATCCCTGTCCATCTGTTCTAAATCTTTTCATGATGCCCCAAAAACTACACGATCATCAACTTTATGAACAGTTCTCCACATATCTGGCGGTAATATCAATCCAAAAAATAAATCAATGTCAGCCAAAGTCATTGTACAAGAACTAATTGCTCCCTCAACTTCCTCATAAAAGGCGGCTGGATTTTTCCGCGGGTCAGGTAATGCTGTTTTAAGTGCCATTACATCTGCCCTATTCCAAGGAGTATACACCCAATTATAAATAAAATAACCCTTAGCATCAACAGAAGTTTTATCATCACTTGTACCCGATCCTTTAGGAGGAACATACAAAGGCGCGGCCTCCTGCATTCGTTTTGCGTGAACTATCATAGTCTTATCTGTTCCGAAGATGGAAGCTTGCACCCCGCCGGTCTGAGATGTCCGTGCAACTACGTCCACGGCCCTTTTCTCCTCTCGCAAATGGTCTGCTGCAACACATATTTTCACCAAACGCCTGAGTGCATCAGCCACCTGAAAGAAAACAAAAAGACCATCACGCATTTGCTTACGATCAGCTGCTACATCATCGGGCTCTAACTCATCAGAATATTTCTGAAATAGTTCAATAACTTCTGTGCCAAATGCCTCAGTAAAATATAGCTGCTCCTTTTCCGTCCACCCTTTCATATTGTCTAAAAGTTCAGAAGCAGAGACAACGCTACGAATTGTTTTACGAGCAATAGATCTAAGCTCAGACGCACGGTCAGCAGGCAACATAGAGCGACTGTCTCGTATCTTCTGTTGCTCCATACCGGAGACTTCAGCTAACTCATGAGGGGCAGAAGGAACGACATACGGAGGTGGAGGGCAATCTAGTAACAAAAAAATCAACATGTGGTTTATTATGGATAGGATAGAGAGGTTGCTGAACAGTGTATTGGACATTTACCTGTAATTTACATTCTTTCTCTTCTATCTCCTTTAAATCGTTTATTTCTTTCATTCTCATTTCCAATGCTTTCACATATACATTCTTCCACTGTTCTTTCTCAAGCAAGGCTTGCTCACGCTTCATTCGTCCATGCACTTCCTTCTCCCACATTCGTACACAGTCAAACATATCTTGCCTAGATGTTTGCTTACACATACATTGTTCCACATACTCAATCTATCGCAAATCAAATGACCCATTCATAGGCCAACTTAACTCAGGATCCGCACAAGTGTATTTATTCCATAATGTGCTGTACATTATAGAAGAAAGACCATGTTTAACATACATATCTCTGTTGGGCATCCCCTCTGGGGCTGCCGGTTGTGATTCTTCCAGTCTCAAATTGGTACCATTACAAAAGCAACACATCCTACGAAACAGGCATGCCAAAAATACTTCAGAATATGCAGTATTATAATCAAAGTAGCACTTAAGGTACCTCTAGTACGATGTGCCGTTCAAATCAAAATTAAATTGGAGAAAATTCTCCTCATTACCTGCCTTTATAAATTGCAATTTATATATCAATTCAAAGGACACAAATTGACTAGTCACCCAAAACACGAGAGCCACAGTAAGTGGTGCTAAACTTCATTACCAAACAAAGGCATCAAAACCCACAGCAAGTGCCGTAAAACGACTCTTACCAATCACAGGGCATCCAGGTTCCAACTGCCAAGTTCTAAAATCGACCAAATGGTCACTGCACGACGAATGAACAAAAGGATCTCAGTCGAGGACCGGCGCCACCTGGATGGTCAAATCAGAAATAAGGGAAAAACGCAGTGGTTGCCAAGAATCGGGTCTCCTCAGGCATTGATCGTCCGCAGCGAGATCCCAATCCTTCGTCGCGACCAATCCGTTGGCCGTCCGAGTCGCTGATGAGTCCCTGTTCGGGCGCCAATTTGTCGAAGTAAGCCTCAGCAAGGCCTACTAGTGCAAGGTGTTCGAACTTCTCTGCACAAAGTCCTCAGACCATATAGGAAGAAGTTGGCACAGAAACTGAAATAAAAGACAAAGGGGGTTATTCCAACTTTGGAGGAAGTGGTAATCCGTCCCAAAAGTGACGGTAAAGTGACGGATATACCACCAGCCGTATTACGAGTCCATTATATCCTATGGAACTCGTAATACGGCTGGTGGTAAATCTGTCACATTTGGGACGGATTACCACCTCCTCCAAAGTTGGAATAACCCCCAAAGTTTATTAAACCTCAAGAGGTGGTACTACAGTTCAAACAGCACCCTTCGGCAATGTTTGAAGTAGCACACTGAACTAAGAGAGCATGGTCCTTTTATACCCACGCAGGGGCTAAAAAGAATTTGGTACAATTATAGAAGTAAGAGTTATATACATATAAGGTCATATGGAAATGCACAGTCAACAGGTAGGAGGGGCTAACAGTTTTCAAGGACTAGTAGACACATTACTGTCTGTTACTAATTACTAACAGCTGCAGATCTTACTGGGCATGTGCGAAAGTGGGAGATGCTAAATATAACTTGTCACTAGACAGATTTTCAAGAGTAGTTAACAGGAAGGAAGGACAGAGCACATGGCGAGCACATGGCAGCATGTGGCAGAGATAATGGCTGCCATGAATACAAATGGATTCCGTGAAATGTTCACAATAGTTGCTAAATACAAGATGTCTTCTGCTGATGCTTAATCTAATCGCTACTAAATTAAAACAGATTAACAGTTTTTCTAGTCAACACTTTGGTGGTCATTGCAACCTCGGCGGTAAAAGGCACTTACCGCCGTTCAGAAGACGCCATAACACCGCCGCGGTAAACCACCACGGTCATTCTGACCCACAACAGTCAAACCGCCAAAATACTGACATCCACAAAAGTCTGCCACACCAAAGGGCAGGGAGAAACTGGCGATGACCAAACCTCCACTATCACGCCAACAGAAATACGCCCATACTATCACGACACACGAATCCACGTGGCGGTCTTTCAACTGCGGTATTCCATTGGCGGTACACACCGCCGCGCTCAAAATACACACACACCTACAAAATACAACCACATTGGACAATTCAAAATACACACACCTGATACACATACACACACCACTCCCACACACCCATTACAATATAAAATACACACCCACATCACCCACAAACCTCCACTCCTAGAGATTCGTGAACACGCTCCAAGAAAAGACATCTGAGCACCCAGACGCCCACTTCACTGTCACCCAGCAATATTTGCACGCACTTCACACAACACAACAATACACATCACCACACTTAGCACCACACAATCCACCCTACACATCACCCACACCACCCCATGGCACCGCAAAGACACCCCAGGTTCTCTGATGATGAACTCAGGGTCATGGTGGAGGAAATTGTACGAGTAGAGCCACAGCTGTTCGGGGCACAGGTGCAGCACACCACCATTGCCAGGAAGATGGAGCTATGGAGCAGAATAGTCGACAGGGTCAACGCTGTGGGACAGCACCCAAGAAATCGGGACGACATCAGGAAGAGGTGGAACGACCTACGGGGGAAGGTGCGTTCCATGGTATCCAGGCACAACATCGCGGTGCAGAAGACTGGCGGCGGACCCCCACCTCCTCCCCCAGAATTTACAACATGGGAGGAGCAAGTCTTGAACATCCTGCATCCTGAGGGCCTCGCAGGTGTAGGCGGAGGAATGGACTCTGGTAAGTCAAATCTTAACTACTTCTTCCCCCCACCCCACCTGCATGCCAACTCATACCCCCACCCTCACCCCCATCACACCTACTCCTTGCAAATGTCTCACGATCACAACCCACCCATCCCAACACCTAGCCCTGCATGCGTCCACAAAGCATGGGCACCCATCACCTAAGCATGCCCACTGCACATACACATACAACCCCACCCAACCCCTGTCACAACAGCCCCCACAAAGGAATGCCAGCACTGGGGTACACGGGCACCCACCCATTGCACGCTATGGCACACACAGAAGCAATAACCATACTTTTATACCCCTGCAGGACCCGAACGCCACGTCACCGCGCAGGAGGGTCCACATATGTCCACTCCACCCCCAGAAGAGGCCCACAGTGAGGACAGCAGCTCTGTCTCCCTGGATCTAGATGACCAGCCCGGTCCATTGGGGACCTCGGGACAGTCGGTTTCCCTCACACAGCCACAGGCCACAGAAGACCTTCCCCCCTCTGGGAACACCAGCACAGCACCCACCCAGCGGGCCCATATCTCTGTCCCCAGGACATGTCAATCAGCGGTGTGTCCACCACTACAGGGAACCCAGGCTAACCCAACACCCCAACAACAACAGGGACCTGGGGGCAGCGGTAGTGGGCACACGGTCCAGGGGACAGAGGCCCAGGGAAACAGGGGAACTGGGAGGGCTGCTGTGCGACAGGGGGGGGACAGGCCCAGGGAACCCACTCTCCACGAGGCCCTCTCCTCCATCATGGGAACATACCACCGCTCCCAGGAGATGATGGCGACGGTCCTGGCCAGGTTTCAGGAGATCCAGCTTCTGCAGGAGGAACAGTATATGGGGTTCAGGGAGGAACTAAGAAACATAAGTTCCGCCATGGGTACCATCGTAGTGGCCCTGAATCAGGTAGTCACCACATTGCGGGACACTGTGGCACCTCAAAGGGCCCCTGACACTAGCATGCACCAAGAACTGCCTACCACCTCCGCCGGCGCTAGTGGACAGGAGGCCCCGACACAAGACCAACAGGCCACCAGCACCCCACCCCCTGCAGAAGGAGAACCACCCCGCAAGCGGGCCCTGAGAACCAGGAAGAAGACAGAGTAAGATGTCAAGACCCCCGCCAGCAAAGGATACCGCCCTGTTTGTCATCCCACTGTCCCACATTGTCACCCTGTTCAACCTTAAACTGCCCCTGCTCCACTTCCCACAGGCATTTGGACAATGCACCTGTGAAACTGATAGTCTGGACTCTGCCATGGACAATCCTCCACCATCACCCCTCACCGATTTGCAACCACCCATCCAATTTAGAGCACTTGAATAAAAACACTTATTGCACAAAACAATCTGGAGTCTGGCTGTGATTTAGAACAAATGTATTAGAAGTGACCCTGCCAAAATGTAAATTCACATTGTGATGCCAACAAACCGCTGTCACACAGCTGTAGTCCATGGGGAAACAAAGCAGATGTCACGCAGTGGGGCCCACATCTCTGAAAACGGAAGGGAAAGTCACAACACAGTTACCATACACTGGGGGAAAAAGTCAGACAGTAGAGAGGTAGGAGTCTTTAAGTAAATGTAATATGCCGGTGTGTACTCTTACCTGTGTGTCACTGAAAATATTGCTGTATTACTGTGTTCCTGTTCTCTATGTCGTCCTCTTCGGCTTCCTCCTCTTCACTCTCCACAGGCTCCACAGCTGCTACAACACCACCATCTGGACCATCCTCCTGCAGAAAAGGCACCTGGCGGCGCAAAGCCAGGTTGTGAAGCATACAGCAGGCCACGATGATCTGGCACACCTTCTTTGGTGAGTACATTAGGGATCCACCTGTCATATGGAGGCACCTGAACCTGGCCTTCAGGAGGCCAAAGGTTAGCTCGATCACCCTCCTAGTCCTCCCATGGGCCTCATTGTACCGTTCCTCTGCCCTTGTCCTGGGATTCCTCACTGGGGTCAGTAGCCATGACAGGTTGGGGTAACCAGAGTCCCCTAATAGCCACACCCGGTGCCTCTGGAGTTGACCCATCACATACGGGATGCTTCTATTCCGCAGGATGTACGCGTCATGCACTGACCCAGGGAACTTGGCATTAACATGGGAGATGTACTGGTCTGCCAAACACACCATCTGTACATTCATGGAATGATAACTCTTCCGGTACCTGTACACCTGTTCACTCCTGCTGGGGGGGACCAAAGCAACATGTGTCCCATCAATGGCACCTATGATGTTGGGGATATGTCCAAGGGCATAGAAATCAGCCTTCACTGTAGGCAAATCCCCCACCTCACGGAAAACGATGTAGCTCCGCATGTGTTTGAGCAGGGCAGACAACACTCTGGACAACACCTTGGAAAACATAGGCTGGGACATCCCTGATGATATGGCCACTGTTGTTTGAAATGACCCACTTGCTAAGAAATGGAGTACTGACAGCACCTGCACTAGAGGGGGGATCCCTGTGGGTTGGCGGATGGGTGACATCAGGTCTGGCTCCAGCTGGTCACACAGTTCCTGTATAGTGGCTCGGTCAAGCCTGTATGTCAGTATGACATGTCGTTCCTCCATTGTCGACAGGTCCACCAGCGGTCTGTACACAGGAAGATTCCTCCATCTCCTCGCATGTCCCAGCGGACGGTGCCTAGGAAGGACAACATGGAGCACAGAGTCAATCAACCCACAGGTACGTTCCCACAGCTTGGACAGTACATGATTCTCAATGCATTGAATGGCTTGTATGAGTGTTGGTGCAAGGCCTAGGTATGTGTGACACAGTAGATTTTAGGCCATGTGGGCCCTTGAAATGGCAGCTGCCTGAACTGTGAAGTGCGACAGTGGGATGTGAGGTTAATGCGCTGGCGTAGCACACCGTGGCGGGAGGCGGTCGAAGACCGCGGCGCAAAGCTGCATTGGTTAACATTGAACCCTATGGGTCTCAGGAGCCAATGACGATGTGTGCCGGCGGTCGCGGTACGCACCGCCGCGGTACGCACCGCCGCGGGCGTGACCGCCATTTTCTATCTGCTTAATCACTCGATACCTGATCATCCACAGGAGAGGACCTACACTGCAAGTGCTGCTGTGACCTCGGTCTGGAAGACACAATGGCTGCTGCGACTGGGGAAAGGGCCCCTGCCTTCACTTCTGAAGAATTGGAGAAACTCGTGGATGGGGTCCTCCCCCAGTATGCGCTACTCTACGGTCCTCCAGACCAACAGGTAAGTACACTGGGACCATGCTTTGTGGCCAATGGCTGGGTTGAGTCGGGTGAATGAACGATGGTGGGGAGGGGAGCGAATGAGGCATGCATCAAACGACAGATGAGAGCATGTGCCACATGACAAGGGTGGGGATGGGGGGCCATTCACATCGAGCATGCAGAAAATGATTGTTTATTTTTCTCCCCCTGTACATGTCACATAGGTCAGCGCCCATCAGAAAATCAATATTTGGCGTGCCATCGCCAAGGACGTTCGGACCCTGGGGGGCCACAACAGACGAGGCACCCACTGCCGCAAGAGGTGGGAGGACATCCGCCGCAGGAGCAGGAAGACCGCGGAGGCTCTGCTGGGGATGGCCTCCCAATGTAGGAGGGGAGGCACTCGTCAATTGACCCCCCTGATGTCCTGGATCCTGGCGGTGGCCTACCTCGATTTGGATGGGCGCGTGAGGACATCACAGCAGACACAAGGGGGTGAGTACAAATACATTCTGCTGACTTTGCGCGCAGTGGAGGTGTCTGGGTGGGGGAGGAGGGCTGTGGCTAACCCTAGGCCAGGGCGATTTCCGTAGGCTAGGCCCCTCCGTTAGGCATGGCCCTGTGCCCCCGCCCCCCACCTCTGTAGGTTGCCTAGTACAGCTAATCATGGCCCTGTGTCACCTATGTGTGGATTTGTCGTCCATAGGCTTGTAGGCCATGTCCCACAGATTGAGTAGTGTACCCCAAGTGCGCGGCGTAGTGCAGGGGGCTTCTGTGTCTGTCCTCTCCGCCAACTGTGTTGCCAATGCATGCAATCAACATGTCTTTTTTTCTCCCCCCCCCCTTTTTTTGGTGGTCTTCCTGTTCATGTGTGCATTAGCATCATCAGGCGGAGGAGAAGTGGCATCGGAGCACGAGGGAGCTGCATCTCACATCGCCATGGAGGGCCATGCAACCGACTCGGAGTTCACCAGTGAGACGGAGGGCGAGGGGAGCTCCACAGCGGGGACACGTGGTGACACCACAGACACGTCCTCGGAAGGGAGCTCCCTTGCGGTGGCGGCAACATCCATGCCCACCGCAACAACAGGTACAGCCGCCACCCAGCGCACCAGCTCCGCCCTCCCAGCAGCCCCTCAGCGTTCACCCCGTGCCCGCTCACCCAGGAAGGTGGGCATCTCCTTCGCCCCAGGCACCTCAGGCCCTGCCCCAGTTACCCCTGCTGCCCTCAGTGAGGAGGTCATTGACCTCCTGAGGACACTCATTGTTGGGCAGTCTACCCTTTTGAATGCCATCCAGGGTGTAGAAAGGGAGGTGCACCGGAGTAATGCATAACTGGAGGGCATTCATTCGGGTCAGGCTGGCCATCAGCGATCGTTCAACGCTCTGGCCTCAGCACTGACGGCACCCATTGTCTATGTCTCCTGCCTCCCTCCTCCAACTTCCTCAACCCAGTCCCACTCCCCTGTACCTCTGCCTATCCCAGACACACCTACAGACCAGCCTGCACACACCTCAACACCCAAGGGAAGCTCATCCAGACATAAGCACCACACATCACACAAGCGTTCACCCAAGCAACAGCCACATGCAGACATGCAACAGCCACTGCCTCCTCTGTGTGTCCCTCCTCCTCGTCTCCCTCCTCCCTCCTTGTGACGTCTCCACTCACACTTGCATGCACAACATCATCAGCCACTACGTCAATCACCAGCACACCCACCAGAACACTCCGCACACGTGCAGTCACCACCCCCACTACCATTTACACGTCCCCTGTGTCCTCTCCCAGTGTGTCTGTCACCCCCTCTTCCAAACCACACAAACGCAGGCAGCCACCCACACAACAGCCATCCACCTCACGACAGCCTCCAGCACAAGCACCTGCACCCTAAGACACCAGACTTGACTCACCTACAACCACATCCTCTTCCTCCACTCCCATACCCACTACACCTACCCTTCCCACTGCTCCAAAAAAGTTTTTCCTGTCCAAAATTAACCTCTTTCCATCACCTGACCCACCCCCTCCATCTCATAAGACTCCAACCAGCACCTCAGCCACCACAAAATCTGGACCTACAAGGACAATAGTCCAAGGAATTTGGAGCCCACCACCTTCAAGGCCAGCTACTTCGGCTAGCAGTAAAGATACAGCCAGCCCACCCCCTGAAAAGAAAGCCAAAAAAGCCAGTCCCCGGCGCGAGAGGCCAGAGACAGCAGGCTCCAAAAGCACTACCCTGGCACCGTCAGGAAGTGGGGTGCCACCTGGCACACCGATAAAGGGAGGAAAGGGCCACAGAGGAGCAGGGAAGGGTGGCAAGGGCAGCACGCCCGACAAGTCCGGCAGCAGGCGAGCTGCCCAGGAGGGACCCACCAGCCCCATTCCAGGGGTGAAGGAGGACACCCACGGGCCCGGGACATCAGCACAGGAGGGCCCCACCAGCGAGAAGACAGATGTGCACAAAGGGCAGGGCAGCCACATGTCGGGTGGCGAGTGAGATCCATGTCATGGCCGGATCTGGTGGCCTGGGGACACGTGTCAAGCACCTCTGAACAGGGCCCTTCAAGTCAAGCACCGCTGAACAGGGCACCACCGTCTCAAGAACCGCTGAACAGGGCCCTTCAAGACAAGCACTGCTGAACAGGGCACCGCCGTCTCAAAAACCACTGAACAGGGCCCTTCAAGACAAGCACCGCTGAACAGGGCACCGCCGTCTCAAGAACCGCTGAACAGGGCCCTTCAAGACAAGCACCGCTGAACAGGGCACCGCCGTCTCAAGAACCGCTGAACAGGGCCCTTGAAGACAAGCACCGCTGAACAGGGCACCGCCGTCTCAAGAACCGCTGAACAGGGCCCTTCAAGTCAAGCACCGCTGAACAGGGCACCGCCGTCTCTGCACCGCTCCGCTGGGCCCTTCAAGTCAAGCACTGCTCCGCTGGGCACCGCCGTCTCTGCACCGCTCCGCTGGGCCCTTCAAGTCAGGCACCGTTCCGCTGGGCCCTTCAAGTCAGGCACCGCTCCGCTGGGCCCTTCAAGTCAAGCACCGCTCCGCTGGGCCCTTCAAGTCAGGCACCGCTCCGCTGGGCCCTTCAAGTCAAGCACCGCTCCGCTGGGCCCTTCAAGTCAAGCACCGCTCCGCTGGGCCCCACCGCCTCTGCACCGCTCCGCTGGGCCCTTCAAGTCAAGCACCGCTCCGCTGGGCACCGCCGTCTCTGCACCGCTCCGCTGGGCCCTTCAAGTCAAGCACCGCTCCGCTGGGCCCTTCAAGTCAGGCACCGCTCCGCTGGGCCCTTCAAGTCAAGCACCGCTCAGCTGGGCCCTTCATGTCAAGCACCGCTCCGCTTGGCCCCCGCCGTCTCTGCACCGCTCCGCTGGGCCCTTCAAGTCAAGCACCGCTCCGCTGGGCACCGCCGTCTCTGCACAGCACCGCTCCGCTGGGCCCTTCAAGTCAAGCACCGCTCCGCTGGGCCCTTCAAGTCAGGCACCGCTCTGCTGGGCCCTTCAAGTTAAGCACCGCTCCGCTGGGCCCTTCAAGTCAAGCACCGCTCCGCTGGGCACCGCCGTCTCTGCACCGCTCTGCTGGGCCCTTCAAGTCAAGCACCGCTCCGCTGGGCCCGCCGCTGGACAGGGTACCGCAGTCTCATGCACCGCTGGCCCATTGG
This sequence comes from Pleurodeles waltl, assembly GCF_031143425.1. Taxonomy (NCBI): domain Eukaryota; kingdom Metazoa; phylum Chordata; class Amphibia; order Caudata; family Salamandridae; genus Pleurodeles; species Pleurodeles waltl. The sequence continues at coordinate 1,041,942,133 of NC_090437.1, forward strand.
CAGAAGGGGCAGGGCCGGATCTGTGTCGGGCAGGGCTGCACGAAGCACTCTGGGCACCATGCCTCCTCCATAACCAGTGGAGTCTGTAATCCACTTAATTGACTGTGGCTTTGCACTCCCCAGGATGGTACAGTGGGCAATCCACCCACTGTAGAAACTTGTGAGACTGTGGCTTTGCACTCCCCAGGATGGCACAGTGGGCAATCCACCCACTGTAGAGACTTGTGAGACTGTGGCTTTGCACTCCCCAGGATGGCACAGTGGGCAATCCACCCACTGTAGTGTCTTGTGAGACTGTGGCTTTGCACTCCCCAGGATGGCACAGTGGGCAATCCACCCACTGTAGAGACTTGTGAGACTGTGGCTTTGAACTCCCCAGGATTGAACAGTGGGCATGGAGGCCCCTCGTGGATCTGGCGTCATGGACTCATCTGGCTGAGGTGCCCCCCCTTCCCTTCCCCCTGAGGTGCCTGTAGTTTTGCTATATGATGCCCCTGCAGTGTTCTCTCCAATGGATTTGGGTATCGTGTGTGGGCTTTGCCCATGTGTTTAGGCCCATTGGCCCACGAACAATGGCTGATACCCAATTTGCACAGGACAATTTACCTTTGTATATATAGTTATAGATGTTGGATATATTTTTTTACTTAGCCGTTCAATATACTTCAAAATTCATGAACATTTTATTTTGTCTTTGCATTCTTCCGGGGGGGTTTGTGGGATGTCACTCTGAGTTGTTGCTCTGCATTGATGTGTATGTAGTTGTGGGTGAGGGTGAGGGTGAGGGTGGGTGTGTCGCGTATGTGTGTGCCCGTAATTTTTTGCCTCCCCCCTCCCCTGTGTCGTAGGTGCAGTACTCACCGATGTCTTCTGCGTCGGCGTTCGTGCTCCTGGTAGAGGAGCAGGAAGACAATAGCTGGTAGGATGTGTAGTTCGGGTTCCATGCTGTCCAGATTCCTCGTGGAGTGTGTAGAGGTGAGCGTTTTCCGTTCGTAATGTCTGTTTCCGCCGTGTTTTTATCGGCGGGGCTACCGCCCCGGAAAAGGTTGCGGATTGGTGGGTTGTGATAGGGTGGGCGGTACATTGGCTCCCGCCTGTCTGTTGGCGGTGACCGCCACGCTGTTTGTTTGTCCCGCTGTGGCGGTCGGAGTGTTAAAGTGGCGGTCTCTGTTGGCGGTTCCCGCCAGGGTCAGAATTCCATTTTTTTTACCGCCTGCCTGTTGGCGGGTTGGCTGCCGCTTTAACACCGACCGCCAGGGTTGGAATGAGGGCCATAATGTCTTCCCTTATTACTTGTTAAATGTCCCTGGGGTTCCTTTCACCAGGGGGTCTGATGAGGAATAGAATGAGGTCACATTTGACATCCTGCTTTAGTTTTCCAAGTTATCTTGGGGGACCCCCATGTCCTTGCAGAACAACATGGACTGATGTGACACAGAAAAAAGAAAATTAGTGTGGTTATCTTCTTCAATTTAATACATTTCTGGGTACCCCTCCTCTCCCCAGGGATCAAGGAAGGCAGAGGATGTGCTACCATGCTCAGGTGCTCAGGAGGTATCTGTCCCTGGGGAGGCCAGAGTTTCAGGAACATAGGGCTGTTATGCTTCCCGCTGCCCATATCTGGTGAAAATTGGGAAGCGCATCCCAGCAGAAATATGCCTGGGCTGGCCATGGTTGGGAAACAGAATGATAGCTCCTATGCTATCACATGACAGTGTTAGCTTGATGCTGAGACATCTGAGGTCATGGAGGTGTGTAGTCAATGACAAGTCTTTGTTTAAAAGCATGTTTCAAAGTAAAGGAAAAATAGAAAAAGTGAAACATATTTCTTGTGGTATGAGGCTGCATTTGGTAAAAAGAATCGCCCCAAAAGACTCCGGGGGTGCAGGACACTTCACAATAATTAAGTTTACACTGTATCACTCCATTTACTATTGAAGTGCTTTACTAACAATGTTAAGGGTGAATCAATACACATATTATTGAGCACCATTGTAAGCTAGTACCATCCCTTTTGGTTTTAGTGGTGGTGTATTAGTTTATCATGATTGTTTCTGCTTTTAATATTGTGGGGACACCTTGAAAAAACAGGTAGGTCTTAGTCTTCCACTTCCACACCATTATTGTGTTTGGCAAATGTGGGTGGGGGTATTGTTGTTTCAGGGCTCAGGGTTTGTTGGGTTGCACACTTTTAAAAGGCTATAACCTTGGATTTTTCTACATGGCAATTTGTATATATTTAAGAATAATGTGTAGTATTGAGTACACTGTGAACAATAAAGAACATTTATTTTTTATAAGTAAAAAGACTGACTGGACAATGTATGATTGAGGGTTGCTTCTTACATGCTTGTGAACTGGGGTATTAGTCACAAGACCTTCCCTGAGTAGGCCTTGGATTGCTTTGTCTTGCCACCCTGGATGAGTCAAGTGCTGCCGTAGGGTACTTGGCTCCCAGAAGATTCATGTTGCAAATATATTACTTGTGAAGTAATTACATCCTTCATAACTAATAACCCACTTTCTTAGAGAGGGAACATAAGTTAAAGCTATTTTCCCTTTCTCTTACCATCCAACATTTAATCCAGCTTTTGAATACATGTATTGAAAGCATATTATTGAACTATGCATTCAGTGTAGTAGTCATTGGTGCACAATAATATTAGTAAATAAGTATGAGATAATCAATAATTTCAAGCAAGTCCTTAGGGCTTCAATGAAACAATTAAACATATTCGCAGTATAGGGTGTGACTATAGTCACTGTATATGAATGCACATTGATACATGAACAAGCAAGACATTAGCATTATGTGTAATTTGACTATGCATCAAGTTGCAAAAAGGGAGTGAAAAATAAGGTTGGAGGCAAGCAAAACAGCAAAAGACATAGTAGAACACTCTTCTCTTCATAATCTCCGTCCTGGTTGAAAGACAGACCTAAAACTTCGAAATGAAAAGTGTCAAATGTTGATTCTGTTATCAGGATTCTGTTATCAGAGGAACAGTTGAGAAGCAAACCCTGTAGATGATTACAGTCATTATGAAAGAGTGGCAGGTACAGGTTTTCTTGTCGTGTGAATATGAATGATGGAACAATTTTGGTTTCTGAAGGTCTCTGTAGAGCTATGAAGTAAGAGTTAGAAGGTAGTGAAGTGAAGGCAGGTTTAGAATATTTAGTTCACAGTTATATATAGTTGTGTAAAGACATATAATAAATAGCTCCGTGTGTGGCTTATTCATTGGCGGATACCCACGTTGGGGAAGATGCTACAACAGGCGACATGAAATGGATACATAACCTGAAGATTGACAGTGCACTCCCAGAGTTTTTTCTGTGGTCAAAGCAAACTGCTTGTGTGCCAAATGGGCCTCCTTCAAAGTACGGAACCAACATTTGGCATATGCGGAGTCAAAGCGCAACACCAGCAGGTATGAAGCATTTGAAAATAAGGAAAGCTTCACTGAGAAATCTACGTATCGCTGGCCAAGGACCTACTAGCAAAGCTAGAAAACTAAACAGTAAATGTAGCGCTACTACTGAAGGTGGATACAACAAGGTTTTGACAGTACGGAAAATAGCAATGGCAAATTACATGATAAAGTTGTGATCATAAGTGCTGTGAGGCAAAGATTAACCAGGAGTCAAAATGAAGAAGAGAATGCCTGGAAATGCAGCAGTTCAGATACAAGGAAAGGTCATCTGCTTACTAAAACACATTAAAGAGAGTAATCATACCACACCACTGAAAAGTGGCCCAATAAGAAGTGCCCAGGGTTGTGCTTCTGGAGCCGTCCATACAGAAAGCGACATTCATAACAGTAAAAGGCTGTTCTATGAAGACCAAGAAAAAGGCTAGATTTAACTCCGTTATAAAGATGACCCAGAAGCCTGTGCGTCACAGGTCCTTGCTGATGGTATGAATGGAACAGGTCCTGATGGACAACAGATGAAGCTATAAAGGACTCTGATATCAATGTCAGTTCATAACCACAAATGGTTATGATCTGCCTCCTTCCTGAAACCACCACCACCTTTGATAACGCCAAACAGCAAATTATTGTTGATAGATGAACTACATGGACTACATAGAGACATTTGATGATTTAATTGATGCATTAATAGAAACAGATATCAAAAAGATAATCAAATAGATGAAGACTCTTGCTGGTGAAGGTGTGAAAGCAGTCATAAAGAAAATGCTGCGAACTGATGAAGTTACATGTTTTCACATTAAAGAAGCCATGAATCTTGAATTCAATCCAATGCTAACTGTAGATTGTGAAAGTTACGTCTCCAGTCAAGAATAGCAAAGAGCTGCTGAAACCATAGACACATTTTTTGAGAGACTGTATATGCCTCTGCTTCCTATGTTTTGACTGTGTGCTGGACTTTGTCTTTGCTAGTTTTGGTACTCTCACTTTACCACTGCTGACCAGTGCTATAGTGCAAGTGCTCCCTCTGTAAATGGTATGTGTAATTGGCTTTTCCCTGATTGGCAAATTTGATTTACTAGTAAGTCCCCAGCAAAGTGCACTAAAGGTGCCCAGGGCCAGTAAAACAAATGCTACTAGTGGGCCTGCAGCACTGATTATGCCACCCACTTGAGTAGCCCTCTAAACATTTCTCGGACCTGTCACTCCAGTGTCTGTGGGTGCAGTTTTAATCTGCCAATTTGACCTAGAAAGTGTACCTACTTGCTAGACCAAACCTTCCCTTTTTATACATGTAAGGTATACCTATGGTAGACCCTAGGTAGCCCCATGGGCAGGGTGCAGACTATGTTAAAGGTAGGAAATGTACTGGTGTGTTTTTACAAGCTCTAACAGTGAAATACTGCCAAATTTAAGTGTTGCCAGGCCTATCTCTCGCACAGGTTTACATGGGGGCTGCCTTTTAATAACTTTTAATTACCGTTTCCATTTTGGAGCAGATAGAGATGTAGAGTTTGAGGTCTCAACTCACATCCTTTGCTCTGGTACAGTTGTTTTTTAAATTGTCAGTTTAAAAATGCCACTTTTAGAAATTGGGCATTTTCTTCTTTAAACCATTCTGTTACTCTGCCTGCTTGAGTATTCCCTGTCTGGGTCAGACTGATGGTTGGTCTGTTTTTGAATCTCCACTAGACAGTGACACAAAGGGGGCCTGAAAGGGCTGTGCCTGCCCTCACACAGTGCAGTCTACAACATACTGGTGTAAGTCTGGAGCCAGGCCTGGGCAAGATAGGATCTTGTGAACACCAACTTCAAAAGCAGAAAGGGGTATATGTAGTAGACCCAAAACCCAAGATTTGTAGACTACTTCTGGACTCAAGAGGAACCTTTGCCAAGGAGAAGAGCTGGAGGAGGATTACTGCCCATTTGCCTGTGAGTGTGCTTTGCTGGGTTGGTCTGCAGTTGCTGCTTCTGCCTGAAAGAGGACAACGAATGGACTTTGTGTTATATTCCTGCTTGTGAAGTGTCTCCAAGGGCTTGGACTGAGCTTTCTTCCTGTTTTAAAGTCTCAGGGCCATCAAAGACTTCCTGAGCCTGCACCTGGACTCTCTACTGAGACTCCTGCCCTGCAAAGTGGGCAGGTGTCTCAGCCAGATCCTGGGCCCCTGAAAGGTGAAGCTGGTGGAACCAAGACTAAAATCCACGCACACAAGCCGTGATAGAAAAATGTTGAAGCACCACCTGCGATGAGCCTGTAAAAATTAAGCACCACCTGCATCATGGCTGAAAAATCGATGCCCCATCTGCATTTCAGATGGAAAATTGATGCATCACCTGCATCGCGTCTGGAGAAACAATGTAACACCCGCTAGCGGCTGCTGAAAATAACACAAACCCGCACACAGTGCAGTTCTCCATCACTGTGTGGCCGGATTTCGCATGCATCGTCGCTGGGCATCATCGAGAACCTGCCTGGACCGGAGGTGCCCGTCCAGAAATCGATGTATTGCTCTCTTGGGGGAGAGAAAAATTACACATCGCCTATCTGACCGGAGAAGAAACGATGCACGGCCTCACTTATGAGTAAGGAATTTACACATTGCTGAGTTTTCCGCTGAGCACTCGCCCGTGCAGCTTTATTTTTGTTGCAAACCAGGCAAACCAGGCACTTTGTGTAACGTCGATGCATCCATTGTGTTCTGTGGAGTAAGACACTTTTTAATTTAAAAAGTTCATAACTTTACTTGTATATGTTGAGTTTTTGTTGTTTTGGTCTTGTTTAATTTAGATAAATATTAGATATTTTACTAAACTGGTGTGGTGTCCACTTTGTAGTGTTTTCAGTGTATTACCGTGTGTGTTGTTACAAATACTATACACTTGACTTTGAGATAAGCCTGACTGCTTGAGCCAAGCTACCAAGGGGGTGAACAAGGGATATCTTAAGTGTGTATCTACATTGACCTGACTAGAGTGAGGGTCCCAGCTTGGATGGAGTGCAAACTGACTGACTGCCAACCAGAGACACCATTTCTAACATTTGTGATCAGAGGTGAGGATAAAACTTCTATTTGTACTTGACATTCAGTGATTAAGTGTATGCTACTGTATATGTATATGGACTAGCCTCACTGTAGTCAGATGATGGCAGAGTGATAGTAGACTAAGGCGGTCACCGCCGAATGGCCGCTCTGACCGCGGATGCCATTCTGGCTTTCCCGCTGGGCCGGTGGGCGACCGCCAAAAGGCCGCCCGCCGGCCCAGCGGGAAAGCCCCTGCAACGAGGAAGCCGGCTCCGAAGGGAGCCGCCGGAGTTGCAGGGGTGCGACGGGTGCAGTGGCACCCATCGCGATTTTCACTGTTTGCAAAGCAGACAGTGAAAATCTGTATGGGGCCCTGTTAGGGGGCCCCTGCACTGCCCATGCCAGTGGCATGCCAGTGGCATGGGCAGTGCAGGGGCCCCCAGGGGCCCCACGACACCCGTTCCCGCCATCCTGGTTCTGGCGGTGAAAACCGCCAGAAACAGGCTGGCGGGAAGGGGGTCGGAATCCCCATGGCGGCGTTGCAAGCAGCGCCGCCATGGAGGATTCCCTGGGCCAGGGGAAAACCGGCGGGAAACCGCTGGTTCCGCTTTTCTGACCGCGGCTTTACCGCCGCGGTCAGACTAGCCCTGGAAGCACCGCCAGCCTGTTGGCGGTGCTTCCGCTGCCCTCCGCCCTGGCGGTCAGAGACCGCCAGGGTTGGAATGAGGGCCTAAGTTTGTTCACAATTTTATCTGTTCAGAATCTAGGTCAGTGATATTATCTGAGTCTGACTCATGAACAAATAGTTATATTGGTGATTGCGAGAAAATGCCTTTTTGCCTAATTTCTTTAGACTGATGCTGCTGGTTTTCTAACTCTTTGTAAGATTTTGCTTCAGCATAAATTGTCAACGTAATTGATGGAGTTCCATAGAGGACTGCTCTGTCATTTGCCTATTCTGCAATTTGAAGTCCCTCATCGTTCCTCAAGAGCGCTGTGAACAATCAAACGATTTCATGCAAATCATTTGCTTTATGAAAAATAAACCTTGGTACTCATGGTGTCAGTTGGGTAGGAGAGTGTGAGTATAGAAAAATGAGTTCCAATCCATTTAAACACCCCTCTCCCTGGATATTTTTTTTGGACTATCCATTCTTGGACTTTTGTTCTGAGTGAGTCTCACTAACTAAGTCTCACTCACTGTAAGCTCTGCTAAAATAGATTGCCAGTGCTAACTGCCAGCATCTGCCTTTTAAAACAAAGTCCACTGTTGCATAGCTGGGGTAAGAAGGTCTTGGGCGGCTGCACATGAACATTTGTGCAATAGTGTGTGAACACATACATGGGCTGAGTGAGTTGGACTGCCATTCCGCTCAGACCGATATCTGCACAAAGGCAGCGAGATACAGAAGGAACAATTGTTGAATTGGTATTAGCCTGTGCAGGCCTTAAAATGTGAGTAGGCATTCATAGAGTAAGTCTGTACTGCATTGCATGTATAATCCTCACCAAAACAAAGTTGTGCCATAGTTAGGCCTTGACACTATGATAATGCACCAGTGTTATGGTAAACGTATTTTGAGAATAGATTTCATGTTTCTTTTGCCAGATTTGCACTCCCTATGAATATTTTAGCTATTTCTCTGAATCAACTCTGAATTAGATTTCTGGATTGTGTTCTTCCTGCTAAACTTGTGAAATTACTCTGCTAGTCACCAGGAGGATTAAAGGTGAGGACAGAATCTGAATGAATGATCAATACATATTTGCAACTCTCCAAGATAGGGTTTTTGATAATCTATTAAAGAGGTGATAGGGGTATGGACTACAATCTCATGGGGTTCTGAAGGCAAAAGTCAATAATCTTTCACTAAGCCCCTAAAATTGAAAACCATGTCCCTTTGGCATAGATAATTGGTGAGCAGAATGATAGGTTGAGTGAAATTTGACGCCTAGATGTGTAATTACTGTAGCAGGTGAGGTGGATCGAGCAAGACCCTTTGGCTACCACTCAAGTGCTGAAGACCTATTGCTTATTCCTTACAAAAGTATCCCTGTCTTGTCAGTGTTACATTTCAGTTGCTTCTCATTCATCCATTCAATAACTGTCATAAAATAGGGATTACAGTTTTTTTTTTAATTTGTTTGCTGGAAATTTTAATGAAATGATTGACTGGCTGTCATGTGCATAAGATATCAACATCACCCCAAATTACACAATTGAAGCCAGAACAGCCGTGAAGACATTGAACATTAGAGGGATCATGGACAACCCATGTGGAACTCTAGTTCAAAGTGGCCCTGCCTGTATTCTGTTTGCAAGAAATGTCTGCAGCCATCTTAATGTAAAAGAACACATTTGTGTTTCTGTCAAAGTTGTAGATGTGGGGCAGAAGAGAAGGTTTTAAATGCCAGAGATCCAGAATGATGAGGACAATGTGATTGTAATTGACTCTGGCACCTCTAAAAGCACAGATTCAGAGGGTCAGGGTCTGAACCCCAATTGGGTCCAAAGCAGCAGGCCCTTTTTGTTCCAAATAGATGGTCAATTGAGTACTGATAAATTTTTCTAATATTGTAGACAGAGCTGGAAGTAGGGAACACTTGACAAAATATCTGGTTGGTGGAAGGTTTTTTGGAAGACACCTGACTTTTGCCAACTTCCAGATGTCTGTTACTTCTGCCCTGTCTAAGGAGAGTTAATTAACTTTGTAAAGGAAGAATTAATGATCCTATCTGTTTTTCTAAGCAACTCTGCCCGACAGTAATCATCAGGTGATCTTGACTTGCAGCAGGTATTCTCATGTTCCATCTCCTCTATGGATATATGAGTGAATTTTGGTAGCGTACTGTTTGTTATTGAGAATGCTGATTCCAGACGCTTCCTATTATTATTATCTGTTCGAGCATTATTAAAATAGAACTGAATGTCCTCACGCTTTCTTTGAAGACGTTTGAAAGTTTATTGTATAATTCTTGAGATGGTTCAACCTATGTCTTGCATGCTCTAGGGTTAAAAAACTGGTTGTATTTTAAAAAAATGTCCTGTGCTATGTTCTGTGCAAGCTCAATTTTCTTGACATATTACACTGTTTGGACTGATTTAATAACTTTATGGTAACTCTTAACAGTTTTTCTAGTGAACACTTTGTCTCCCTCCAAATAGTTACTGTGTCATTCCCTTTCTAAATTCTTGCAGAAATATTTTGTTTCTTTTGCAAGAGAACAGAAAACCACAGAGCTGAGGCCTTTCTTACTTGATATGCTATGGATTTAGTGGGGCAAGCTTATTCATTACCAATTATAGCAAATAGTGGACACATGCTACATCTTTTTTTTAAATCCTGATGATAGGGGAGTAGTGATCTTTACTGTATTTGCTACCTGAGATGGTGTTATTTTGCCCCTTTGACAGACAGTCCTATTATTCTCTGCTCTACCTTGACATTTTTTCCTGCCAATCAAAAGGAATGATGCATTAGTCAGAACATATTTCAGCCACCGGCTGTCCTGTTACAACTGCTGATAACTTGTACAAATCAAATTTAAAATGTGTCCTACTGAGCTTTTGGCTGAGAGGACACCTGATTTAACCCCTTCGCTGCCAGGCCTTTTCCCCCTCCTGTGCCGAACCTTTTTTGGCTATTTGGGGCAGTTCACGCTTAGGCCCTCATAACTTTTTGTTCACATAAGCTACCCACGCCAAATTTGTGTCCTTTTTTCCAACATCCGAGGGATTCTAGAGGTAGCCAGACTTTGTGGCTTCCCCTGAATGAGACCAAGAAATTATCCAAAATGCAGTGAACATTTTGTTTTTTTCAAAAAAATGGGAAAAAAGGGCTGCAGAAGGCAGCTCGTGGGTTTTTCCCTGAAAATGGCATCAACAAAGGGTTTGCGGTAGCAAGATCACCATCATCCCAGCTTTCAGGAACAGGCAGACTTGAATTGGACAACCCAATTTTTCAATACAATTTTGACATTTTACTGGGACATACCCCATTTTTACTATTTTTTGTGCTTTCAGCCTCCTTCCAGTTAGTGACCAAAATGGGTAAGAAACCAATGCTGGATCCCAGAAAGCTAAACATTTCTGAAAAGTAGACAAAATTCTGAATTCATCAAGGGGTCATTTGTGTACATCCTACAAGTGTTTCCTACAGAAGATAACAGCTGAAATAAAAAAATATTGAAATTGAGGTGAAAAAAACAGCCATTTTTCTCCACGTTTTAATCTGTAACTTTTTCCTGCGATGTCAGATTTTTTAATGCAATATACCTTTACGTCAGCTGGACTCTTTTGGTTGCGGGATATATAGGGCTTGTAGGTTCATGAAGAACTTTAGGTACCCAGAGCCAATAAATGAGCTGCACCTTGCAATGGGTTTATATTCTATACCGGGTATACAGCAATTCATTTGCTGAAATATAAAAAGTGAAAAATAGGTATCAAGAAAACCTTTGTATTTCCAAAATGGCCACAAGATAAGGTGTTGAGAAGCAGTGGTTATTTGCACATCTCTGAATTCTGGGGTGCCCATACTAGCATGTGAATTACAGGGCATTTCTCAAATAGACGTCTTTTTTACACACTGCCTTACATTTGGAAGGAAAAATGTAGAGAAAGACAAGGGGCAATAACGCTTGTTTTGCTATTCTGTGTTCCCCCAAGTCTCCCGATAAAAATTGTACCTCACTTGTGTGGGTGGTCCTAGCGCCCACGAAAGGAAAAGGCCCAAAACAAAACTTGGACACATCAAATTTTTTCACAGAAAACAGAGGTGATTTTTGCAAAGTGCCTACCTGTGGATTTTGGCCTCTAGCTCAGCCGGCACCTGGGGAAACCTAGCAAACCAGCGCATTTTTAAAAACTAGACACCTAGAGGAATCCAAGATGGGGTGACTTGTGGGGCTCTGACCAGGTTCTGTTACCCAAAACCCTTTGCAAACCTTAAAATTTGACCAAAAACACACTTTTCCTCTCATTTCGGTGACAGAAAGTTCTGGAATCTAAGAGGAGCCACAAATTTCCTTCCACCCAGCGTCCCCCCAAGTCTCCTGATAAAAATGGTACCTCAATTGTGTGGGTAGGCCTAGCGCTCACGAAAGGAAATGGCCCAAAACACAACGTGGACACATCACATTTTTTCACAGAAAACAGAGGTGTTTTTTGCAAAGTGCCTACCTGTGGGTTTTGGCCTCTAGCTCAGCCGGCCCCAAGGGGGGCAGAAATTGCCTAAAATAAATGTGCCCCCACAACCCCTCCGGGGAGCGAACCTTGCCTACGGGGTCGCTCCACCCGTGTGACATTGGCACAAAAAAAAAGATCCCCTGTGCCTAGTTGTTTGACCCAAAATCTGCCGATCTACCCCCAAAGCGGGGCAGAAATGGTCTGAATACAATTTCCCTCCCAGGGGGGCGACCCTTGCCTAATGGGTCGCTCCCCATCTCTAAAAAATAAAATAATAATAATAATTTGCCCTGGCGCCTAGAGGTTTCTGCCCCCCCTGGGGACAGATCAGTCTAATAACAATAGGCCGATCTGCCCCCGGGGGAGGCAGAAATGGCCTAAAATAAATTTGCCCCCCTGGGAGCAACCCTTGCCTATGGTGTCGCTCCCCTTGCGTGACGTTGGTGCAAAAACACAGATCCCCGGTGCCTAGTGGTTTCTGCCCCCCTTGGGAGCAGATTGGCCTAAAATCGGCTGATCTGCCCCCAAAGGGGGCAGAAATGGCCGAAATACAATTTGCCCCTCCAGGGGAGCGACCCTTGCCTAAGGGGTCACTCCCCATCTGTAAAACAACAACCAAAAATCCATGGTGCCTAGTGGTTTCTGCCCCCCTTGGGGGCAGATCGGCCTAATTAAAATAGGCTGATCTGACCCTCCAGGGGGGCAGAAATGGCCTAAATATAATTTGCCCCCTAGGGGAGTGACCCTTGCCTAAGGGGTCGCTCCCCACCTCAAAAATATAAAACAAAAAAAAAATTCTCCCTGGTGCCTAGAGGTTTCTGTCCCCCCTGGGGGCAGATCGGCCTAATTATAGGTCGATCTGCCCCCAGGGGGGGCAGAAAAGGCCTTCTGCCCCCCCTGGGAGTGACCCTTGCCCAAGGGGTCGCTCCCTCATGCCAATTTCATTGAAAAAAAAATCCCTGGTTTCTAGTGTGCGTTTTAGCAGCCGGATTGCTTGCAATCCGGCTGCTAAAATGCTGCGAGAGACTTCAATGGGAAGGAAATAACTTTCCTTCTCTTTGAAGTCTCTCGGCCTCCTCCACGTTATTGGAAGAGAAATGCTTTTGCATTTCTCTTCCGATCGCGCTGGAAGCTCGAAGGAGGCCCTCTGTGACAATCAGCACACGATCGCGCGCTGAGGTCATGGGGGGTCGGAGGTGGAAGGGGAAGGTCTTCCCCTTCCATCCCTGCTTGGGGGGGTGGGGGGAACCCCACAGAGGGAGCGCTAGCGCTCCCTCTGGGCTCTGTGCCCAGGACATAATGGTTACATCCTGGGCACATGAGCACGGTGTCTCAGGACGTAACCATCACGTCCTGGGCACAGAAGGGGTTAAATCAAACCAGGACAGTATATCAAGGAGGGTATGAGTCAATGTGACCATATCTTAGTCTACCTGGAAATTAAAGTCTCACAGAACTGTAATGTTAGTGTATTGTAGACAATACATATCTTAGACATTACTCAACAAGTTAGGAAATGCTATACTCCTTCCTGGAGGACAATACATTATTATTCCTGAAACAGATGTTTATTCAGAGGTTTAAAGGCAAAGCCCATACTCTCTGCTCCTAACAACTTTTCCATTAAACATGTTGCACATTAAAAATTACTAAAATCGATAATAGAAATGTATACTCCTATTCTTTCTGTTCTATTCTGATGCAGATTTAAGTGGCCCTGTTGTACTGCAATGGCTATATATGGGTTAGTAGATGTATTAAGCGATGTTTCTCAGAACCAGGGAATACCAAAATCCCCTTTAAAACCAGAATACCAAAATTATTTTTATTGATAAGATTCAACATTTCAAGCACGTTTAGATAAGAGACTTCCATTTATCAGGCAATCTACAACATTTTTCGGCATAGTTTTATGTTTTTCTTACTTAACTGTCATGGTCCATTGTAAATAAGATATTTGTATGTGTATGGCATACGTTAGTGTGGAATAAAAAAAGATCTCTCAATATTCTGACTGGGTATTCTCCGAAGCAAGTTACATCTGAGATTGATTCCAATCAGCCTCATTTGTTTGTTTTTTTATACCAATCTTTTAACCAGTTTCTGGGGCAAAATCTGCCTGTCCTAATTGATTTTTACTCTAGACAAGGCCTGGAAATGATGTTTCCAAGGAGAATTTTCTTTAGAATGTCAGACCTCTGGAGCCAATCCAAGGAAGAGCTCTCCCTTGAAGTTTTAGACTGAAGATGCCAGATATCTATAACAGTTAAGGGCATGACTTTGCATCTTAGAGAAGGACTTTAAACAGACCACTTCAAGCAGCCATATTTGAGTGTCAAAGAATGCTGTGTAGGAGGGTTTGGACAGAGCTGGAGAAACGATTTGTCTTCCTAGGATTGAGCTGAGGTGCCTACCTTCTGGTACTTTCTACTTCCACTTAAAAACCTCGTTACTGGTAGAGGAGGAGATAGAGAAATTGAATTTCTCAGGACCCTGAAGAGGATCATGCCTCAATGTGGACTGCTGGGACACCATGGACTTGGACTGGATAGGACTCTGTTGATTTACCCACTGCCCCTCTATACCCTCTAAGAAGTAGTAGAGGGTTTAACTTGCCGGGGTCCTAGGACGAGAAGGGCTCCCTGGAATTTCCAGGAAATAGAAGCAGAGAGGGACTGAGTATCAGAGGGCCATCCCTGAATTCTGTCACTACAAGGGTACCCTGCAAGTGGCCAAAGGAGGCCATCAATGCTGAAGGATGAAAGCATAGAGGGTATTCTTCTCAGTTGACTACAGGGCGCTATTGAATATTACCCTGCGCTGAGGAGAACACATTGGTGGTCATTACAAAATTGGCGGTAAAAGCCACTTACTGCCGTGCAGAAGACCGCCAACACACTGCCGCGGAATTCCGCCACGGCCATTATGACGCACAGCTCGGAATCCGCCAAAATCTAGACACCCACACAAGTCCACCACACCAAAGGTCAGTGATAAACTGGCGATAAGAAATCCTCCACCGTCACGCCAACAGGAATTCGCCCACACTATCACGACCCACGAATCCATGCGGCCGTCTTACAACCACGGTATTCCATTGGCGGTACACACAGCTGCTCTAAAAATACACACACATTTACAAAACACATCCACAATGGACAATTCCAAATACACACACCTGATACACATACACACACCACTCCCACACACCCAATACAATATAAAACACACACCCACATTACCCACAAACCCATACGACAACAATTGCGACAGAAGGCCAGAGAGAGACACCACCATTTACAAACGAGCATCCACAGGCACTCAACACGATCACCCACATAACATCCACGCACCTCACACAACACACCACTAACTATCACCCAACACATCACAACACACACCACCTCACACATCACCCACACCACCCCATGGCACCGCAAAGACAGCCCAGGTTCTCTGAGGAGGAGCTCAGGGTCATGGTGGAGGAAATCATCCGGGTAGAGCAACAGCTATTCGGATCACAGGTGCAGTACACCGCCATAGCTATGAAGATGGAGCTATGGTGAAGAATTGTGGACAGGGTCAACTCAGTGGAACAGCATCCAAGAACTAGAGATGACATCAGGAAGAGGTGGAACAACCTACGGGGGAAGGTGTGTTCACCACATCGCGGTACAGAGGACTGGCAGCGGACCCCCACCTCCTCCCCGACAACTAACAACATTGGAGGAGCAGGTCTTGGCTATTCTGCATCCTGAGGGCCTCGCAGGAGTAGCTGGAGGAATGGACTCTGGTAAGTCAAATCTTTACTACTATATCCCCCACCCTACCTGCATGCCATGACATACCCCCTCGCCCTCACCCCCATCACTCCTACTCATCAGACATGTCCCAATATTACAACCCACCCATACCAAACTCAAGCCCTGCATGCAACACCAAAGCATGGACACCCATCACCAATGCATGGCCACTGCACATACCCATGCATCCCCCTAAAGCATCATCACACAAGGTCCCACACAAGAATGCAAGCACTGGGGTACACGGTCACCCACCCATTGCACACCATGGCACACACAGATGCAATAATCATGCCTTTAACCCCCTGCAGGACCCCTACCCAACGTCTCCGGACAGGAGGGTCCAGACATGTCCACTCCACCCACAGAAGAGGCCCACAGTGGTGACAGCAGCTCTGTCCAACTGGATCTAGACGACCAGTCAAGCCCATCTGGGACCTCAGGACAGTTGGTTCCCCTCACACTGGCACAAGCCACTACAGGGCTTCCCCCCTCTGGAAACACCAGCACAGCACCCACCCAGCGGGCCCATACCTCTGTCCCCAGGACACATCAATCAGCAGTGTGTCCACCACTACAGGGAACCCAGGCTAACCCACCACCCCAACAACAACAGGGACCTGGGGGCAGTGGCAGTGGGCACACAGTTCAGGGGACAGAGGAACAGGAACACAGGTGAACTGGGAGGGCTGCTGTGCGACAGGGGCAGGACAGGCCCAGGGAACCCACTCTCCACGAGGCCTTCTCCAACATCATGGGAGCCTACCACCATTCCCAGGAGACGATGACAACAGTACTGGCCAAGTTTCAGGAGACCCAGCAGCTGCAGGAGGAATAGTATTTGGGCTTCAGGGAGGAACTCAAATCCATTAATTCCACCCTGGGCACCATTGTAGGGGTGCTGAAGGAACTCGTCAACACCAGGAGGGACACTGTGGCACAACAAGGGGCCCCTGACACTAGCCTGGACGATGAACTGCCCACCACCTCCGCCAGCCGCTAGTGGACAGGAGGCACCACCACAGGACCACCAAACCAGCACCCCACCCCCTGCAGAGGGAGAACCACCCAGCAAATGGTCCCTGAGATCCAGGACAAAGACAGAGAACAATGCCAAGACCCCCGCCAAGAAATGAGACCACCCTGATTGTCATCCTTCTGTCCCACTTTGTCACCCTGTCCATCCATCAACTGCCCCAGCTCCACTTCCTGTGCCCCTTTGGACAATGCACCTGTGAGAATAATAGACTGGACTCTGCCATGGACATTTCTTCACCATCACCCCTGACCATTTTACAACCCCCTCCACTATTTTGCACTTAAAGAAACACCTTTAAATCACAAAAAAATCTGGAGTCAGTCTGTGCTTTCGAAAATGTGTATTAGCAATAACAGTGGCAAAATGCTATATCCAATGTAATGTCAACATACCTATGTCACACAGCTCTAGTCCATGCGGAAACAAAGCAGAGGTCACACAGTGGGACCCACATCTGTGAAATCGAAAGGGAAAGTGACAACTGAGTGTCCATACACTGGGTGAAAATGACAGACAGATGAGAGGTAGAAGAATTAAATCAGATGTAGCAGGCAGTGTTGTCTTCTTACCTGTGTCCCACTGGAAGTATTGCTGGATCACCGTGTTCCTGTTGTCTATGTCCTCTTCTTCTGCTTCCTCGTCTTCACTGTCCACAGGTTCCACAGCTGCCACAACACCTCCATCTGGACCATCCTCTTGCAGAAAAGGCACCTGTCGTCGCAAAGCCAAGTTGTGAAGCATACAGCAGGCCACGATGATCTGACACACCTTCTTTGGTGAGTAGAATAGGGAACCACCTATCATATGGAGGCACAGGAACCTGGCCTTCAGGAGACCAAAGGTCCTCGCTATAATCCTCCTAGTCCGGCCATGGGCCTCATTGTAGCGTTTCTCTGCCCTTGTCCTGGGATTCCTCACTGGAGTCAGTAGTTGATGAAGTTACATGTTTTCACATTTAAGAAGCCATGAATCTCGAATTCAATCCAGTGCTAACTGTAGATTGTGAAAGTTACATCTTCAGTCAAGAATAACAGAGAGCTGCTGAAACCACAGACACATTTTTTGAGAGACTGTATACACTCATCAAACACTGTAAGTTCAATGAACTTAATGATGAGGAAGCAATGTGTTATAAGTTATTGACAGCTGCCTGTCGGATTCATTCAAATGGCAGATGCTGAGAGAAACTCTCTGGAGCAAGTTCTAATGGCTGCCAGAGCTGAAGAGAATTCTGTTGGTCCAGCTGCCGACATGAAGGCTGGAGGTGCCCAAAGTGAGTCAGTCATGAACATGAAAAGCAAGCAGAAACACAAGGGTGAAGGACACAAGGTGAAGTGTCAGAGGAAAAATATGTTTTGCTTGAGGTTTTGTTAGAACTGGTATCCTTGGTGTGGTCTCCACTGTCCTTTATGCCTCTGCTTCCTATGTTTTGACTGTGTGCTGGACTTTGTCTTTGCTAGGTTTGGCACTTTCACGTTATCACTGCTGACCAGTGCTAAAGTGCAAGTGCTCCCTCTGTAAATAGTATGTGTAATTGGCTTTTCCCTGATTGGCAAATTCAATTTACTAGTAAGTCCCTAGTAAAGTGCACTAGAGGTGCCCAGGGCCAGTAAAACAAATGCTACTAGTGGCCCTGCAGCACTGATTATGCCACCCACATGAGTAGCCCTCTAAACATTTCTCGGACCTGCCATTGCAGTGTCTGTGGGTGCAGTTTTAATCTGCCAATTTGACATGACAAGTGTACCTACTTGCTAGACCAAACCCTCCCTTTTTATACATGTAAGGCATACCTATGGTAGGCCCTAGGTAGCCCCATTGGCAGGGTGCAGTGTATGTTAAAGGTAGGACATGTAATGGTGTGTTTTTACAAGTTATAACAGTGACATACTGCCAAATTCAGTTTTAACTGTTGCCAGGCCTATCTCTCTCACAGGTTTACATAGGGGATGCCTTTTGATAACTTTTAATTGCAGTTTCCATTTTGGAGCAGATAGATATTGGGAGTTTGAGGTCTCAACTCACATCGTTTGCTCTGGTACAGTTGTTTTTTAAATTGTCAGTTTAAAAATGCCACTTTTGGAAATTGGGCATTTTCTTCTTTAACCCATTCTGTTACTCTGCCTGCTTCAGTATTCCCTGCCTGGGTCAGAGTGATGGTTGGTCTGTTTTTGAATCTCTACTAGACAGTGACACAAAGGGGGCCTGAAAGGGCTGTGCCTGCTTTAACACAATGCAGTCTACAGCCTACTGGTGTAAGTCTGGAGCCAGGCCTGGGCAAGACAGGATCTTGTGAACGCCAACTTCAAAAGCAGAAAGGGGTATATGTAGTAGACCCAAAACCCAAGATTTGTAGATTTCTTCTGGACTCAAGAGGAACCTTTGCCAAGGAGAAGAGCTGGAGAAGGATTACTGTCCATTTGCCTGTGAGTGTGCTTTTCTGGGTTGGTCTGCAGTTGCTGCTTCTGCCTGAAAGAGAACAAAGAATGGACTTTGTGTTATATTCCTGCTTGTGAAGTGTCTCCAAGGGCTTGGACTGAGCTTTCTTCCTGTTTTGAAGTCCAAGGGCCATCAAAGACTTCCTGAGCCTGCACCTGGACTCCCTACTGAGACTCCTGCCCTGCAAAGTGGGCAGGTGTCTCAGCCAGTTCCTGGGCCCTTGAAAGGTGAAGCTGGTGGAACCAAGACTAAAATCCACGCACACAAGCCGTGCTAGAAAAATTTTGAAGCACCACCTGCAATGAGGCTGTAAAAATTACGCACCACCTGCATCATGGCTGAAAAATCGATGCCCCATCTGCATTTCAGCTGGAAAATCGATGCATCACCTGCATAGCGGCTGGAGAAACATTGCAACACCCACTAGCGGCTGCTGAAAATGACACAAACCCCCACACAGTGCAGTTCTCCATCACTGTGTGGCTGGATTTCGCATGCATCGTCGCTGGGCATTATCGAGAACCTGCCTGGACCTGAGGTGCCCGTCCAGAAATCGATGCATCGCTCTCTTGGGGGAGAGAAAAATGACACATTGCCTACCTGACCGGATAAGAAACTCTGCACGGCCTCACTTGTGAGTAAGGAATCTATGCATTGCTGAGTTTTTCAATGAGCACTCGCCTGTGCGGCTTTATTTCTGTTGCAAACCAGGCACTTTGTGTAACGTCGATACATCCATTGTGTTCTGTGGAGTAAGACACTTTTTAATTTAAAAAGTTCATAACTTTACTTGTATATGTTGAGTTTTTGTTGTTTTGGTCTTGTTTAATTTAGATAAATATTAGCTATTTTTCTAAACTGGTGTGGTGTCCATTTTGTAGTGTGTTCAGTGTATTACTGTGTGTGTTGTTACAAATACTATACACTTGACTTTGAGATAAGCCTGACTGCTTGAGCCAAGCTACCAAGGGGGTGAACAAGGGATATCTTAAGTGTGTATCTACATTGACCTGACTAGAGTGAGGGTCCCAGCTTGGACAGAGTGCAAACTGACTGACTGCCAACCAGAGACCCCATTTCTAACATTTGTTCATGAGTCAGACTCAGATAATATCACTAACCTAGATTCTGAATAGATAAAATTGTGAACAAACTAAGGGGGTTATTACAACTTTGGAGGAGGTGTTAATCCGTCCCAAAAGTGACTGTAAAGTTACGGATATACCACCAGCCGTATTACGAGTCCATTATATCCTATGGAACTGCTAAAATAGATTGCCAGTGCTAACTGCCAGCATCTGCCTTTTAAAACAAAGTCCACTGTTGCATAGCTGGGTTAAGAAGGTCTTGGGTGGCTGCACATGAACATGTGCGCAAAAGTGTGTGAACACGTATATGCGCTGAGTGAGTTGGACTGCCATTCCGCTCAGACCGATATCTGAACAAAGGCAGCCAGATACAGAAGGAACAATTCTTGAATTCGTACCAGCCTGTGCAGGCCTTATAATGTGAGTAGGCATTCATAGAGTAAGTCTGTACTGCATTGTATGTATAATCCTCACCAAAACAAAGTTGTGCCATAGTTAGGCCTTGACACTATGATAATGCACCAGTGTTATGGTAAACGTATTTTGAGAATAGATTTCATGTTTCTTTTGCCAGATCTGCACTCCCTCTGAATATTTTAGCTATTTCTATGAATCAGCTCCGAATTAGATTTCAGGATTATGTTCTCCCTGCTAGACTTGTGAAATTACTCAGCTAGTCACCAGGAGGATTAAAGGTGAGGACAGAATCTGAATGAATGATCAGTACAGATTTGCAACACTCCAAGATATGATTTTTTGATAATCTATTAAAGAGGTGGCAGGGGTATGGACTACAATCTCATAGGGTTCTAAAGGCAAAAGTTAATAATCTTTCACTAAGCACCTAAGATTGAACACCCTGTCCCTTTGGCATAGATAATTGATGAGCAGAATGATAGGTTGAGTGAAATTTGACACCTAGATGTGTAATTACTGTACAGATATCAACATCACCCCAAATTACCATGAAGACATTGAACATTAGAGGGATCATGGACAACCCATGCGGAACTCTATTTCAAAGTGGCCCTGCCTGTATTCTGTTTGCAAGAAATTTAATGTAAAAGCACAAATTTGTGTTTCTGTCAAAGTTGTAGATGTGGGGCAGAAGAGAAGGTTTTAAACGCCAGAGATCCAGAATGATGAGGACAATGTGATTGTAATTGACTCTGGCACCTCTAAAAGCACAGATTCAAAGGGTCAGGGTCTGAACCCCAATTGGGTCCAATGCAGCAGGCCCTTTTTATTCCAAATAGATGGTCAATTGAGTACTGATCAATTTTTCCAACAATGTAGACAGAGCTGGAAGTAGGGAACACTTGACAAAATATCTGGTTGGCGGAAGGTTTTTTTAAAGACACCAGCCTTTTGCCAACTTCTAGATGTCTGGTACTTCTGCCCTGTCTAAGGAGAGTTAATTAACTTGGTACAGGAAGAATTAATGATCCAATCTGTTTTTCTAAGCAACTCTGCCAGACAGTAATCATCAGGTGATCTTGACTTGCAGCAGGTATTCTCATGTTCCATCTCCTCTATGGATATATGAGTGAATTTTGGTAGGGTACTGTTTGTTATTGAGAATGCTGATTCCAGACGCTTCCTATTATTATTATCTGTTCGAGCATTATTAAAATAGAACTGAATGTCCTCACGCTTTCATTGAACACGTTTCAAAGTTTATTGTATAATTCTTGAGATGGTTCAACCTATGTCTTGCATGCTCTAGGGTTAAAAAACTGGTTGTATTTTAAAAAAATGTCCTGTTCTATGTTCCCTGCAAGCTCATTTTTCTTGACATATTATACTGTTTGGACTGATTTAAAAACTTTATGGTAACTCTTAACAGTTTTTCTAGTCAACACTTTGGGGGTCATTACAACCCTGGCGGACGGTGTTAAAGGTGCAGCAATACCGCAAACAGGCCGGCAGACAAAAAAAGGGAATTATGACCCTGGCGGAAACCGCCAACAAAGACAGCCACTTTAACACACCGCCCGCCACGGCGGTACTGACAAGCAGCGCGGCGGTCACCGCCAACAGACAGGCGGAAGACAATGTACCGCCCATAGTATCACAACCCACCAATCCGCCACCTTTTCCGGGGCAGATTCACTGTAATGGGAAAACGCTCACCTCAACACATCCCACGAGGAACGAGGACTCCATGGAGCCCGAATTACACATTATTCCGACCCTTGTATTCCTACTCATCTACGAAGACCAACAGCGGCCCGGCCGAAGACAACGGTGAGTACAGCACCTACGACATGGGGGAGGGGGGAGGCAAAAGTTAGGGGGACACCCACGAAACACTCCCACCCCCACCCCCACCCTGACATATTACAACATACACACCAATGCATAAAAAAAAATCACAGTAACAACCCACAATCCCACCGGAAGAATGTAAAGACAAAGCGAAATCTGTTCAAACATTGTAATGTATCAATATACATGTCTGTCAAAAATATACAGATATATAAGAAAATCAGCCAGAATATATACATTACGAGAAGTAGTGCAGATATGCACATAGCAATGTCCGTGCACCACTAGTCCAAAAAAGCATGGGCGAGGCCCACAAAAGATACCTGTCCTCAATCGGAGCGGACACTGCCGGGGCATCAGATAGAAATACTACAGGCACCTCAGGGGGAAGGGAAGGGGGGGGCACCTCAGCCAGATGACTGCAAAGCCAGATCCACGATGGGGCTCCATGCCCATTGATGTATCCTGGGGAGTGCAAAGCCACAGTCTCTCAAGTCTCTACACTGGGTGGGTTGCCCACTGCCATATCCTGGGGAGTGCAAAGGCACAGTCTCTCAAGTCTCTACAGTGGGTGGGTTGCCCACTGTAACATCCTGGGGAGTGCAAAGCCACAGTCTCTCAAGTCTCTACAGTGGGTGGGTTGCCCACTGCCATATCCTGGGGAGTGCAAAGCCACAGTCTCTCAAGTAGATAACATCCACCAGTGGCTCTGGAGGGGGACTGGTGGCCAGACTGGATCAGTCTCCCCGTGAAAGTTCCTGTCCCGTCACTGTCCCAGATGCACATGGGATAAGGATGCTTGATGTGGCGGTCTTTACATTCTTACCCGGTGCGAGCCCTGTTCAGCGGTGCTTTGCGATGGCGGTGCTTGCCCTGTTTAGCGGTGCTGTGCCATGGCGGTGCTTGCCCTGTTCAGCGGTGCTTTGCCATGGCGGTGCTTGCCCTGTTCAGCGGTGCTTTGCCATGGCGGTCTCTAGACTGTTCAGCGGTGCTTTGCCATGGCGGTGCTTGCCCTGTTCAGCGGTGCTGTGCCATGGCGGTGCTTGCCCTGTTCAGCGGTGCTTTGCCATGGCGGTGCTTGCCCTGTTCAGCGGTGCTTTGCCATGGCGGTCTCTGGACTGTTCAGCGGTGCTTTGCCATGGCGGTCTCTGGACTGTTCAGCGGTGCTTTGCCATGACGGTGCTTGCCCTGTTCATCGGTGCTTTGCCATGGTGGTGCTTGCCCTGTTCAGCGGTGCTTTGCCATGGCGGTCTCTGGATTGTTCAGCGGTGCTTTGCCATGGCGGTCTCTGGAACGGGCATTGGTGTGTGGCATGACGATCCCTAGACTGGGCATTTGTGTGTGGCATGACGTTCCATGGACTGGGCATTGGTGTGTGGCATGACGTTCCCTCATAGCTCACCGGGGCTGTGGCAGCCGGGTCCCTCCTGGGCACTGACTCCGGCGGTTGTCTCCTGACCAGTGATGATACTTGGGCCCTCCTGGGCACTGACTCCGGCTGTGGCGGTGGTCTCCTGACCAGTGACGATACTTGGGCCCTCCTGGGCAATGACTTGGGTGGTGGTCTCCTGACCAGTGACGACGGTGCTGGCGGTGGCGTCTCGACCGCCGGGAATGATGCCGCCCTTCTCCGCCGTGAGACTCACAACAGGCTGGGCAGACTTCCTCTGGCCCTTCCCCACCTTTGGTGTAGTCACAGCTGACTCTCCAATCCCCTTGGGATGAGTTGTTTTCCCACCAGGAGTCTTCACACGGTCCCGTCGTCCACTTTCCAATTTCAGAGGCTTTACAGGGGGTGGGCTGCCAGTGCCTTGGCTCCAGGTCATACTGCCTGCCCTGGTGGCCGGTGCACTCCACATACCTTGAACAGGCACCACTGGTATTGGAGGCTTTTTGGCTGAGGCGCTACGACGGGACTGATGAATTGGAGGGGGGGTGGGGGCAAAAAGGTCAACAGTTTCTGACGAACTCTGGGATGGGTGGTTGGAGGGGTCTGGGAGTGGAGGAAGAGGAGGTGGTTGTAGGAGGTGTCACTTTAGGTGTTTTGGGTGCAGGTGCAGGTACTGGAGGCTGTCGTGAGGTGGTTGGATGTTGAGTGTGTGGGTGCCCGCATTTGTGTACTTTGGGAGGGGGCGTCACAGACACACTGGGAGAGGACACAGGGGACGTGTAAATGGCAGTGGAGGTGGTGAGTGCAGGTGAGCGGCTTGTGGTGCTGGGTGTCCTGGTGCGATTCCTGGTGCCTGTAGATGTGGTGCATGCAGGTGTGTGTGTAGACGAGACTGGGAGGGAGGAGGGAGAAGAGGAGGAGGGGGACACAGTGGAGGCAGTGGATGTTGCTGTGTCTGTATGTGTGTGATGCTTGCGTGAGTGCCTGTGGGTTGTGTGGTGCCTATGTTTACTTGAGCTACTTGTGTGTGCTGACTTGTGTGCATGCTGGTCTGTAGGTGTGCTTGGGATGGGCTGGGGTACATGGGATTGGGTCTGGGTGGAAGAGGTTGGAGGGGGGAGGCTAGACACAGGGACAATGGCTGCCATCAGTGCTGAGGCCAGAGATTGCAGGGTTTGCTGAAGGGCAGCCTGACCAGATGAATGCCCTCCAGGAATGCATTACCGTGTTGCAACTCTCGTTCTACACCCTGGATGGCATTCACAATGGTAGACTGCCCAACAGTGAGTGACCTGAGGAGGTCAATGGCCTCCTCACTGAGGGCAGCAGGGGTGACTGGGGCAGGGCCTGAGGTGCCTGGGGCGAAGGTGAGGCCCACCCTCCTGGGTGAGTGGGCACGGGGCGAACGCTGAGGGGCTGCTGGGAGGGCGGTGC
The DNA here is from genome assembly GCF_031143425.1 of Pleurodeles waltl. NCBI lineage: Eukaryota > Metazoa > Chordata > Amphibia > Caudata > Salamandridae > Pleurodeles > Pleurodeles waltl. The sequence continues at coordinate 1,041,967,239 of NC_090437.1, forward strand.
TGGTAGGGGAGGTGGCGGCTGTACCTGTAGAAGTGGGGCGCACAGATGGTGCCGCCACCACAAGGGAGCCCCCATCGGCGGACGAGTCCGTGTCGCTGCTTGGTGATCCCGTGGCCGACAAGAAGCTCCCCTCATCCTCCGTCCCACTGGTGCATTCTGAGTCCGTGGTGTGGCCCTCAATGGCCATGTGGGATGCAGCTCCCTCGTGCTCCGGTGCCACTGTACCTCCGCCTGATGATGCTGATGCACAAAAGAACAGGGAGAGCACAAAAAGGGGGGGGAAAGACAGAAGAAAAACATGTTGAGTGCATGGCATACCGCTACCGTTGGCGGACAAGACAGACACAGCAGCCCCCTGCATTACGCTGTGCTCCTGGCCTCTGCATATGCAATTCCTGGGATATGGCCTACATCGCTATGGTGGACATCTGAACACATTGATGCCACAGGGACAACTATACCTGTACTTGGCACTGTACTGAGGTGGGGTAGAGTGCCACATGGGCTGCATTACAGAGGGGCCTAGTCTACGCATTTCTGGCTGGCCTAGGTACACCCACAGCCCTCCTCCCCCACCCAGACCCCTCTACTGCACGCATAGTCCGCAGAATGAGGTTGTGCTCACCCCCTTGTGTCTGCTGTGATGCCCTCAAGCACCCATCCAACTGCGGGTAGGCCACCGCCAGGATCCGGAACATCAGGGGGGTCATAGTGCGACGGGCACCCCTCCCACGTTGGGAGGCCATCCCCAGCTGAGCCTCCTCCGTCTTCTTGCTGCAGCGGCGAATGTCCTCCCATCTTTTACGGCAGTGGGTGCCCCGTCTCTGGTTTGCCCCCAGGGTCCGGACGTCCTTGGTGATGGCAGGCCAAATGTCCCTCTTCTGGTGGGCGCTGACCTACATGACATGCACAAGGGAAGAAGAGAAGTCATTACCAACTGCACCGTTGATGTGAATGGCCCCCCTCCCTACTCTAGCCATGTGGCCCATTCATTGACATGCATTAATGTTCCCTGAACTCTGCCCCCTTCCCTTTTCCACCCAGCCCTCTCCACCCAGGCCTAGCCCATACAACGTGCTCCCTGTGTACTAACCTGTTGGTCTGGAGGACCGTAGAGTAGCGTGTACTGGGGGAGGACCCCGTCTACCAGTTTCTCCAAATCCTGAGCAGTGAAGGCAGGGGCCCTTTCCCCAGACGCAGCAGCCATCGTCACTTCCAGACCGAGCACTTGCAGTGTAGGTCCTCTCCTGTCAAAAGTCAGGTATCTTGTGATTGAACAGATAGAAAATGGCGGTGACGTTCGCGGTAGTGCATATCATCACCGCCGGCGCACCTGTTCATTGGCTCCTGGGACCCTTAGGGTCCTATGTGAACCAATGCAGCATTGCGCCGTGGTCTACGACCGCCTACCACGACGGTGTGCAACGCCAGCACAGTTACCCCACAATCCCATTGTCCCAGTGTAGAGGTCAGGCAGCCGCCATTTCAGGGGCCCACATGGCTTCATTTGATTCTGCGTCACACATAGCTAGGCCTACACTCAACACACATACAGGAAGGGTTTTGTGTGTGATGTCGTGTTCTGTGTAACTGTGGGTACATACCTGGATGAAAATTGACTTCATCGTCGCTCTTGTCCTTCGTAGGCACCGTCAGCTGGGACATGGGAGAAGATGGCGGAATCCTCCGGTGTACCGACCGCTGGTGGACCTGTTGACAATGGAAGAGCGACATGTCATCGTCACCTATAGGTTTGACCGTGCCACAATCCAGGAACTATGTACCCAGTTGGAGCCAGACCTGACGTCACCAATCCGCCATCCCACTGGAATTCCCCCTGACGTGCAGGTGCTGTCAGTGCTCCATTTACTTGCAAGTGGCTCTTTTCAGACAACAGTGGGCATGGCATCAGGGATGTCCCGGCCTATGTTTTCCAACGTCTTGTCCAGAGTGTTGTCTGCCCTGCTGAAACACGTAAGGAGATACATCATTTTCCCTGAGGTGGAGGATTTGGCTACAGTGAAAGGTGACTTCTATGCCCTTGGACATATCCCCAACATCATTGTTGCCATTGATGGGACCCATGTAGCTCTGGTCCCCCCCACAGCAGTGAACAGGTGTACAGAAACAGGAAGAGTTATCATTCGATGAATGTACAGATGGTATGTTTGGCAGACCAGTACATCTCCCAGGTTAATGCTATGTTCCCTGGCTCTGTGCATGACGCCTACATCCTGCGGAATAGCAGCATCCCTGATATGATGGGTCAACTCCAGAGGCACCGTGTATGGCTATTAGGGGACTCTGGTTACCCCAACCTTTCCTGGCTACTGACCCCAGTGAGGAATCCCAGGACCAGGGCAGAGGAACGGTACAATGAGGCCCATGGGCGGACTAGGAGGGTGATCGAACGCACCTTCGGCCTCCTTAAGGCCAGGTTCAGGTGCCTCCATATGACAGGTGGTTCCCTATTCTACTCACCGAAGAAGGTGTGCAGATCATCATCGCCTGCTCGATGCTTCATAATTTGGCTTTATGACGCCAGGTGCCTTTTCTGCAGGAGGATGGTCCAGATGACGGTGTTGCGGCAGCTGTGGAGCCTTGTGGAGCCTGGGGACAGTGATGAGGAGGAAGCTGAGGAAGAAGACAACGACAACAGGGAGTCAGTCATACAGCAATATTTCCAGTGACACACAGGTGAGAACATTTTCAGATTTTACATTACATTCACTGTCACACGTCTTCCTCTATCCTGTGTGTAATTACTTGGTATTATTTGGTAATTGAGTTGTTTCTTTCCATTACGGTTTCACAGGTGTGGTTACCAACGTGTGTCATCTACTTGCATCCTTCAGGACTTTTGATGTGTGACATTGGTATGTTACTTTTACATCTCACAACGCTTTTCACACTGTCATTGCTATTACATTTGAACAAATCATAGACTGACTCCAGATTGTTTTGTGTTTTAAGGGTGTTTATTGCAGTGCTGAGAATTGGGAGGGGGTTGTTACATGGTGATGGGTGATGGCGGAGGAATGTCCATGGCAGAGTCCAGTCTATTAGTCTCACAGGTGCACTGCCCATCTGGGCATAGGAAGAGGAGCTGGGGCAGTTCAAGTATGGACAGGGTAACAAAGTGGGGCAGTGGGGGGACAATCAGGGTGGTCTCATTTCCTGGCGGGGGTCTTGCCATCTTGCTCTGTCCTGTTCCTGGATCTCAGGGACTGCTTGCGGGGTGGTTGTCCGTCTGCAGGGGGTGGGGTGCTGGTGTGGTGGTCCTGTGGCGGGGCGTCCTGTCCTCTAGCGCCGGCGGAGGTGGTGGGCAGTTCATCATCCTGGCTAGTGTCAGGGGCCCCTCAGGGTCTGCTGTATGTCCTTCAGCACCCCTACGATGGTGCCCAGGGCGGAGCTGATGCTCCTGAGCTCCTCCCTGAACCCCAAATACTGGTCCTCCTGCAGGCGCTGGGTCTCCTGAAACTTGACCAGGACCGTGGCCATCGTCTCCTGGGAGTGGTGGTATGCTCAAATGATGGAGGTGAGGGCCTCGTGGAGAGTGGGTTCCCTTGGCCTGTCGCACTGCAGCCCTCCCAGTTCCCCTGTGTTCCTGTGCCTCCGTCCCCTGGACTGTGTGCCAACTACCACTGCCCCCAGGTCCCTGTTGTTGTTGGGCTGGTGGGTTAGCCTGGGTTCCCTGTAGTGGTGGACACACCGCTGATTGACCTGTCCTGGTTAGGGAGGTTTGGGCCCGCTGGGTGGGTGCGGTGCTGGTGTTACCAGAGGGTGGAAGGTCAGTGTTGGGCTGTGCCTGTGCGAGGGGAACTGACTGTCCTGAGGCCCACAATGGTCCGGGCTGGTCATCAGGCTCCAGTAGGGCAGAGCTGCTATCGTCACTGTGGGCCTCTTCTGGGGGTGGAGTGGTGTTGTCTGGACGCTCTGGTGTGGTGACGTTCCTTCGTGTTCCTGCAGGGGCATAAGAGCATGATTATTGCATGTGTGTGTGTCATGGTGTGCAATGGGTGGGTGACCGTGTACCCCAGTGCTAGCATTCCTGTGTGGGGGCTTGTGTGATGATGGTTAGGGGGTTGTTCTGGGTATGTGCAGTGGGCATGCTTAGGTGATAGGTGTCCATGCTTTGTTGTGTCATGCAGGGCTTGGTGTTGGGATGTGTAGTTTGTGTTATTAGTACATTAGTGAGGATTTGGGGTGATAGGGGAGGGTGTGAGGGTGGGGGTGTGTGATAGCATGCAGGTAGGGTGGGGGATATGTTAGTTAAGATTTGACTTACCAGTGTCCCATCCTCCACCGACTCCTCCGAGGCCCTCTGGATACATGATGGTCAAGACTTGCTCCTCCCATGTTGTTAGTTGTGGGGGAGGAGGTGGGGGTCCGCCACCAGTCCGCTGAACCGCGATGTTGTGCCTGGAGACCGTTGAACGCACCTTCCCCCGTAGGTCGTTCCACCTCTTCCTGATGTCCTCCCTATTTCTTGGGTGCTGTCCCACAGCGTTGACCCTGTCTACTATTCTTCGCCATAGCTCCATCTTCCTGGCTATGGATGTGTGCTGTACCTGTGAGCCAAATAGCCATGGCTCTACCCGGACAATTTCCTCCACCATGACCCTGAGCTCCTCCTCGGAAACGCAGGGGTGTCTTTGGCGTGCCATGGGGTGGTGTGTGTGATGTGTGGGGCGGTGTGAGTGTTGATGTGTGTGGTGATGTGTCGTGGTGTGTGGTGTTTTGTGCGTGGATGTTGTGTTGGTGATGGTGTTGTGTGCCTCTGCGTGGTGGGATTGTCTGATCTGTGCTGTGTCTCTGGCCTTCGTGATACATTTTTGTGGGTGATGTGGGTGTGTGTTTTATATTGCATTGGGTGTGTGGGAGTGTTGTTTGTATGTGTGTCAGGTGTGTGTATTTTGAATTGTCCAATGTGGCTGTGTTTTGGAGATATGTGTGTATTTTGAGCCTGAGGGTGTGTACCGCCGATGGAGTACCGCGGTTGAAAGACCGCCGTGTGGATTCGTGGGTCGTAATAGAATGGGCGTGTTTCTGTTGGCGTGGAGGTGGAGGTTTTGTTATCGCCAGTTTATCACTGACCTTTGGTGTGGCGGACTTGTGTGAGTGTCTGAATTTCGGCGGTTTCCGAGATGTGTGTCATAATAGCTGTGGCGGAATTCCGCCGCTGCCGCGGTGTATTGGCGGTCTTCTGCACGGTGGTAAGCGCGTTTTACCGCCAATGTTGTAATGACCCCCTTTGTCCCCCTCCAAATAGTTACTGTGCCATTCCCTTTCTAAATTCTTGCAGAAATATTTTGTTTCTTTTGCAAGTGCAGCAGAGAACCACAGAGCTGAGGCCTTTCTCACTTGATATGCTATGGATTTAGTGGGGGCAAGCTTATTCATTGCCAATTCCAGCTAATAGTGGACACATGCTACATCTTTTTTTACAATCCTGATGATAGGGGAGTAGTGATCTTTAGTGTATTTGCTACATGAGATAGTGTTATTTTGCCCCTTTGACAGACAGTCCTATTTTTCTCTGCTCTACCTTGACATTTTCCCCGCCAATCAAAAGGAATGATGCGTTAGTCAGAACATATTTCAGCCACAGGCTATCCCGTTACAACTGCTGATGACTTGTACAAATCAAATCTAAAATGCTTCCTGCTGAGCTTTTGGTTGAGAGGACACCCGATTTAAATCAAACAAGGACAGTATATCAAGGAGGGTATGAGTCAATGTGACCATGTCTTCGTCTACCTGGAAATTAAAGTCTCACAGAACTGTAAAGTTAGTGTATTGTAGACAATGCATATCTTAGACATTATTCAATGAGTTAGGGAATGCTATACTTTTTCCTGGAGGACAATACATTATTATTCCTGAAAAAGATGTTTATTCAGAGGTTTAAAGGCAAAAACCCATACTCTCTGCTCCTAACAACTTTTCTATTAAACATGGTACACATTAGAAATTACTAAAATCAATAATAGAAATGTATACTCCTATTCTTTCTGTTCTATTCTGATGCAGATTTAAGTGGCCCTGTTGTACTGCAATGGCTATATCTGGGTTAGTAGATATGTTTAGCGATGTTTCTCAGAACCAGGGAATACCAAAATCCCCTTTAGAACCAGAATACCCAAAAAATAATTATTGATAAGATTCAACATTTCAAGCACATGTTTAGATAAGAGACTTCCATTTATCAGGCAATCTACAACGTGTTTCAGCATAGTTTTATATTTTTCTTACTTAACTGTCATGGTCCTTTGTGAATAAGATATTTGTATGTGTATGGCATACGTTAGTGTGGAAGAAAAAAAGATCCCTCTATATTCTGACTGGGTTAGATCCGCAGCAAGTTACATCTGAGATTGATTCCAATCAGCCTCATTTGTTTGGTATTATATACCAATCTTTTAACTAGTTTCTGGGGCAAAATTTGCCTGTCCTAATTGATTTTTACTCTAGACAAGGCCTGGAAATGATGTTTCCAAGGAGAAAAAAATGTAGAATGCCAGACCTCTGGAGCCAATCCAAGGAAGAGCTCTCCCTTGAAGTTTTAGACTGAAGATGCCAGATATCTATGCAAGTTAAGGGCATGACTTTGCATCTTAGAGAAGGACTTTAAACAGACTACTTCAAACAGCCATATTTGAATGTCAAAGAATGCTGTGTAGGAGGGTTTGGATAGAGCTGGAGAAACAATTTATCTTCCTAGGACTGAGCTGAGGTGCCTACCTTCTGGAACTTTCTACTTCCACTTAAAAACCTCTTTACTGGTAGAGGCGGAGATAGAGAAATTGGATTTCTCAGGACCCTGAAGAGGATCATGCCTCAATGTGGACTGCTGGGACACCATGGACTTGGACTGGATCTGTTGATTTACCCACTACCCCTCTACACCCTGTAAGAAGCGGTAGAGGGTTTTACTTGCCGGGGTCCTAGGGCGAGAAAGGCTCCCTAGAATTTCCAGGAAATAGAAGCAGAGAGGGACTGACTATCAGAGGGCCATCCCTGAATTCTGCCACTACAAGGGTACCCTGCAAGTGGCCAAAGGAGGCCATCAAGCCTTAAGTATGAAAGCATAGAGGGTATTCTTCTCAGGTGACTACAGGGCACTATTGAATATTACCCTGAGCTAAGGAGAACACATTGTGCCTGACAGAGGGCAGGCTCTGAATTCAGAGATCAAGGACAGGAAGCAGGCCCTCAGTTCACCTCACTGGTAGAAGAGCAATCAGGAAAAACAGCCCCAAGAAGTGTGAATGCTAGAGGTCACCACCAGGAGCACAATGAGCCCAAGATCATTAAAACCAGCACCGCAACATTAGACAATACAGGGGGGAATTTGGTCCCTGGGGGTGGGGATGAGCCCAGATTAGGCACACATACACCCTCATTACGACCTCGGTGGTCTTTTTTAAAGACCGCTGAGGAACCGCTGTGCTGAAGACTACCAGTGCAGGCGGTTTTCCGTACGGCATATTATGACTGCTGGCAGCCCTCCGTCCTTTTTCGGACAGAGAGCCTCCAGCAGCCATACTGGCGGTCGGCGGGGAAGTGGAGGTTGCTCCACCTCTACCGCCCTGTCATCAGAACACCGCCCACCGAATCACGTCCCATGATTCGGTGTGGCGGTGTTCTGGTGATGGGGAGCTGGTGGTGGAGCAGCCCCCATGTATCCCCTCCCCTCCCGGAGGATCAACGGACAAGGTAAGTTGTTCGTCTGTTAGGGGAGGGGGGTGGGGGGTGTTGTGTGTTGTGTGCATGCATGGGGGTGTGCGTGTGAGTATGTAGAGGGGGTGTGTGAGTGCATGTATGCATGCGGGGGTGTTGTGTGTATGGGAAATGTGTGCATTTCGGTCTGTGTGATTGTCTGTTTGTATGTGTGCGGGTATGTGTTGTTGCAGTGTATGTGTGAGTGTAGGGGTGTGTGTCTGACTAGAGTGAGGGTGCCAGCTTGGACGGAGTGCAAACTGACTGACTGCCAACCAGAGACCCCATTTCTAACATTTGTGATCAGAGGTGAGGATAAAACTTGTATTTGTACTTGACATAAAGTGATTAAGTGTACACTACTGTTTTCAGTGTAGACCATTCCGTGACCACATACTACTTATTTTGCCTTTTTCTCTTTTTTTTCTGCTTCCTTTTTTTATTTTTTTCTTGGCACTCTCTGTCCTTTTTGGAACTCTTGCATTGTTATTGAACCTCACAAGTATGTCTGAATCTGGAGATGCACCAGCTATGGCTACAAAAGCTATGTTTGAGTTGGAGAAACTAGAGTAGTACACAGTGGCTCAACGTAAGCAATTATGTAAGGATCTTGGCTGCCCAATCAAGAGCTCTGCTAGGAAGTAGGAGCTGCAAAAGGCATTGAGGGCCTGGGTGGCAGCCAAAGAGGTTGTGGGGCACACAGAGGAGGAGGAGGAGGGTGTGGAGGTGCAGAGTGTTCATAATGTGGTGTTGGGTAACCCTGTTCTACCTGGGGAGGGTCTTCAGTGAAGGCAGTAGTGTTTCTTCTGAAGGTCTGACCCCTGCGGAGTTGCAGGACAGACAAGCAGAGAGGGTGCACCAATTGCAGTTAGAAAAACTTAAAATGGAGATTGAGGAGATAATCTCAAATCTCTTCTCCTCTGTAATAACGCAGTTCATAAAATGGCAAGATTTGATCTCTTTTCCCTCTGTCATGTTATTATGTCAAAGTCACCCACACTATCCCCCAATTACCAATTGGTAAATTAGTTGTTCATTATTATCTTAACCAATAATGTCTATGCACCAAATCTATGAATTCTAATATTTTACAGTTCACATGTCATTGATTCGTCCGCTTTACGATGTTCTCATCAACCGGCTCGTCAGGTATCAAAAATGTTTAATCTTCTTCTCCAGTCAGTGTCTTCATTGTTCGAGTCCTGGGAAAGTACATCTAGCATGCATTACTCTTTTTGATACTTTCAGGAGTCATCATCTCCTGTCTGTTGGTTCTCATCGACGCTCCAGTTAAGCATTTTATTAAACAATGTCCAGTTCATTGTCAGTTCATTTTGTCAGCATTTTTCCATTAGACGTTAAGAAATTCAGCTTTCTGCATGAGGCCTGGCAAGACTAGGCCAAGACATTCGCTAAGTTAAGGCTTACAATTATACAGAACATAGATTATAACTCTCAATATGACATATTACTACAGTAATCTAATACATTTTCAATATTTCATGTATGTTAATCTCTCATTTAGTACAATTCGTAAATATTGGTGGCCATTCACAATTTCAAACTTGAAGATTATTTTTCTACGTTATTCATTTTCTACCAATTTCATTATTCTGAACACATAAACATTAATTAATAATTTATAATTAAGACATTTACGTTAACAAGAGCCTTCCTACTGGGATTGGTTCATTGTGTGCCTTTGAAGGGATTTCACCCACTTTTACTGGCCTCAAATGGGCAGACACTCTGATGCATATTGCAGATCTTGCCAAGCAAGTTGCAAGAGTGGGGGGAAATGTAAGGCTTCCCTTCAACCTTTCCCATTGGTCATCACCCCCTTTGAAAGGGTGGGTATTGACATTGTGGGGCCTCTGGATCCTAAGACAGCCATGGGGAACACGTTTATCCTGGTCTTGGTGGACCATGCCACCCTGTACCCAGAAGCTATCCCTCTTAGATCAATCACAGCCCCTGTGGTGAGCCGGGTATTGATCAGGGCTTTTACCTGCATCCACGCTTTACTGTAGTTAGTGGGCTGCATCGTCACCATTGAAACATAGGTTAATTCGTAGCAACAATAAAATACAAGAAAACAAAAGCACTAGCACCCATTCACATGCTTCAAGGAATCAAGGGGCAGCATCAAGTGCCTTTTTTCTCAGTTTCAGCACAGCTACTGATATGGGACTGATCTCAATGAACTACAACTTGAATGCTCATCACAAAATAGTAAGTCAGTTTTCTTCATTGTTTCATTGGTTAGGAAATCTTGAGACTATGAAAGTACAATTGCATATTAATGAGGATGCCCATTCTGTTGCTCAAAGACATAGAAGAATTGCATTTCATTTACAAGAAACTGTAGAAAAAGACTTAAACATGTCATCACTGAACATTTTACTGATCCGACGATGTGGCTTTCTCTCATAGTGGCAGTACCTAAAAAGGACAGTGAAGGAGCTGTATGAATCAGTGTGGCTATTTTTCAAGCAAGCAAGGCAATTGAAAGAGAATGACATTCAGGTCCCCACATTGCTGACATGATAACACAAGTGAATGGTGAAGGATATTATCAGTTGGAACTTGAGGAGAATTGCAGGTACATTGCACATTTTTCTACACATATTGGTCTGTTTCAATACGAGACTAAGTTTAGGTATATCATCAGCAGCAGAGATTTTCCTTTGACATATCATGCAGCCTGTAATGAATGTCTTTAACTATAGTGATGACATTATCGTTTTCGAAGCTACACAGAAGGAGCATGATAAAGCCGTCAGGCAAGTGTGTCATTAACATGTTGATGCAGGTTTAACATTGAGAAATGTGAATTCAATAAGACAAAGTTACAATTCTTTGGTGAAATTTTTTCAAATGGGGGCATGATACCAGATCCAGCTAATGTGTTGTTAACTGCCAGTCCCCCACAAGATGTTTCCATGTCACACTAATTCCTTGGTATTGTCAGTTACTGTTCCTGGTACATATGAGACTGTGAGTGTTCCATTGAGAGTTGAAAAAAAATAATGTTTCATTTTACTGATCACAGGATTGTAAGCAAAGCTTTAGGTGAATCAAACAAGCCATTGAAAATGCTACTGAAATAGCATATTTTGATCCAATCTCTATACAGAAGTTAATGTGGATGTAATTCTGGTCAGCTTAGGTGCAATCTTTGCACAGCACAGTGGACACCCAAATGTCCAAAGACCTATTGTGGCATACACAAGCAAAAGTTTGTCCCAGACTGAACCTGCTTATTCACATGCTGTAATAGAGAGTTTAGCAGTGGTGTGGGTTTGTGAACATTTCCATGTGTTCCTATACGGAAAACCTTTGTCACTTGTGACAAATCATCAAGCATTGCTGGCCATCTTCAGCAATCCAGAGGCCAAGATGACAGGCCAATATGTCTCCTTGCATTGAATGTTGGGGTATATGAGTACAACCATACAATTGTACATCATCCAGAGAAAGATTAAAACCCTTTCTACAGACTGCCTATACAGTGTCAAGGTACCTCTTGAAAGCGGCTGAAGCCTACATAATGTCATTGTGAAATGAAATATGCCTGCTGCCATTTCGTTAGAACAAATTGTGATAGCCATGAGTCAAGATAGTGACATGTTAAAACTGAAAGAACGTACAACACATCCATCATGAATCCAACATGCTCAATCTCTTACCAGTGACAGTGAATACCAGAAGTATAAAAATGCCAAAGATGAACTGTCCACAACATGAAAGGCTTAATACTGAGGGGTTTGAGAATTGTCGTTCTGCGGAGTCTACGGCAACACATAATTGAAGTGGCCCATGAAGGACATCAATGGAATCATTACAATGAAATAAGCTCTCCAAGATTGAATTTGTTTTCCTCATCTCAATGAAAGAGTTGAAAGAGAATTTTAAGGCCTGTCTTCTATGCAACTGTCTGTCATCGCAAGACACTCAACACCCCTTAAGCATGTCAGAGTTTCAAAACATGCCTGGGAAAGAATTGCTGTTGACATTTTCAGTTCACTTTACAGTGGACATCACCTGCTGGTGATTATCAATAAATACTCATATTTTCCATTAATAGAAGTTCTTCCATCCATCACTAAAAGTCATTGAGAGATTAGACAGCATCTTTGTTAGATGGGGTATTCCTGCAATTTTAAAATCTGACTATGGCCCACTTTTAATATTTGACAGTTCAGAGACTTTCTCAATCTGCTTACTGTGAAGCACCAGAAGTACACACCTATTGGGTCACTGGCTAATAGCCTTGTTGAAAATGTTAATGAGTACATTAAAAACGCTGTTCAGCATGCTGCATTGGATAAGGTCCACCTCAAGTCTGTCTTCAACTCTATCCTACAAGCTTACTGTTCACTCCTCTCTAGGCCACATATCAATGTTGATCTTTGGGAGAGCAACAACAACAAAGTTCCCTCAATGAACCAAAACAAGCTTGAGAAGTGAAGAAAGAAATGGTATAAAAGACTTGAATTATAAAGAGAAAATGAAGGCTTATGCAGATAAGAGACAATATGCAAAAAACACTGTCCTCACAAGAGAAGTTTGAGTGCTCATCCGTCAGCCATAAAAACATAGGAATGATGTGCTCCATTTGATGCTTAGTCATTCCATGTGTAACCAGCAAAGAACACATGGTGACTGCCCAAAGTCCTGGGAAATCCATTACGCAAGTTTCAGACATGTCAGAATAGAGACTATTTCAGAATGGACAATTGGAAAGCCCGACTGCTGTTGCTCCTGCAATACCAAGATGGATCATGGACAGTTCTGTTGCCGATTCCCAGATTTAGAAGACACAATCAGGTTCGAGTAATCAGAGCACCAAGAAAGCTCATGAAAAAAATAATTTTTGATATAACAGAGAGGGATATTTAGTGTTGTGTGAGTATGAATGACAAAACACTTTTGGCTCCTGAAGGACTCCGTAGAGTTGTCAAGTAACTGTTAGAATGTAATGAAGTGAATAAAGGTTTAGAATTATGAGTTTGCAGTTACACAAAGACGAATAAATATGTGTAATACATAGCTCCGTGTTTGGGAACTTTACCACCAAAAAAGTAGAAAGGGATTACATGAAGGCAGTGCTGCTCAAATGAGTATTTATTGTCATAGGAGAATTATCAGATTTAACAAGCGTAAGAGAAATAGAACTGTTAAGAATTCACCAGATCGGTTTGATCAGAATAAGGCCACAAATGTTGGCATAGTTTAGAGTATGGTATTGAAAATAAGTAATAGTCCAGAGCTAGCTTTCTGGAAACAGTGCATCAGCTTTTGGGTTAGAAGATTGAAATAAAGCAACAAGAAGGTCAGAAAAATTAGGTGGAAACTGAGGGGAATATTTGTGAAACAATCATGCAGTGCAGAGCAGCATGTCACCATGCAGCACTGTGTGATAGGGAAAGTGTAGGAATGCACTGTATTTAACATAATTCCTGCTTTTCTTTCTCTCTGACGGTGCACAATGTGCTGCCTAGCACAAATGTAGGCACCCTTGAACTGTGGTGCAAGGGTGCCTGAAGTGTAAGCAGCATACTTTTGTGCAGGAAGGAAACTCTTCTGACACAAAAACAATCCTCTGAGGCATTTTCCTTTCTATGTGTGCTGTAAAATGTGGCATGCATAGAAAGAGGAAGTAAAGAACATAAATAAAGATTCTCTCCTTGTTATGCCTTACCAGGAGAAGCGTAGTATTTTGAAATAATGGTAAACATGGGGATGCGCCATAATCCATGGGTGGATGAATGGGAACACCTGAACTCCACCCATTGAACGACTCAGTGAGGCAGAATATCACAAGGCAGTGATTTGCTCTGCTTTATGTTCCTCCAGATGTATGAAGCCAAGCAAGGCCATACAAGATGCCCTTGCCTAGCTTGATAAGTTTAACTTGAGAGTTGCTTCGCTCTTGTGCCTCCTTGTGTTGTGCAAGGGTGATGCAAATCTTTAATAAACATGCTTTTGACTATCCTTATCTATGTCACAACGTGTCCTGGCAGAAGGTCATAATTCTGTTCTGGCTGCAGAAGTAAATGAAACTTCTTATTGTTTTAGGATTGTTAAAAGCATATTGATTTTATCAAAGTTCATATGGCGCAAATTAACTCCCGGCAAGGGGGCAACATCAGAAGCTCCAACTGGAGGATGTCAATTTTTTTAATCTTTTTTACAGTAAGTAAATAAACATAAACTTAATACAAAACACAACACTAATCGTTAGTTTTAAAAATATAGCTGTCATTATTGAGAAGAGCGCGATAAGAGGGAATAACTGATACAGTTGAAACTAAGTAATAACCTCTAAGCAAAGCCAAATTATAAGAAGTCAAAGGAACTATGGAATATGATAGTGTCACAGTGAATGGATTAATATATGATGCTATGCTAATAGGGACATGATTTTCACATAACTAGCAAGATACTGGAATAGAATATGCCATCAATGTAGATCATATGTGCTATGAATATGTTCACACCACCCCATAGAATTGTATTGTGAACACCCATAAAATTTAGAAGTGATGATGGTAAAGAAACAGTCCCATGTATCAACCGCATTAAATTAAGATCTTCAGGTGGAAAAAAATACTGATCAATCACACTTGCTAGGAAAAGATATTTCTCCAGTTCTAATTGAGTTGAATTGATTATTTTTTACGCTGTGGTCCATCTGTTGAAATAATATAACTCCCCTTCTCCCCGTCCTCTGAGCATAGGACCACTGTCTTTCTGTATCTCCTTTTAGAGTCTATGATCACTAGGAGTTGAATTTTCTCTTGGAAAAAAGTCTACAGTCACTCAATACATCGATGAATGTAATACAATCCATTGATCTCAAAAGCCACTCCCTTTCTCTGTTTATTCTCGTGGTGGGATCCCTGTAAATGAGGAAGTGTTTATAAACATATGTCTGGTTGGGTATCTAGTTCACCAATCTTCCTTTCCAGTCCTAAATGACCTAATAGATCCCTGATCCGTTTTAGTGCTGGGGGTATAACTTGTACTCAGAAAAAAGAATTCAACACTCTGTCTGGGAATCAAGTTTTTTTTCTGAAGCATTAATAAGAGGGCATACCTCTCTGCTACCCATATAGTTGAATCACCTGGTGTTTTAGAAGGTGACTGTTGAGCCTTTAAATCACCATTTTGGGAAATAACCTGCATTACAGCACAAATCATGGAGTATTTTTGTTTATCACCAATCAGCTGCTCAGCCAAGCAATCAGTTAAAGAGCACACTCTTATACTCATCTAATGCTAATATGTGTAGGGTCAGTAGTAGTGCCTGTTACTACAACAAGTTATTTTTGTTTCACAGTTCTTTATTGAAAAATCAAAAAAGAGCAAAACAGAAAGAGGGTTGGGGACATGGAATTGCCATTGCAAAGGATGACAGCAAACCAATCACACATCTACAGTAGGCTTCAGTGGAACAAGAATACAGGTGACATTGCATACAAAGACGCCATGTCCCCCAAACTGGAGACTTGCCATGTTACAGGAACTGTCATTAAGGAAGAAAGCACATCAGGAAGTAATGGGGTAAGGCGCGTCCAAGGGGATTGGGATGAGACATGACAGGAGGGGAAATGGAAGGGGAGAGGAGAGAGAGCAAAAAGAGAGGGAAGTGGAGGTGCAGAGGGGAGGGGAACACAACAGTGGGGGATGTGGGTGGTGGTGAGGGTAGTGGGGTGCAACAAGAGGGTTCATTCATACAGTCAGTGCCATGGGACTAGGCTCTGTGTAGTCACCAAGCAAGTTGAGAGGGGAGAGAGGGGTGCACATTGGGACGAAGATTAAAGAGCAAAGAGTAGCAGATTAGCCCACAGGACCCTGTAGGAAGGACATCCATGTCTGAAGAAAGAACTCAGTTCTGTCCTGGAGATTATCGGTGAAGCACTTCTGGGAGGCCACTTGGAACATTGCCACTAGCCAGTCCTCATGGGTGAGAGACCTGAAAGAACGCGAGTGATAAAGTATACATTTCTTGGCTTGGTGAGAGCTGTACGTAAAAGGTGCCCCTGGGGGCGGGAGAGTTCTCTAGGACAGGGGAGAGGAGTCCTGACCGGCAGGGTCTCACTTAGTGTGGGCCCCACTGCATCCAAAAAGGATTGTAATGACAGACAAGTGCAGAGGACATTCAGTAAGCCACACTAGACACAGGGCATTGCAATTTGCAAGGGGCAACAAGCCGTCGGCTAGTAGATTCACAGGGGTCCAGTGCCCGTCATGCAGTGTCTCAAAAAGGCAAAACTTCAAATGTGCCTCTTTGTCCCCTGGTCAAACACCTCCAAGAGTTCAGTCCAGTCTTCTGCCTCATAGTCCATCTGCAGCCGAGCTTGCCATTCAATGCAGAGGTTATTGAGGAGAGGGAGGTAGAAGAGTTGATGAGTCAAGAGGCTGTACAAACTAGACATCACCCCATTAAATCAGCCCCATGTCCTAAGATAGGAGACTACCACTGAGGATTTGAGGTTCCAGGGTCACACACCCGGGCAGTGTTTGAGGCAATGTTACAATTGGAGGTATCTCCATGCTAAGGCATGTACCAAACTCCTCATGGAGGATAGTGAAGAATTTGAGGGTACCCCTCTGGAATGATCTGGTTTAAACTGATAACACCTGCCTATCGCCACATCATCCAGTTTAAGACCTTGCCTCTGATGAGAAGGCTGTCATTACCTCACTGTGGCACATGCTCATGAAGAGAGGCTCAACTCCAAAGAAGCAATGGGCTCGCCACCTGGATTTCATCATGTTCTGCAAGATCAAGTTGATGGGATGTGACAGCGGTGATTCCCCATTGTATAGTGAGTACAGTCCCTGACAGAAGTCTAGCAGTGTGCTTTCTGCCACAGCCCACTGCAATGGATACTTTGTCCCAGGTAGCTTGTAAACCAGTTGAGAGAGGTGAACTGAAGGCCCAAGTTGCCATCAAAGCAATGTGTCGAAAATATATGCACTGTCTAGATGAAGGGAGCATGATCCCCAGACAAAAGAACTTATGCTTTTACCCGCATAACGAAGAGTAGATAGTTGGACAAACAGGGGCAGCATGCCAAGGACGTATGTGAACCGTGCAACATCACCAATCTCACTGCTGGTACTCTCCCCCCACAAGGATAGCCAGAGGTGGGATCATTTGTCAAAATTGAGCTTCAAGCAGGTGTTCGAGGGTCAAGATTGTCTGCCTGCATGCAGTCCAGACCCCTGTTGACATAGACCCCAATGTTTTTGAGGCATGATGATTTTTAGCAGAAAGGGTAGCCAGATATCACCACATGTGGTTGCGCGTGAAAGGGGCAGCACCTCACTTTTGTCACAGTTCACTCAGTGGCTCAGAAGTGCTGCAAAGTCAGCAATGATTTCCAACAAGGCCAGGAGAGAATGAGGAAGACCCGTGAGGGTGAGTATTTTATCATCTCCATAAAGATCCACTGTGGATGTCCTGCCTGGAATAGGGACACCGGAGAGGAGCGGGGATTGGCGAAGAGATGCGTCCAGGGGTTCCATAGTCAGGAGGAACACCGGCATTGACAACAGGCAGGCCTTCCGAGGCTCCCTAATGGATTGGGAATGTGTCTGAGAGATAGCCACCGCAGTTAACCTGTGCATTAGGGGAGTCGTAGAGCCAGCGGTCCTTGGCAATAAATCACTCCCCCAGGCCAAACTGATGCAGGGTTGTGAAGAGTTTCCACCTGAGTGTGGTGGATCAAGGATCGAATCATCTTATGTAGGCGGGCTGTGAGGACGCCTGCAAGTATTTTGATGTCCCCATTAAGCAAGGAAATGGGCCTGTAGCTCCCACCAACTAGAGGCTCCTTCCCCAGCTTGAGGAGAACTGCTATCATTGCTCTTTTGGAAATGGAGCTAAGGGAGCCCGTTTGATTGGCTTCGCTGAAGAATTCAGAAACGGAACCAATAACATCCTCTCCCACCCACTTGTAGAACTCCTGGAGCCTTATGATAGGGAAATTGGAGATGGCCTGTGCTATCTCAGTCTTGCTAATCTCCCTATTGAGCAATTCACTACCAGACTCATTCAGTCTGGGAAGACGCACACTGTGAAAGAAGGCCCCCAGATGAGCAGGGTCATCTGTCATCTTGGGAGATGTAGGGAGCCTACTAGAAATCTGCAAATTTGTTGGTATTTTACGTTTGGCTAAGGACAGTGCCACTTGTCGAATGGATAGTAGGCATTGCAAGCGCTTCCTCTTGTTGACGCATGTTGGAAAATGGGTTATTGGTAAGGGCAGGTAAGTACCTACACTTAGCAATAGGCCACTAACCTCCACGTAGGTCCAGTTAGGTCTCAGTAAATTAAACCCAGCTCAACCCTTGGTAGCTTGGCAACGAGCAACAAGGCTTAACTTAGGAGACAGAGTGTAAAACATTCAAATATCACAAAACAGTAATTAAATAAAACACAGGAAACAGTTTAAAAATCCAAAATAAATATATAAAAAATTGATTATATTTTTATCTTTAAAATGACACAAAAACGAATAAAATCGGATAAGGGGAACCGGAGATATGAATTTTTTAGGAATTATTGTTTTCTAGCACCTAGAAACAAAAAGCGGCAATCTGGTCATTTGGTCGCACCTCGACCGGGGCAAAGTCAAAGTTTAAGGCTGACCGCGATCGAGCCCGGCTCGGCTACAGCCCGCCGGAGGCCTTGGTCAAAAGTTTACCTTCACCCTTAGTCGTTTTTCTGAAGATTTTCTTCAGCGGAATGAACCTGCCAGTCCAATCCGACCTCCTGGAACTCTTCTCCGGATATGTGTCACGGGAGCCCTCAGTGGAGATGTTTACCTTCGGACTTAGTAGTTTTTTTCGAGGTGAAAATCCTTCGACCGGGGTAAACCTGGATCTTGATCCGACGTCCTTGGAGCCCTCCTCGGATACGCTGGCTGGGAAGTCACGTCAACTTTCTACATTCGGACTTAGGTGGTCATTCTGACCCTGGCGGTCTTTGACCGCCAGGGCGGAGGACCGCGGGAGCACCGCCGACAGGCCGGCGGTGCTCCAATGGGGATTCCGACCGCGGCGGTAAAGCCGCGGTCGGACCGGCACCACTGGCGGGGTCCCGCCAGTGTACCGCGGCCCCATTGAATCCTCCGCGGCGGCGCAGCTTGCTGCACCGCCGCGGGGATTCCGACCCCCCCTACCGCCATCCAGATCCCGGCGGTCGGACCGCCGAGATCCGGATGGCGGTAGGGGGGGTCGCGGGGCCCCTGGGGGCCCCTGCAGTGCCCATGCCACTGGCATGGGCATTGCAGGGGCCCCCGTAAGAGGGCCCCTACATGTATTTCACTGTCTGCTGCGCAGACAGTGAAATACGCGACGGGTGCAACTGCACCCGTCGCACAGCTTCCACTCCGCCGGCTCGATTCCGAGCCGGCTTCATCGTGGAAGCCTCTTTCCCGCTGGGCTGGCTGGCGGTCTGAAGGCGACCGCCCGCCAGCCCAGCGGGAAAGTCAGAATTACCGCCGCGGTCTTTCGACCGCGGAACGGTAACCTGACGGCGGGACTTTGGCGGGCGGCCTCCGCCGCCCGCCAAGGTCAGAATGAGGGCCTTAGTCTCTTTTTTGGAGATTTTCTTCACCGGGACAAACCTGCAAATCAAGCCGGGTCGCGGTTGAGGCAAGCCGGCTAGAGTTGCTGCTGCGGGTCGGTCCCTCTATGGAGCTTTTTTTTCAAAAGTTCTCCAAACTTCTCCAAACTTCTAGATCTTCTCCCAGATGTTCTTTTAAGGTTCTTTTGGGGTCCACAGCTCACCCCAAGGCTCCAGAAGCTCTGAGATGATCCTTGGGGGTATGGGTTACAACTCCCAGAATGCACCTGGCGCAAACTCCTTTTTGGCCACTGGACAGTGGTCAGCTGCTTGATTTCTTCAGGAGTTGGTGCAGGGGACTCTGGTTATCAATTTTTCACCTGTAGCAAACAGGGAGTCCCTCCTTGAACCAGTTGAAGCCAAGCAAAGTCCTTCTTGTGGTGAAGCCCAAGTGTGCAGCTGGTGCAGTCCTTCAGAGTGCCGGGTCCAGTTGCAGGCCAGGGGTCCATCAGGGCAGTCCTTCTTCTCCTTGTTGGAATCTGAGGTGTGGGTACAGGTCTGCCAGTTTTATCCCTGCTCCTGGGTGAAAAACAGGGGGGTCCTGGTTCTCCAATCAGGTGCAGGGTCCTTCCCCCTGTGATGACCACTTACTGGGAAGTGTAGCAAAAATCAGTCCCAGGAGGCAACATTCCTCAAAAAACCATCATGGCTGAAAGTGATTTTGAGGTTACATCTGGCTGAGCCACCCACTGGTGTGGCTAAAAATCAAAAAACACGCCCCTCTCCTGCACTCTCCTAATCTAATCAAGGGGGCACCTAGTTGTCTGGGGTTGCAGGATGTGGGGGTGTTGCTAGGTTGCTCCAAATGTCCTTCTCTGCCTTTGAAGACCAGTTTGGCATCCCTCCCCATTTCTGTCTCACCATCCCCTCCCACAGGCACATCTCTTTGTGTGAAGCCATGCCACTTCACACCTCATCAAGGCAGCCTGGCCAGGCTGCCAGAGGCTGGCAATCAGAGCACAGCAGCAAAAACAATGCAGGGCTGAAGCTGGCAACTTTTCAGGTAAAGTTTAAAACTCTTTACCTGAACAAGTTATATCAAATCCAACAACTGGAAGTTGTGGGATTTATTATAACAATTCATTTGATACCAAACTCTGCGTATCTGTCACTTAAGGGGGCTTTTAAAATTAGAAAAACGTCTCCCCATTCTAGCCTATAAAGGCCATTCACTACAATGAGGGAAAAACTAATTTGGTTGTTTTTACCTCACAAGGGCTTCTAAAACTATTTTTATAAGGTCCCTTCTTATAGTTACATGGCACCCGGCCCTAGGGGCACATAGGGCACACCTTAGGGGTGACCTATATGTAAAAATAACGTAGTTTAAGACTTTGGAGCAACTTTTAATTCAAAAGTCGAATTTGCATATAACATTCATTTGAAAGCAGCCAGCAAGGCAGGCATGCCTTTAAAATGACACTGGGCACCTCCGCAGTGGTGCACTACCTATGCTGGGATCCCTAAACCTACATACCCTACCTTATACTAGGGACTTATAGGTAGGTTGACTTAGCCAATTATAATTAGCCTAATTTACATACTGATTTTACACAGAGCACAGGCCCTGGGACTGGTTAGCAGTACACAGGGCACCTTCATAGTAAGGAAAACACCAGCAAAAGGTGGAAAATGGGGGCAAAAAGTTAGGGGGCCTCTGCAATCAGCCCTGTTCTCTCACAACACAGTTGGGCCACTAATAGTTGCCCCACCTTCTTCCCCTGTTCATAATGGCAGCCTTTAAGCCTCTGGAGTGGATACTTGTCCATTAAAGTGAATAGGGCGTTAAGGCCCATGCAGACCTTCTCCAGATGATGGCATGTGGGGGAAGGGCTAAATGAGGATCGCAATCCCTCCCTCCAGGTCGTTCTGTACTGCAACAATTCTTGTGTTCTGAGTGTGGGATCGTACTTAAATTGTATATCACACAAATTTAGAGTTGACGCCCATTTCACCAACACAAGTGTAGTTTACAATATGTGTTTGAGATGCTGGCATTAGTTCCTGCCTCTAAAGTCTGTGCAAAATGTCACTTTATTCTTCAAAATTGTCTCCTGCACAGACATGAGAATTTTCTTAGTTGTAGTAACCTGTTTCTTGGTAGCTGAATATACATGTGATGAGCAGGCTATGGGATTTGCTTGTCCCTCATTAAATATACATGAAGTTTGACATGCCTGGAACAACCCTAACAGCTACTTTTCTTTTATTGTTCTGTGTTTGATAATATTTAACTTTACCTATCAGCTTGTGGCGTGTGTAAGATTGCAATACGTGTACCCACCCAATACTTTTCAGAAAAAAATGAGTAACCTTAAATCACATAAAAGCTTCACTCGCTTAGCACAATATGGCAGAAAAGTCATTTCAAAATTAAAAATCAAGGCTTGTAATTTTCTGCATTGGGGTAGCAAGGAAGTACATTTCTATAAGAAATCTGATGCCAGTCCTTTGCCTAAACTAGATAATTCATGTGCCAGAAAGATGATATTAAGAAAGAAAAAACATTATGTCTGCCATTTCTAAATGTTCCCTTAAGTCGCTTTCAGTCAAATGTATATCATAGTTGTTCCATAGGGTTTTTATTATTCTTGCTGCAAATTACTCTGAGCTGTTTTTTATACACACGTAGTAAGTAATCTTAAACATGTGCTATATGCTACTAAATGTAAATACAGTCTGGTATTGAAATTCCGGCACCATGTTATGTCTAAAGGAACTGCTAGCGATGTCAAGAGTATTTTCATTTTTTTCTTATAAGATTTGTCATCAGTTTGGTGCTAGAAGTTTTCTCTGTTGAGTGTTAATGTGATTGAGAATTAATATTTATATATTACTGTACTACACTGTATGTATTGTCTAATATAACCTTCAGATGGAGCATTCATTGTCAAGAGGCTTTTTTACAATGCAATTGTGTCGGAATCTTTTTTATCTCACACTTCTCTGGATATAATGGATATTTGGCTTAAACCAGTGCCTCACTCCGAACTGTTTGATGCTGGAGCTTGTTTCAAAGCAAATCTCATGCATATTTATCCCTGAGATCCTACATAGAAATGAATGTACCAATTATTACTTTGTCTCCACTAGACATGTCTCTGATAAAGGATGGAGGTCATTCATCCTTAGCTGCTATATATTTATGGGCTTCTGACAGATGTGAAGAGAAAACCACTTATATAATGTGTGACACATCACCCTCTGTCTGTGTTCCTTTATTATAAACTCTGACAGTGGACTTTACATGTCCAAACTTCTTTTCTATCTAAAATTATTCTTCTGTAGGAATTGTGACAAGATGCTCCCTGGGAGTCTGACAAATGTAAGTAATTTTTGCTGTGATGCCCAGGAATGCTCCTGTCCATGTTCCATTCTGCAGGTGGACTCTCATTCTCTGAGATATATATTTTTTTCTTTATGGTGGTCTTCTTTTTACAATGAGCTATGAACTTTTGAACCCAAATATTTTTATCCCTTCTTCAAACTGTAGTTGAAATTCTGAGACTAATCCTTTTCAGCATTCTGACCTGTCTCTTCTATGATATTCAGTTTGGCTACTTTTTTGTCTGTAGAGTATTTCTCTAAGTGCCTTCTGTTCTGAAAGTTCTGGCGCGCAACTGGGATGCCAAAAGCATACCAAAGGCAAGCCCATCTGTGCCTGTCTGTGCCTGCATCAGGATCCCCAGTCTTCCCACTCCCCACCGCTACACCACCAAGGAGCTCCAGGCCCCGAATGTTAGCCACCCCATCAACAACTGCTTCCTGTTCTCCCCATGCTGCACCAAAGGACCCTTCACCTGCCTACACTGCTGTTTGTCCTGCAATGCCGGCCTATCTGCACACACTAACATCTGCACTGCACTCACACAGAAGACTACGGTCAACCAAGCACCACTCCAGTGCATCCTGCTAAAAGCCCGCTCCTTATGCAAACATACCACAGAAATCTAAGAGACCATCACCACCCAAGACTCGGACATTGCCTTCAATACCGAAACATGGCTAACATCCTCCTCAAACCCCAACATCGCCACAACCATCCCTGACGACTACAAGATTATATAGCAAGACTGCACCAACAAACATGGCAGGGGCATCACCACCATCTTCAAGGAAACCATCCAATGCACCATCACCGACGATGACCCAAAGACCCTGATGGAGCACCAGAACTTCTGATTCTAGACCGAAGCCAATACCACAAAGCAATGGACCCTTTAATACAGATCCCCAGCACCATGCTCAACCTCCTGCAACACCGTCACCAACCTCATTGCCCCCCCTCACCATCAACTCCCTTCACTACATCCTACTCAGTGATTTCAGTTTCCTCCCTAATGAACCCAAAGACACCAACTCCACTTCCCTCATAGAGAACCTCATCAACACATGCCTCACCCAACTGATCACCAAACCCAAGCACAAAGCCAGACACACACACTGGATACTGACTTCACTTTTAGCTACAGAATCACTTTCACCCACATGACTGAACTCACCTGGACTGACCATGTCATCACCAACATTACCATCTCTAATTTGCAGCACACTAACACCAAACACCTCCGCAGCCCCTACCGAAGCTGCTGCAAGGTAACCGAGACCCTATTTGCACAGGCCCTAGGCATGCCAGAACCCAAGCACGCGGCAGACCTCGACCTCCACCAGGTTGTCCAAAATGTCACCACCTGGATCACCAAGTCGCCCCGCTGAACCCAGCTAAAACCAACACCACCTTCAAGCCAGTGAGGTGGTATACCACAAGGCAGCCCTCAGCAACTTTCACCACCACATCAGGGCAGCAAAAAGAGCAGCAATCACTACCTGCATCAAACACCACAGCCAACCACACAAATCAACTCTTCAGAAGCATCAAGGAATTCTCTAAACCAATAACAACAGAGTCCACCACCCCCCATCCCAGGAACTCTGTGATTCCTTTGCAGACTACTTCCACAGCAAGATCACCACCATATACAACAATTACGGCCCCGATCCTCCACTAACAGCATAGACAACATCTCTCAAGCAGCGAACACCAGCCACACAATAACCTCCTGGTCCCCGATTACCACACAGACCACCCTAGACAACATGCCATCCAACCCCCACCGGCTTTTCAACCACAAACCAACACTATTAGCACCAGACTAACCCCCATCCTCAACACCTCCATCTCCACAGCAACTTTCCTGGATGAATGGAAGCATGCAGAGTTCAGACCCGTCCTAAAGAAAGCCTCTACCATACCCAGTGACAAAAACTACAGACAGATCTTCCTGCTCCCCTTGACCGCCAAAATGCTTAAGAAAGCCATCAACCAACAGCTCACCAACTACCTCGAACCAAAGCACCTTCTTGACACCTCACAATCACGATTCTGGGTCAACCACAGCACAGAGACTGCACTGATCACCACCACAGAAGACATCAGGACTCTCCTCGACAGAGGAGAGTCGGCAGCTCTGATCCTTCAAGATCTCTCCGCAGCATTCGATACAGTCTCCCACCACACTCTCCTCAACAGACTCCACAACATAGGCATTCACAAAAATTCCCATAAATGTGTCACCTCTTTCCTCTCAGGCTGCAAGCACAGCACCTACCTTTCTTTCTTCACTTCTACACCAGAGAACATCACTTGCGGCACACCCCATGGACCCTCCCTCAGCCCAACCCTGTTCAATGTCTACAAGACCCCCCTTGCAGACATCAGCAGTTCCTACAATCTCAATATAGTCTCCTGTGCTGATGACACACAACTAATCCTCTCACTTACTGAAGACCCCACAACGCCAAAGCCAGCTTTGCAATGCCATGACCAATGTAGCAACACGGAAGAAAAACAGCTGCCTCAAACTAAACACCGACAAAGTGGAAGTCCTGATTCTCAGGAAGAACATCTCTGTATGGGACCACAGTTGGTGGTCAGCAGTACTTGGACAACACGCCCTTTTCATCAGACCACACACAAAACCTCGGCATCATCCTCGACTGCCAACTATCCATGAATCGACAAGTAAACCCAGTTACATCCTCCTGCTTCTACATCCTCCGCCGAATCTTCAAATGGATCCCTACTGACAACAGAAAGACAGTCACGCATGCCCTGGTCACCACCGCCTCGACTATGGCAAAGCTATCAACAATGGAGTGTCCTCCCAGCCACTTAAAAGACTCCAGACTCTACAGAACACCACAGCCATACTCATTCTCAACCCACCAAAGGATTCAAGTATCACCCCACACCTCAGAAACCTTCACTGACTCCCCATTCAATAGAGATGCAATTCAAAATCCTCATGCTCAAATACAGGGTTATCCACAACCTAGGGCTGTCCTACATCAACCTTTAACTGAGCTTCTACATCCCAGCAAGCCAACTATGCTCCACCTCGCGAAACCTTGCACCTGCAGTAGAGGCCACTCCTTCTCCTACACAGCAGCCAAGTCCTGGAACAGCCTGTCCCTCCACCTCCAAACAGCTCACTTCCTGGCAGACTTCAGAAGGAGACTTGTGATATAGCTTTTCAATGGAGACACTGCACCCTAAGTGCCCAGATACTCTTAGGGGTGATAGCACTGTGCTTTATAAATGCTATGACTGATCCTTTTTTGTTTCTTCTATTTCAGTGTGCTGGGCATGTGGTTCACTGCTTAAAACTCTGTCAGTCCAGGGGAGCGATGCTCCAAATTTGCTCATACTGATTCTGTTGGAAATGGCCATTTTGCAGGGTCACCCCCAAACTTTTTGTCTTCCTCCTTCTCTTTTTCTGACCTAATATTTGATCGCTTTAGGACTCTGTGCACTTTGCACTGCTAACCAGTGCTAAAGTGCATATGTTCTCTCCTTAAAACATGTTGGCATTGGCTCATACCCAAATGGCGTATTTAATTTACTTGTAAGTCACTAGACAAGTGCACTACATGTGCCCAGGGCCTGTAAATTAAATGCTACTAATGGGCTGCACCACTGATTGTGCCACCCACATAAGTGGACCCCTAACCATGTCTCAGGCCTGCCTCTGCAGTGCCTGTGTGTACAGTTTCACTGCCACTTCAACTTGGCATTTAAAATTAATTACCAAGCCCTAAACTCCCCTTTTTCTACATATAAGTCACCCCTAAGGTAGGCCCTAGGTAGCCGATAGGGCAGGGTGCTATGTAGGTAAAAGGCAGGACATGAACATGTGTGTTCTATATGTCCTGGTAGTGTAAAACTCCAAAATTAATTTTACACTGCTGTGAGGCCCGCTCCTTTCATAGGAAAGCATTAGGGCTGCCCTCCTATACTGTTTGAGTGGTAGATACTGATCTGAAAGCAGTAGCCAGGTCATGTTTAGTAGGGCCAGAATGGTGATACAAAATCCTGCTTAATGGTGAAGTTGGATTTTATATTACTATTATAGAAATGCTACTTTTAGAAAGTGAGCTTTACTCTACACTTAAATCCTTCTGTGCCTTCCAATACATGTCTGGCTAGGTTTAGTTGACAGCTCCCTTGTGCATTCACTAAGAAAACCCCAAACACAGGATGCTCAGTCACACTTGCAGACATCTGCATGCTGAATGGGTCTTCCTGGGCTTGGAGGGTGGAGGGCCTGACACTTACATGTCATAAGACAGTAGCCTGCCCCCACACACAGGACTGCCAAACCCCCTACTGGGATCCTGGCAGAGAGGATAGAACTGGAAGAGGACCTTGTGCACTTTAAAGCCACTCTTTGAAGACTCTCCCACTTCAAAGGCATATTTGGGTATTTGAGCAGGGTCTCTGACCCTACCAATTGAGACACTTCTGAGGTAGATACTCTATTTCATCAAGACACTTTTGGACAAGATACCACTGGTGAAGAATCCCTGAACTAGAACCTGCAACCTGCCAAAAAGAGCTGCCAGACTGCCCAAAAGGCTCACCTAACTGCTTTTCTGAGAAGGACTGCTGCCTTGATGTTGCCCTGCTGCCTGGCTGCTGCTCTCTGGCTGTGCTGAGAAGTGATTTCCAAGGGCTTGGATAGAGCTTGCCTCCTGTCCCCTGAAGTCTCAGGACCAAAAAAATGTATTTCCTGCAAAAGAACTCCCTGTGCACCGCTGCAAGAAACAACGCACAGCCTGCATAGCTGTGAAAAAATCACTGCACGCTGAACCAGAACGATGCACCCGACTTTGCAGGGAGAAGATCGACGCAGCGCCAGCGTAGCGACTGGAAATTCGACACACAGCCCAATGGATCAACACAAAGCTGAGCCAGAACAAGGCAGCCCGACTTCCTGAGAGGAATCGATGCAGTGCCTGCTATGCAGTAGAAATTTCCCCGCAACGCCCACCGGATCGACGCAGCTCCTGTGACTTCATCCTGCAAGTGCTGGATTTCAACACATCATCCCGGAGGCGTCTGAAAACCTTGTGACCCAAAGAGGATCCAAGTCCGCACACCAGAAATCGATGCAAAGTCTTCTCTGCGTGGAAAATAAATGACGCATTGTCTGTGTGCGGCCGGAGAAATCGACACACACCTCCCCGTTTTCCACGCATCTCCTCTTCTGCGGTCCCATGGTGGAGAATTTGAACGCAAACCAGGTACTTTGTGCTTGCAAGAGACACTTGTTGCTTTTTAAGAGCCTAAAGACACTTTAAATAATTTTTACAGTGATATTTCAACGTGTACTTATTGCATCTTGATTGTTTTTACCTGCATTTTACCAGATAAAGATTAGATATTTTTCTAAACACTGTCTGGTGTATTTTTGTGGTGTTCTACTCTGTTATTATGTGATATATTGCACAAATACTTTACACATTGCCTTCTAAATTAGGCCTGACTGCTCAGTGCCAAGCTACCAGGGGGTGGGCACAGGATAATTTGGATTGTGTGTGACTTACCCTGACTAGAGTGAGGGTCCTTGCTTGGACATGGGGTAACCTGACTGCCAACCAAAGACCCCATTTCTAACAAATTCCATCTGAGGGAAGGAAAGACTGGAGGTCCTAGCAGAGTGCTGTTGCTCTCTGGAGAGAGTCTTTGCATGCTTGGCCAGTGCACAACCTGACAGTGCCCCAATGACAAACTACATTACCCAGCAGGCATGAGTTCCCATATAAATCTCAAGAGATGGCAGCTGTCTTGAATTTTAGATTACAACAATGGATGATCCAAAATTGAGTACTTTGCTTTCACATATTTAATGGGTGAAATTGAAATTACATTGGTGTAACTCATGTAATATCGGGAATTTTGCATTGCATTTGTCAATCAAAAATCCCCAAATTATGCTGCTATGCTACTTTGTGTAGTTTTGCACTATTCACTATAGGCATTAACCAAAAATAGTGCAATTTGCAGCCACTTGTGCTAACAATATTCATTGAATACACAGAACAACACCTGCTCTTGTTTAAATGCATCCTTGTAGCAAAGAAAATGACAGGAGAATACATTTCACACTAAAATAGAGTGAAAAATTGCAGATTTTCATTTACTTAATTATGCACAATTTTCCTTATTTTTGCCATAAATTCATAAAATTAGTCAAAGGCAAATTATGCAAATTTCATACATCCATAGCATTTACACAAAATTATGGGTAATTTCATGAAATTCAAATCCAGCATTACCAGTATATATTAGTGTGAAATGTGTTTTTGTGTCAATTTTTGGCTTGAGGGCACACTTAAACAAAAGGTGGCTGGGTGCTGGAGAACCTGGTGGCTTTGGGCTGACGCTTCTGCTGCAGTCCCTGACCAGACTCCTTATTTCTCATCCCAGGATGACTGCTGTGAGAAAATCACAATGGAGAAGTGACAGGGACTTGCTATTGCCCTTTGAGGTCTGGGAGGATCAATCCCTAAGCTGAAAGATCGTAGCCTCTGGCTGAGTCATTTGTGGCCTGTAACACCAGCAGACCCATGCAACAGGGGAACCGGGTGAGGACACAGCTGAAGTTGATTCAACATTGTAGGACAGTGTGCAGCACCTCAAGCAGTGGAAACAAGCATCTTCCGAAATGGAGTGAGCTTGCCGAGTGAGGTCGAAAATCCAAAGGTGAGGCCTGTGTGCTGCTGAAGTTGAGACCGCATGCAGGGTGTGCCTTACAATTCTGTGGTGAGGTGAGGTGGAGGGAGACAGAGCTTACCTACCCAGCGGCAGGAACACTGACATCAGAATGATACACAGGCCTCTGGCACCAACAACAGGCTACAGCACTTATGTTGTCTGTACTGGCTCAGGTCAGACATATTAGACTGGGATTAGAAGGATGCTTTGCTGTTACTGCCTCTACCATGAGGGATCTCCTTTGGCACTCTTTGATTATTGCAACTATCATTTTTGACAACAGGCACTGTTGACTGTTATCTTCCAGGAGCCCCTCAGTGCCCCAAGAGTGCCCCTTATCCACCCTCACTTAAAAATGGCTCCCTACCTTCCCTAGATGGAGTCAATTCACCTGAGGATACATGTTTCTCCCAGCTGCAGTGAGGTGACCAAAAGTAGAAAACGTCCAGGCAGTTGACTTATTCTGAGGCAGTAGCTGGAAAGGGAGGAGGGAAACTACTGTGACGAGAGATCCTAAGGAACAGATGGTGAACCCACACGATCCGATAATGGCCACACCTGAATCTGCCCTGGTGACGATCCTGAAAGAATTTGAGAAAGTCAGACTGCCTATTGGCATGGTGAACCCTACCCTGTTGATCACTTCAATGGAAATTCAGTCCCTGAGGGGGTACATAAATGGTTTCTGAATTAGAATTTTCATCATTGAACAGAGGCTGATGGAAATGGAATCCAGAAGGAAAATTATTCCAGGCTAGGGCCCAGAAAGGTGGGAGCTTTGCAGGAGGACCACAGATTTGGAGGGTAGAAGTTGCTGGAATAATTTAAGACAGAGAAGATTAAAAAAGGCAACATGGTGGGATTTCTTGTGTGCCTTATCCCACCCCCTCTTGTTGTGACTTTTGGAACACTCCAGGAATTTCAACAGGACCATAGGGTCAAGTTGCAGAAACCTTCCTTGCATGGCTGCCAGGGACAGATTCTTATATTGTGCCACAGACACCAGCATGCTCGGCAGATCTTTGATACAGCCAAGAGGCAGGGGCAATACTAATTTGAGAATAGTAAAATCCTTATTACTCCAGATTTCTCATAGTAAACCAACCAGACATGGAAGCTTTTCTTGACGCTCAGACCATGCTTACAGAACAGGGAAGTAAAATTTTACTGCTGGAACCAGCACTGATGTTGACCACTCATGGCGGCACGACCTGCAAGTATACTGACCTAGAAGACCTGGAGAAATGTCTCAATGCTCTGGAACACCTGGATGGAACTGACATGCATGTAACAGTGTTGCGCACATCTCTTAAATGTTGTGAAGAGGTCATGGATGAGTTGACTAGGGAAGTCTTGGAGGAATCCAATCAAGTGGAGGAGATAATGAGAAAACGGAACAGAGACCCTAAAGTCACTCATTGGGAACCTTAGAATGAAAGGGACAAATCATGGTCATCTTTTAAACCCCGTGGATTTTACTCTACTGGGGGATGGAAGTACTTGATGTTTGTCTATCCCAGCGTGCTCACCAGTTGGTTTCTGACCTGGCGATACCAGCCCCTGCCAGGGGGGACATTCTATTCTTCTATTTCTTAGCTATTCATTTTTTCTGTTTTGAAAGTTTGTAGATTTCCCTTAATATTTCAGAGCATTGGAGATAAGATTGGTGGACTCCTCCTGATAGTAACTTGTTGTGCAAGGTAAGAATGTTCTGGGATGGACATTGTGGGAGGAGAGTTTATTTTTATGAGGGCATGTTGGACTTCTGTGACCTCCAATGGAATTCTGGCAATGGGCCTTCTGACTATCATATGAAGGGTATTTGGTGATGGTGGCAAAGTGTATCAACAGGGGAAAGGGAACTATTGAGTCTGTGGTCAAAGATGATATGACATAGCTTCCTATTTCTCCATGAGGTCGGATTGGGGTACTTTCCTCAGGCTACGGGTGACTCTCCTGGCATGGGATTCAGAAGCAGTTAATATTTTTTAATGGCTTGCTGATCATTGTTTGATTGCTTTGCTGTTGACAAAATGGCTGAGAGATAGTCTGTAGCTAGAGTGGAGGCAGCCTAGAGCTCCCAAGGTTACAGTTATTTGGTTTCGGGTTAGGGGAGTTGATGTGGCTGTGTTAGACCCTTCTTTGCTATTGTTTTGATTGGGAAGCTTGGCATTATTGACGCAGGGACTCCTCTCCACCGACCCTGTAATCGGCTGCTCGAAGAACGTCTTTCTTTCTTGGCCCATCTTTTAGCTCTGCATTCTTTGCCTCCACTTTAACCTCCTGTGCTTCCGTATCAAGTTGCCACTCTGGCCGTGATCTGTTGCGACTTCAAAGCGACGATGCAAAGCTTCACAAAATCACTTACATTGTTTTCTCTTAATGTTAATGGTTGTGAGAGGATGGTTCTGACCATTTGTTCTGCCCTGATTTTTTTCACTTTTTGACCACCTGGTTTTTGACCTTTTACTGTGAGGGAGCCTTCTAGTCAGGGACTCCCCCAGATTAAGCTCAGGGTAATATGGACTGCACGTGTGACCACCGGTGCCGCCTTGCTAAGGAAAGGCTGCTGTGATGCAGCAAGATTAGGAGGCCCCAGTCTGATTACACGTGATCATGTGTGCAGACACATGTGCACCCATGTAAGGGCTGTGCGGGGAGGGATCCTGGCATGCGCAGACCAAGAACTGTGTTTAGGGAGCCTGGTGGGGGAGGAACTATGCAGAGTGGGTGGTGACCTGGAATAGGACAGCCCGGGGCCCGACAGAAAAGGCAGATGGGGAGTGCCGTCACACTCCCCGTGAACATGGTGGAAAGAAGGCCCCGGACCCCATCCCGGGACCCCACCAGGAAGAAAAGTTAGGGGTGCCGTCTCATCCCCCGCAAAAATGGCCGCCGGCAGCGAGAGCTGGCAGCAGAAGACTAAGGCAGGGGGCGCCGTCGTGCTCCCCGCAAATATTGTCCTGGGGTCCTCACCAGGAGACCAAGTCAGGGGGGTGCCGGCACACCCCTGTGAATGCAACCAAAGGGGCCCCCGATCCCAGCCCTGCGAAGAGGGCGAGGCTGGGGAGCACCGTTAAGCTCCCTGGACTGGAGAGGGGGTCCCCAGACCCCGTCTCGGTCCCGATGCAGCAGGAGAGGAAGGAGGGTGCCATCACACTCCCCCCAGGCGGCCCACCTGGGTGCCCTACAGCAGGTGTTTGCCAGCAGGAGCAGAGAGTCACCACAGAACAGGCCGGCTCCTGTGGCAGCACCTAGAGGTGCTGGCCTTGAGGGGAGCTGGCGGGAGTGGCCGGGGGTGGGCTTCCTGAGACGCTTTCCCACCATACGCACCTGAAGGGGTGTCTGGGTGGGCCCGGACACCACCCACTGATGAGGGCAGTCGGGCGTGGACTCCCTGCGCTGCCATCCAACAAGAAGGCAGTAAGACGGGGGTGTCCGGGTGGGACTGGACAACCCCCACCGATGAGGGCAGCCGGGGATGGGCTCCCCAAACTGCCCTCCACATAAGAGGCAGCATGATGGTGTGTCCGAGTGGGACCAGACACCCCCCACCGAGGAGGGCAGCTGGGGGTGGGCTCCCCACGCTGCCATCGGCCAGGAAATGTGGCACAAGACCGCATAAGGGAAATCTACAAAAAGGAAATGCGTAGCGACTCTTCCCGGCACAGTGGGAGAGCCACTCACTAAATATGCCTATGGCCTATAAGGCTTTGCAGGCCTAGGTTCTCCAGGACCCAGTGTTCAGCTCATTGTGGCCCCAGGAAGATGGGGCCACCACCAACCAAGTGCCTATTGCCAGGGGGAGCTGCAGGAACAGAGCAGCATCCCCCCAATGCCAAGTTTATGTTCCCCACCCTAGGTTGGGTAGGAGAATGGAACTATAACCCCTCAAGGGTTACATGCAAATGTAAAGCACATGCATGTTAGAACTTTTGTTTTTTAGCTTGTGTGACTGCATTCTCTAGGGGTGCAGGTTAGTATTGCTCCAAAATAATTAAATGTCTTAGGTTACACCAATGTAATCCACAAGTCATTGTTTAAACTATTTAAACGTGTGTCTAGGTGTTTCTGGTAATACTGAGTTCTGTATAGTAATTATACTCATTGTCAGGCATTGGTGCGTTCACTCTATATTACAGGCAAATGTTGCATTGGGATATCAGGGACAGTATTGCCAAGCGGGTGGTTGGATTATATTTCCCCTAGGGGTGGCGTGAGAGTTTACAAAACGTCATCCAAGGGTAATTCCATTCATTAGTGTATATTCGTAAATTGTTACATAGTAACTGTACTTTTACTTTATCAAAAGAAAAAGCACAGACTGGGCAATAATTTATTGAGTGCCATGCTTGCATGTCTGTGAATGGGGATTACTAGTCCACACCACCTCCCTTGAGTAAGCCTTGGACTGCTCAGCAACACTACCCTATGAGAGTCAAGCGCTACAATGGGGCGTTTGGTTCCCAGTGGTGGTCAGGTTCGGTCCCAATACTTGTGTAGGCCACACAACTAATGACCCACCTTCCAACAATGGTCTAACACACTTTATTAATAGAATGAAAGTCTTCTTCATCCTTGGTAGGATGGATATTGCATTGATCCAAGGAACTATAGTGTGTGATAAACTTAGAAGAGATAGAGTAAGATGAGTAATCTATGCCTGCCCTGGCTCCTCCTCCCTTCTTTGCAGGCTATATGGACTCAGGGAATAGCGATAATTTTTCACAAACGCCTTTCCTACTGCCTGCATAACACTTGGGTAGATGAGGAAGGGTAATATGTTTTTGTGAAGCTCCAAATCTAGGATGGATATTTGATTGTTGCCCTGGTATGGCCTCCAGTGGGGGACAAAACTGCATTGTTCTCTAGGTTGGCTAGACTGCTGTTGTCCTTTTGGAAGACACAAGTGGTCATAGGAAAAGACTGTAATGTGGTTGTGGATCTGGTTCTAGACAGGTCCTATTGTCCTGACCTTCCCTGAAGGAGGGATAGAGGGATCCTCTCTGACTTGCTATCAGACTTTTGGTAAACTATGGAGATTGTTGCTAACAAGTCAACATGATTATACCTTTTCCTCCTACATCCATGGCATAGACACCCATATTGATTATGTGTCGATGTCTGCCCTTCAACATACAGAGATGGCTGCAATTACACTGGGGCTTCTCAAACCATAATTTGGTGATGCTCACACTCAGTTTGAAGACTGCATCTTCTCTTTTGAGGCAGTGGTGTATGAACACAACCAGGTATAATGACCCAGCAGATAAGCAATCAATATTATCATTGATCCAACATTTCTTGGAGGAATATAAGGATTTAGAGACTTTGCCCTTGATTTTGTAGGGGGCGAGGGAATCTGTGATGGCTAAATAGCAGGCCTATCAAGATAGATGGCATCTAAAGAGGGAAATTGAAACCTTCTCCCTGGAGTACACACAGGGGGTGATTCTAACCCTGGCGGTCGGTGATAAAGCGGCGGCCAATCCGCCAACAGGCCGGCGGTCCAAAAAATGGAATTCTGACCCTGGCGGGAACCGCCAACACAGCCCGCCACATTAACACTCCGACCGCCACGGCGGTACAGACAAACAGCGCGGCGGTCACCGCCAACAGCCAGGCGGCAGACAATGTACCGCCCACAGTATTACAACTCACCAATCTGCCACCTTTTCCGGGGCGGGAGCCCCGCCGATAAAATCACGGCGGAAACTGACTACGGACGGGAAAACGCTCACCAAAACACACTCCACGAGTACGGAGGACAGCATGGAACCCGAATTAAACATCCTACCTGCTCTCGTCTACCTTCTCATCTACCACGAGTACGAACGCCGGCGCAGACGACAACGGTGAGTACTGCACCTACGACACACGGGAGGGGGGAGGAGGAAAGGTTACGGGCACACACATATGCGACCCCCACCCCCCCAAACTATGTACACACCAATGCAGAGCAACAATGCACAGTGACACCACCCAAACCCCCCTGAAAAATGCAAAGACATAATTAAATTGTGAAGAAAAATTTATATAAAAAATAGACTCTGATATGTATCGGTCAACTATACAAAATATCCATAACAAAATAATACTATACACACTGCCATGGAGAACCGAGGCAATTAGTCCTCTACATCAAAGTTAAATAGAACAGTCCGTGGGCTACAGTGTAGCGACACAAGGGCAAAGCCCACACAGGAGACCTGAGTCCTTTGGAGAGAACACTGCAGGGGCATCTGATGAAAAAACTACAGGCACCTCAGGGGGAAGGGAAGGGGGGGGGCACCACAGCCACATGAGTCCACGACGCCAGATCCACGAAGAGGCCACCATGCCCACTGTGCCATCCTGGGGAGTGCAAAGCCACAGTCTCTCAAGTCTCTACAGTGGGTGGGTTGCCCACTCTGCCATCCTGGGGAGTGCAAAGCCACAGTCTCTCAAGTCTCTACAGTGGGTGGGTTGCCCACTCTGCCATCCTGGGGAGTGCAAAGCCACAGTCTCTCAAGTCTCTACAGTGGGTGGGTTGCCCGCTCTGCCATCCTGGGGAGTGCAAAGCCACAGTCCATCAGGTGGATGACAGTCTCCACTGGTCAAGGAGGAGGCATGGTGGGCACAGTGAACCATAAACAGTGCTTGACAGGAAGGGCCCAGCGGAGCGGTGCTTGAGACGGCGGGGCCCAGCTGAGCGGTGCTTGAGACGGCGGGGCCCAGCGGAGCGGTGAATGACAGGAAGGGCCCAGCGGAGCGGTGCTTGAGACGGCGGGGCCCAGCAGAGCGGTGCATGACAGGAAGGGCCCAGCGGAGCGGTGCTTGAGACAGCGGGGCCCAGCGGAGCGGTGCTTGACAGGAAGGGCCCAGCGGAGCGGTGCTTGAGATGGCGGGGCCCAGCGGAGCGGTGCTTGAGACGGCGGGGCCCAGCGGAGCGGTGCTTGAGACGGCGGGGCCCAGCGGAGCGGTGCATGACAGGAAGGGCCCAGCGGAGCGGTGCTTGAGACGGCGGGGCCCAGCGGAGCGGTGCATGACAGGAAGGGCCCAGCGGAGCGGTGCTTGAGACGGCGGGGCCCAGCGGAGCGGTGCTTGAGACGGCGGGGCCCAGCGGAGCGGTGCTTGAGACGGTGGGGCCCAGCGGAGCGGTGCATGACAGGAAGGGCCCAGCGGAGAGGTGCTTGAGACGGCGGGGCCCAGCGGAGCGGTGCATGACAGGAAGGGCCCAGCGGAGCGGTGCTTGAGACGGCGGGGCCCAGCGGAGCGGTGCTTGAGACGGCGGGGCCCAGCGGAGCGGTGCTTGACAGGAAGGGCCCAGCGGAGCGGTGCTTGAGGCGGCGGGGCCCAGCGGAGCGGTGCTTGAGACGGCGGGGCCCAGCGGAGCGGTGCTTGACAGGAAGGGCCCAGCGGAGCGGTGCTTGAGACGGCGGGGCCCAGCGGAGCGGTGCTTGAGACGGCGGGTCCCAGCGGAGCGGTGCTTGACAGGAAGGGCCCAGCGGAGCGGTGCTTGAGACGGCGGGGCCCAGCGGAGCGGTGCTTGAGACGGCGGGGCCCAGCGGAGCGGTGCTTGAGACGGCGGGGCCCAGCGGATCGGTGCATGACAGGAAGGGCCCAGCGGAGCGGTGCTTGACAGGAAGGGCCCAGCGGAGCGGTGCTTGAGACGGTGG
The DNA here is from genome assembly GCF_031143425.1 of Pleurodeles waltl. Taxonomy (NCBI): domain Eukaryota; kingdom Metazoa; phylum Chordata; class Amphibia; order Caudata; family Salamandridae; genus Pleurodeles; species Pleurodeles waltl. Next base: position 1,042,004,320 of record NC_090437.1, read on the forward strand.
GGCCCAGCGGAGCGGTGCTCTTCTGCACGGCGGGCCCTGTTCAGCGGTGCCTATCTTCACGGCGGGCCCTGTTCAGTGGTGCCTATCTTCACAGCGGGCCCTGTTCAGCGGTGCTATTCTGCACGGCGGGCCCTGTTCAGCGGTGCTCTTCTGCACGGCGGGCCCTGTTCAGCGGTGCTCTTCTGCACGGCGGGCCCTGTTCAGCGGTGCTCTTCTGCACGGCGGGCCCTGTTCAGCGGTGCCTATCTTCCCGGCGGGGCCCTGTTCAGCGGTGCTCTTCTGCACGGCGGGCCCTGTTCAGCGGTGCCTATCTTCACGGCGGGCCCTGTTCAGCAGTGCTCATCTGCACGGCGGGCCCTGTTCAGCGGTGCTCTTCTGCACGGCGGGCCCTGTTCAGTGGTGCCTATCTTCACGGCGGGGCCCTGTTCAGCGGTGCTCTTCTGCACGGCGGGCCCTGTTCAGCGGTGCCTATCTTCACGGCGGGGCCCTGTTCAGCGGTGCTCTTCTGCACGGCGGGCCCTGTTCAGCGGTGCCTATCTTCACGGCGGGCCCTGTTCAGCGATGCCTATCTTCACGGCGGGGCCCTGTTCAGCGGTGCTCTTCTGCACGGTGGGCCCAGTTCAGCGTTGCCTATCTTCACGGCAGGGCCCTGTTCAGCGGTGCTCTTCTGCACGGCGGGCCCTGTTCAGCGGTGCACATCCAGTAGGTTCAAGGGAGCCAGACCTGGGCTGGACTCCCTGCTCAGTCGCCCTCCGACCGTGATGTTTCTGGACCCTTCGGTGACGGAGTCCTGGGCCCTTTGGTGTCCTCCTTTACAGCTGGGATGTGGCATGTGGGGCCCACCTGCTCCGCGCTCCTGCTGGCTGACTTCTCCGCCCTGCTGCCCTTACGCTCCTTAGATGGGGCTCTCGGGCCCTTGCCTCCCCTAGATGTTGTGGCTGGTGAAGTGGGCGAACTCTGCTCCTTGGGGGCAGCCGTGTCAGTCCTCGCACGGCGGCCCTTGTGTTTCCTGGTCCTCTTGCCGGGGGGGGGGGCTGGATGTGTCCTTGCTGCTGATGGAGGTGTCACTGCTGGCAAAGGGTGGACTCCAGAACCCATGCACAACAGTGACACCCGAAGCTGGGCTGGTGGTGGCTGTGGTGCTCTTGGGACTCTTTGCAGATGGAGGGGGTAGGTCATCGGAGGGAAAGAGGTCAAGATTAGCCAGGAAAAGTTTTTTAGGGCCAAGGTAAAGGGTAGGAGAAGTGGTGATGGGAGTGGAGGAAGAGGATGTGGTTGTAGGAGAGTCAGGTGTGCTGTCATTGGGTGAAGGTGCAGGTGCTGTAGGGTGTCGTGAGGTGGATGTCTGTTGGGTGGGTGGCTGCCTGCGTTTGTGTGTCTTGGAAGAGGTGGTGACAGACACAGTGGGAGAGGACACAGGGGACGTGTAAATGGCAGTGGGGGTGGTGACTGCACGCGTGCGGACTGTACAGGAGGGTGTGGTGGTGATGGAAGCACTGGCTGATGTTGGTGTGCATGCAGGTGTGAGTGTAGACGTCACAGGGAGGGAGGAGGGAGACGAGGAGGAGGGGGACACAGGGGTGGTAGTGACTGTTGGAATGTCTGCATCTGGGTGTTGCTTGGGTGAGTGTTTGTGGGATCTGTGGTGCTTGTGTCTGGATGAGCTGCCCTTGGGTGTTGAGGTGTGTGCAGGCTGGTCAGATGGTGTGGATGGGATAGGCTGAGGAACAGGAGACAGAGACAGGGTGGAGGCAGTCAGAAGAGGGAGGCTGGAAACAGGGACAATGGCTGCCGTCAGTGCTGAGGCCAGAGCAGTGAACGATCGTTGATGGGCAGCCTGACCCGAATGAATGCCCTCCAGGTAGGCATTGCTCCGATGCACCTCCCTTTCTACCCCCTGGATGGCATTCAAAAGGGTAGTCTGCCCAACAATGAGCGTCCTCACAAGGTCAATGAGCTCCGCACTGAGGGCAGCAGGGGTGACAGGGGCCTTCCTGGGCGAGCAGGCACGGAGCGTAGGCTGAGGGGCTGCAGGGAGGGCGGGGCTGGTGCGCTGGGTGGCGGCTTTACCTGTAGAGGCGGGGGGCACGGATGTTGCCGCCACAGCTAGGGAGCACCCATCCGAGGACGTGTCTGTGTCGCTGCTCTCACCACCGGTCCCCGTTGTGGTGCTCCCCTCGCCCTCCGGCTCACTGGTGCCCTCGGTGTCTGTTCCTGGTCCCACCGGGGCCTTGTGGCTTGCAGCTCCCTCGTGCTCCAATGCCAAATCTCCTCCGCCTGATGATGCTAATGCACACATGCACAAGAAGATGAAGAAGAAGGTTGGGGGGAGAAAAAGAAGACCTGGTTGAGTGCATGCAATCTCAACACCGTTGGCGGAGAGGACAGACACAGGAGCCGCATGCACTAAGCCGCGCATTCGGGGTACACTACACAGTACTTCTGACTCGGACAACAGGTCAAGAGACGACAAACGCGCACATGTGTGAGGCTGGACCATCAATAGCTGTACTTGTCACCCTACAGAGGTGGGGGCCGGGAGCACAGGGCCATGCCTAAGGGAGAGGACTACACTACAGAAAGCGCCCTGGCCTAATGTCACCCACAACCCTCCTCCCCCACCCAGACGCCTCCACTGCGCAGAAAGATAGCAGAATGTTCTGATACTCACCCCCTTGTGTCTGCTGTGATGCTCTCAAGCGCCCATCCAAATCAGGGTAGGCCACCGCCAGGATCCGGGACATCAGGGAGGTCAGGGTACGACTGGCACCCCTCCTAGGTTGGGAGGCCATCCCCAGCAGTGACTCGGCGGTCTTCCTGGTTCCGCGGCGGATGTCCTCCCACCTCTTGCGGCAGTGGGTGCCCCGTCTGACGTGGACCCCCAGGGCCCGGACTTCCTTGGCGATGGCACGCCAAATCTCGACTTTCTGATGGGCGCTGACCTATGTGACATGTACAGGGTGGGAAGGAAACATTAATCAACTTACTGCATGTTAGATGTGATTGGCCCCCTCTCCCCAACCTTGCAATATAGCACATGCTCTCATCTGTCGTGCGTTGCACTCCTCATTCGCCCCCCACCCCACCAACTTACATCCACCCCACTCCACACAGGCATCGCCCATTCCATGTGCACCCGGTGTACTCACCTGTTGGTCTGGAGGACCGTAGAGTAACGCATACTGGGGGAGGACCCCATCCACGAGCTTCTCCAACTCTTCAGACGTGAAGGCAGGGGCCCTTTCCCCAGTCGCAGCAGCCATTGTCTCTTCCAGACCGAGTTCACAGCAGGACTTGCAGTATAGGTCCTCTCCTGTGGATGATCAGGTCTCGAGTGATTAAGCAGATAGAAAATGGCGGTCACGCCCGCGGCGGGGCGTACCGCAGCGGTGCGTACCGCGACCGCCGGCGCACATCGTCATTGGCTCCTGAAACCCATAGGCTTCAATGTTATCCAATGCGGCTCCGTATAGCGGTCTTCGACCGCCTACCGCCACGGTGTGCTCCGCCAGCGCAGTGACCTCACATCCCATTGTCCCACTTCACAGGTCAGGCAGCCGCCATTTCAAGGGCCCACATGGCATAATTTCTACTGCGACACACAGGCCTAGGCCTTGCATTGCCACACATACACGCCTTTCAATACATAGATAACCGTGTGCTATGCAAGCTGTGGTGAACGTACCAGTGATTAGCTTGACTCTGTGCTCCATGTTGTCATTCCTAGGCACCGTCCGCTGGGACTTGCGAGGAGAAGGATGAATCCTCGCGTGTACCGACCGCTGGTGGACCTGTCAACAATGGAAGAACGCCACATCATACTACGATACCGACTTGACCGTGCCACTATCCATGAACTGTGTGCCCAGCTGGAGCCAGCCCTGATGTCCCCCATCCGCCAACCCACAGGAATTCCCCCTCTGGTGCAGGTGCTGTCAGTCCTCCATTTTCTTGCAAGTGGCTCATTCCAGACAACAGTGGCCATGTCATCTGGAATGTCTCAGCCAATGTTTTCTAAAGTTTTGTCTAGAGTGTTGTCTGCCCTGACGAAACACATGCGGATGTTACATTATTTTCCCTGAGGAGGTTGATTTGCCCACTGTGAAGGGTGATTTTTATGCCCTTGGACATATTCCCAACATAATTGGTGCCATTGATGGGACCCATGTAGCCTTAGTCCCCCCAAAAGACGATGAGCAGGTGTACAGAAACAGGAAAAGTTACCATTCTATGAACGTCCAGGTGGTCTGTTTGGCTGACCAGTACATCTCCCATGTGAATGCCATGTTCCCTGGTTCAGTGCATGACGCGTATGTGATGCGTAATAGCAGCATCCCTTATGTGATGGAACAGCTACAGAGACAACGTGTGTGGCTAATAGGTGACTCTGGTTACCCCAACCTGCCTTGGCTATTGACCCCAGTGAGGAATCCCCGGACCAGGGCTGAGGAACGGTACAATGAGGCCCATGGGCGAACTAGGAGGATCATAGAAAGGACCTTTGGCCTCCTGAGGGCCAGGTTTAGGTGCCTGCATATGACAGGGGGATCCCTGATGTACTCACCAAAGAAGGTGTGCCAGATCATCGTGGCCTGCTGTATGCTTCACAATCTGGCATTGCGACGTCAGGTGCCTTTCCTGCAGGAGGATGGTCCAGATGGTGGTGGTGAAGCAGCTGTGGAGCCTGTGGAGAGTGAAGAGGAGGAAGACTCAGAGGACGACACAGACAACAGGGACAGAGTTATCCAACAGTATTTTCAGTAGCACACAGGTAAGAATCACACACGCCATTTTAATTTTCCTGAAAGCCTCCAGCTTCTCAACTTTGTCTATGACCCCCCAGTTCTTTAAAACTGATGTTTGATTTTCCCTTTCCTTTTCAGTGCTGTATGACCCACTGCGTGACTTCTGCTTGGTTAGCCCATGGACTAATGCTTATTGATCTCGGTATGTGTTCAGCACAAAGTTAACAGAACATAATTGATCGGTAATGTGTTATACATTTGTAAATAATACAGCCTGACTCCAGCATGATTTCAGTGCATTGAGGGATTTATTTTTGGTGCTAGATAATGGTACATGATATTAACACGGTGATGGGTGGGGGTGGAGTAATGTCCATGGCAGAGTCCAGTTCTCAGTCTCACAGGTGCATTGTCCATATGCCTGTGGAAGGATGGAGCAGGGGCAGTTCAAGGTTGGACAGGGTGGCAATGTGGGACAGTGGGATGACTTCAGGGGGTATCTCATGCTGACGGGGGTCTTGACATCCTACTCTGTCTTTTTTTTTTATCTCAGGCTCCTCTTGCGGGGTGGTTGTTCTTCAGCAGGAGGTGGGGTTCTGGTGGCCTGTCGTTGTGGTGGGGCCTCCTGTCCACTAGCGCCGGCGGAGGTGGTAGGCTGTTCCTGGTCCGGGCTAGTGACAGGGGCCCTGTGTGGTGCCACATGGTCCCGCAACGTGTCTTCTATCCGGTTGAGGGCCTGGACTATGCTCCCCATAGCGGTAGAGATGTTGGTGAGATGATTGGTGAACCCCATGTAGCGTTCCTCCTGCTGTGCCTGGATCTCCTGTAACCTGCCCAGTACCGTCGCCATCGTCTCTTGGGAGTGGTGGTAGGCTGCCATGATGGTGGTGAGGGCCTCTTGGAGAGTCGGTTCCCTGGGCCTCTCCTCCCCCCCCCTGTCGCACTGCAGCCCTCCGAGTTGCCCTGTTTCTCCCGGCCTCTGTCCCCTGGACGGTGTGCCCACTACCACTGCCCCCAGGTCCCTGTTGTTGTTGGGGTGGTGGGTTAGCCTGGGTGCCCTGTAGTGGCAGACACACCGCTGATTGACCTGTCCTAGAGACAGAGGCATGGGCCGGCTGGGTGGGAGCTGTGCTGTTGTTCCCAGAGGGGGTTGGGTCTGCTGTGGCCTGTGTGTGGGGAACCGACTGTCCAGAGGTCCCCGATGGTCCGGGCTGGTCATCAGGTTCCAGGTCGACAGAGCTGCTGTCATCACTGGGGGCCTCTTCCGGCGGGGGGATGGACATTTCTGGACCCTCCTGGCCGGTGTGTTGGCGTTCGGGTCCTGCATGGGGTAAGAGAGTTTGGTTATTGTTTCTGTGTGTGCTATTGTGTGAGATTTATGGGTGCCCTTGTCCCCCAGTGCTGTCATTCCTTTGGGGGAGGTGTTGTGGGGGTGTTTAGGGGGGGGGGATGTGCAGTTGTCATGCTTAGGTGATGGGTGTCCATAGTTTGTGGTGGCATGCAGGGGTTGGTGTTGGGTGGGTTGTGCTGGAGAGACATTCTCAGGGAGGATGTGTGATGGGGGGTTGGGGGTGAGGGTGGTGGTGGGGGTTAGCATGCTGGGGGGGGGGAAGTAGTTGAGATTGTACTTACCAGAGTCCATTCCTCCGTGTACTCCAGCGAGGCCATCAGGATGTTTAGTACCTCTTGCTCCCATGCTGTGAATTCGGGTGGAGTGGGTGGGGGTCCCCCGCCAGTCTTCTGCACTGCGATGTTGTGTCGCAAGACCATCGAGCGCACCTTTCCCCGTAAGTCGTTCCAGCGTTTGCGGATGTCGTCTCGATTTCTGGGATGCTGTCCCACCGCGTTTACCCTGTCCACGATCCGCTGCCATAGCTCCGCCTTCCTGGCTATAGTGGTGTGCTGCACCTGTGAGCCGAAGAGCTGGGGTTCAACTCTTATGATTTCCTCCACCATGACCCGGAGTTCTTGGTCCGAAAAGCGTGGGTGCCTTTGGGGTGCCATGGGGTGGTGTGGATGAGGTGTGGGGTGGTGTATATGGTGAAGAGTGTGTTGGTGTGTGGTGCTTTGTGCTTCTATGTGGTGTGTGTGATGGTGTAGTGTGCCTCTGTGTGATGTAGCTCTCTATTCTGTGATGTGTCTCTCTCTCCTTCGTCTCTGATCTTCGGTTGTAGGGGTTTGTGGGTGATGTGGGTGTGTGTTTTATAGTTGATTGGATGTGTGGGAGTGTTGTTTGTATGTGTGTCAGGTGTGTGTATTTCAAATTGTCCAATGTGGCTGTGTTTTGGAGCTGTGTGTGTATTTTGACCGCGGCGGTGTGTACCGCCAATGGAATGCCGCGGTTGAAAGACCGCCGCGTGGATTGGTGGGTCAGAATGGCATAGGCTTGTTTGTGTTGGCGTGGCGGTGGAGGTTTGGTCATCTCCAGTTTTCCGCGGCCCGCTGATGAGGCGGCCTTCCTTGGATGTCGGGTTTTTGGCGGATTCACAGTTGGTGGTCAGAATGACCGTGGCAGTTTACCGCGGCCGCGGCGGTAGTATGGCGGAGTTCTGACCGGCGGTAAGGGCCTTTTACCGCCGAGGTCAGAATGACCCCCACAATGTCCTACACCAGACACTCTCACACCTGTGCAAAGGCTAAATGTGTTCTGAATGTTTTATATACCTCCCAGGCTGAAGAACCCCGCTTTCCTTTTACGAGTGAGGGGAGAAAGCAGTCAGACTTTTGGTTTCACAATTGAAGGGAATGGCGGCTAGTCACTTTAAAGATAGTACATAGATTGGGTAAGACTCCCTCAAAACTCTGCAGGCTGAAATTGAGTCTGTTATCAAGGTGCAAAGGTCTGGGGGGAGGCAACATACATATCTTATGGGAATATAAGAGGGATTTGGATTACTGGAGTCAAGTATGACCCAGTCTCAAGGTGGAACTGCAAGAACTTCTGCCGTTTTCAGATGCATGTGTCTACATGACTTTACAAAGTTGTCTACCTTGATGTCTCGTATGAAACTTTGATTCTTGATGGTGTTGGCTATGGTGAAACTGGGAATACGGAGACTTTGAAAGACTGTAAAGATACTCCCATAGTCAACGGCTTAAATAAATGTATGAGGTGGCAAGATGTGAACAGGTAATGTATAGATTTAATGATAGCATGCATACATTTGAGGAGATAAGGGGTGCTTTTCTGATCTACTGAGCTATGTGCTGGGGGAGGGAAGGGGCTGGTGGAGATGTGGAGGACTGCAGAGTTGCATCATGTGAGTTGGGGGGAGGAGTGCGAGCCCGAGGGGATTTCACTTTTTAGTTGGACAGATTTCTAGACTGTTATTATGCAAATATTTTGTGGTTTTTCTATTGTGATCCATAGCAGTAATAGTGTCACTGTTTTCAGTTTCATTTAAAAAAATTAAAATAAACGAAGTCACCACAAACAATGGCCACTCTGTTGTTCTGTTGCTTTCTTTCATTTTTTGCTATGAATTGCACATTTGCAGGAAATATTTACCACAAATGTTCCATAATATCGTGAAGAGACACAACAGCATATTTTTAAGAATGTACGTATTTTGTGGGACAATCCTAATGGTAATTTCCCAAAATTACACCAATTACATTGGTGTGATTTAAATTTCACCCAGGCGTAAAATTTCTCAAGAACCATGGCATTTTTGTAGGCATTCGTGACACTATGTTGCTTCTTGTAGATCCTTTCTAACCAGAATGTGAGAAAATAAATTTGGATCTTTTATTTTAAACCTTTCTAAAGACTGTAGCACAGTTTTTACACTTAATATTTTACTATGATGGAACAGGAAGAATTCTTAAATCTGAACTTTATTGCACATGCTATGTATTCATCTCAAGTATAGCCTATAATCATCCACAGAGTGGCATTACAAGCATAGAGGGTTACTTACAAGGAGATATCACTAAAAACCCGAGCAACTGAAGGCAATTTTTTCTATACCTATTTGCAAGGCCTTAGGAGAGACAGTTATGCCCAGAGGACAAGTATGCCCAGAAGTGGGTCCTGGGCACACTGTGCCACTATAACCAAGCTCTACATGACTGAAGACACTAACAAAGGCGAAGGCGTCTTGGATTACTTTTGTTCTGGTTCAGAGAGGACCTGGCCTGGCAGTTCGGTCTGGACTGTTCCTATTGGAGCAGGGTCATGGTTGATTTGCATATGGATGGGTTCAAACTGAAGTGGCACGATGTGCAAACTTAAGATGGGCTGTGATGCTGTCCATAGTAATTACTAGTGGATGAGATCAATTCAAGCATTCCATCCATCACTTTTATGTATACTTCAGTATGACGCACAAGGAGGGACTTCAATGCCCCAGTGTTAGACTGACAGCCTTAGGGTGGTCATTCCCCAACTTTTTGCTTGCCTCCCTCCACTTTTTTGACACTGTTTTCACTGGTTTTAGGACTCTACGCACTTTACCACTACTAACCAGTGCTAACCTGCATATGCTCTCTCCTTCAAACATGATAACATTGGTTCATTCCCAATTAGCATATTTGATTTACTTGTAAGTCCCCAGTAAAGTGCACTACATGTGCCCAGGACCTGTAAATTGAATGCTACTAGTGGGCCTGCAGCACTGATTGTGCCATCCACATGAGTAGCCCCTTAAGCATGTCTCAGGCCTGCCATTGCAAGGCCTGTGTGTGTGGTTTTACTGCCACCTTGACTTGGCATTTAAAAGTACTTGCCAAGCCCTATACTCCCCTTTTCCACATATACGTCCCCCTAACGTAGGCCCTAGGTAACCCTTAGGGTAGAGTGCTATATAGGTAAATGATAGAACATGTACCTGTGGTTTTATATATCCTGGTAATGAACAAATTCTAAATTCATTTTCTCTACTGTGAGGCCTGCTCCTTTCATAGGATAGCATTAGGACTGCCTCATATACTGCTTGAGTGGTAGATCCTAATCAAAAAGGGGTAACTAGGTCATTTATAAATGGCCAGAATGGTAATAGAAAATCCTGCTTATTGGAGAGGTTGGATTTTATATTACAATTTTAGAAATGCCACTTTCAGAAAGTGAGCATTTCCCTGCACTTAAAATCCACCTGTGCCTTACAGCCTGTCTCCAATCAATGTCTGTACGGGGCTGGTTGACAGCTTCCTTGTGCATTTCACCCAGACAACCACAAACACAGGATACTCAGTCACACCTGCACTCATTTGCATACTGAAAGGGTCTTCCTGGGCTGGAAGGGTAGAAGGCCTGACACTTACATTTCAAAGGCTAGTGGCCTGCCCTCACACAATGGACTTCCAAACCCCCTACTGGGACCCTGACAGTCAGACCTTTACTGAAAGGGGACCGTAAGCACTTCAAAACTACTCTTTGAAGTCTCCCAGACTTCAAAGGCATTTTGGGGTATCCAAACTGGGTCCCTGACCCAACCAAATCATACACTTCTGGACCTGAACCTGCAACCTGTCAAGAGGAACTGCCTGGCTGTCCATAGGACTCATCTGGACTGCCTTGCTGAGAAGGACTGCTGCCCTGCTGATGCCCTGCGGCCTTGCTGCCCTCTGAGTTTGGCCAAACCTTTGTAACTATCATTGTCTAGACAGAATATTTATCATTAAGCATTCAAGAACCACCATGCAGAATAACCACAGTAACAAATTAATGATAGACACAGAATACATTTCGTTATTGCAGATGAATTGAGTGTGGCATCCTTAGCTATTGCTCTAATTCGATGCCCTGCGGCCTTGCTGCCCTCTGACTTTGCTGAGAAGTGCTCTCCAAGGGCTTGGATTGAGCTTGCCTCCTGTTTTCTGAAGTCTCAGGGTCAAAAAGCCTTTATCTCTTGAGGAAACTCCTTATGTGCCGCAAATCGACGCACAGCCTTCCAGAAACGACACACATCCTGCCTTGCAATAAGAAAATCAACACACAGCTGAACTTGAATGATGCAGCCTGACTTCCTGAGTGAAGATTCAATGCAGTGCCTGCCGTGCAACAGAAAATGTAATGCATCACCTACCAGATCGACGCAACACCTGTGACTTCTTCCTGCATGCCCAGGATTTTCCCTGCATCGTCCATGGGTGTCAAAAAGATCCCAGCATCACAGTGAGGAACCAAGACTGCACGCCGGATCTCGATGAAAAACCCTGTGCAGGGTGAAAAGAAATGACGTGTCATCTGTGCCGCATCACAAAATCTGATGTACTTTCTAATTTTCTACGTATCTCCTGTTATGCGGTCCTTGGCGTGTTATCTTTGACATAAAACAGGTACTTTGTGCAAACAAAAGACAACTGTTGATTTCTAAAATTTCAGACCCTTTTTAATCTTGCAAAAGTGATATCTCAAATTGAGCATATTGAATCTTTATTGTTTTGGCCGTAATTTAACCAGATAAATAGTCTAAATTTTTCTAAACCTGTGTGTTGTATTTTTGTGGTGTTTTCACTGTGTTACTGTATGATTTATTGAACAAATACTTTATACTGCTAAGTTAAGCCTGACTGCTCAGTGCCAAGCTACCAGAAGGTGGGCACAGGATAATTGGGAATGTGTGTGACTTACCCTGACTAGGATTGTGGTCCCTACTTGGACAAGGATGTATACCTCTTCCAACTAGAGAACCCATTTCTAACACCCGGCATGTATCCTGTGCACACTGTGCCAATGGAACCAAGATATACCTGACTTATAATCATTAATAAGAGCAAAAACAGTCTTGGGTCACTTGTGAGTGCAAAATAAAGATGGACTAGGATTCAGTGCAAGTAAACCAGTGGCTTATATTAATTCACGTATTTTATCCATCGTTTTTGTATACTTAATATGAAATTTAAATTATGGCAATGTAATTTGTGAAGTTTTCAGAATTTTTTGTTAGGCTCGTTAGACGAAATTCCTGAAATGCATAATTATGTGCCACCTACCGTGAATGGAGACATAAATGGTCATTATTTATTGTGAACACACATGAAGAGAACGCCGGGAACTGTGGAATGCAGTGCTTTTGCTTCAATGTGTATTCTTGCCATGAACTGAAGCAAGGGTACATTTCTTGCTAAAATATAGAACAATATGATGGATTTTCATTTCGCATAATTATATAATTTTGGTAAGTATCTGAAAGCAAATTGTGTGAATTCTTCATACCTCTAACATAACTAAACACAAAAAAACACTGAGCCCACGTGGATAAACCAGTGCATCACTGCAAATATTGGGTATGGTCGCTCAAATAATTTTTGACAAACTGAGTGCACTGAGAAGCACTTATGTAGTAAATGTGAACTGTTTAAGCTTAAGCTCTAGCGGTACTACTTCACATGCTGCTAGAAGCAATTCATTAAGGTGCAGCTGAGATTACCCATGCCTGTCCCGTACACTAGCTTCAAATCACAAATGGTCTTCATTAAGATTTAGGGCCATATTTATACTTTTTGACGCAAAACTGCGCTAACGCAGTTTTGCGTCAAAAAAATTAGCGCCGGCTAACGCCATTCTGAAGCGCCATGCGGGCGCCGTATTTAATCAATGACGTTAGCCGGCGTCAGCCGCCGGCGCTGCCTGGTGTGCGTGAAAAAAAACGACGTACACCAGGCAGCGCCGGCGTAGGGGGATATGGAGCTTGGGCGCCAAAAAATGGGGCAAGTCAGGCTGAGGCAAATATTTCGCCTCAACCCGATTTGCGCCATTTTTTTTACTCCCAACCCCCATAGAAATGACTCCTGTCTTAGCAAAGACAGGAGTCATGCCCCCTTGCCCAATGGCCATGCCCAGGGGACTTCTGTCCCCTGGGCATGGTCATTGGGCATAGTGGCATGTAGGGTGGCACAAATCAGGCCCCCCTATGCCACAAAAAAAAAACAAAAAAAAGTACTTACCGGAACTTACCTTAATGTCCCTGGGATGGGTCCCTCCAGCCTTGGGTGTCCTCCTGGGGTGGGCAAGGGTGACAGGGGGTGTCCCTGGGGGCATGGGAGGGCACCTCTGGGCTCCTTCCGAGCCCACAGGTCCCTTAACGCCTGCCTTGTCCAGGCGCTAAAAAACGGCGCAAAGGCAGCCGTACGTCATTTTTTTTGACCCGCCCACTCCCGGGCGTGAATTTTGCCCGGGAGTGTAAATATGGCGCACATGCCTCGGAGTCAATTTTTTAGATGGGAACGCCTACCTTGCATCTCATTAACGCAAAGTAGGTGTCCACGCTAAAAAATTACGCAAACTCCATGGACTTTGGCGCTAGACGCGTCTAACGCCAAAGTATAAATATGGAGTTAGTTTTGCGTCGGAATTGCGTAAAAAAAAACGACGCAATTCCGGCGCAAACAGAGTATAAATATGCCCCTTACTCTTCTAGTGTTCTTGATGTCCTGGGGTAAGCCAAGAATAATGCAAAAGTAGTTGATCACTATGGTTACACTTATATTTACTTCTCTTTTTCTCCAGTTCAAATCACCCCAAATTTACCTCGGAGGATCTACAGAAATCCGTACTTAACTCAAACGCTTGTAGATTTTCAAGACATGTCTTCTTAATTCATTGTTCATACAAAGGTAGGCACTGTACAAGAAAATGTTTCCAGAACGTTACTGCTAATTACTCTCCGGTCGTATTTTTCAGTTGAATCTTTTCCCACCCTTTATGAGGTGAGCAAATGTACTAACCCAGAGTTATAGTGAATTGCACCTAAGTGGAGTTTTAGCCTGGACAAAGCATAAATATACGTGTGGAAATCCTCTGGGAGATTTGCCTTTGGAATTGGGCCTAGAAGTAAGCCAGGAGTAAGTCCAGACAACACTTTAAATTAAGGAGTAAGCAAGTGTACAACAAAAGTAAGTCACACCTACTCATAACAAAATCGTTGTGAATTGGGCCCAAAGTTTAGAAATTAAGTTTGCCTATTTTGGTATGCAGCTCAATCTGTCTGGACTCCAGCAAGACTTTTGTAATGTGAATAACATGTGGCAGCTCAGATTCTGAACAAATAATCATGTTACTGTTGCATACATTCACACAAATCTTCAGATTCCTTATTTAGAAAGAATTGGAATATAGGGGTGCATTTCACAGTCCAAAAGGAATCACTAATACTTCTAACAGGTAATATGAGTACCAATGGAGTTTTCCACTCCTTATGATCTTAATTCTCTATTGGACTTTGTAAAGAAGGACAACAGAACAGCTGTAGGTGAAGAATGAAAATATATGTATTGGCCTCATTTTCTTGCAGCCATTTCATCAAGTAAACAATCTAAAGGACTATGGGGTATATTTATGAGGCCCTAGCGTCGCATGGGCACCTCTTTTCATGAGTCTCCCTTGGAGCAATGCCCTGTGCCATATTTACAAGTGGCGTTAAGTCACATTTTGTGGCTTAACTCCACCTTGTAAATACGGCCCCTACACATGCAGCCCTTTGCGTAGAAGGGGCGTGCAAAAGGTGTTGCTGTGGGGTTGCCACAGCAACACCCATTGCGTTTGATGCTGCCTCAGATTTGTGAATTTTCGTAAACTTGAGGCACTTAATGGGTGGCGTTAGCAAGGCTCAAGGAGGAGAAATGGTTTTATTTCTCCTTGTATTTTGCTTTTTCTATGTGTGGTGCATTCTGCAACACGCATAGAAAAAGCAAAATGCCAGACATGATTATTTATGTGCGGGAAGGTGTAGTTTCCTGCACGTAAACAATCATTTCAAAATGATGCTTTGGGACTGCATTCTGCAGCACACACAGAAGTGCCAAATCGCCATTACTGATTGTTTATCTGCAGGAAAGTACACCTTCCTACACATAATCAAAGCCCTCAACGCAGACATCCTTGCACAGGCAGCTCAATTTACAGCGCAATTTAGCACCAGCACAGGGGACAATACAGGTGTGCGCTGTATTCAATGAAATACCGGGCATCCCTGCATTGTGAAAATGATGAAGCGCGACACTGCCAATTTTAGCACAGTGTCACGGCCTGTCATTTTCCTTTAAATATGTGCCTGTATGTGTAGACTCACTCACTAATGAATGAATATGTTTATTTGTGTCAATTAATTACAATTGATACAATTAATCGCAGCATTGCAATAAAACAATTAAGAGAAGGTAAACATCATCAGAGATTAAAACTAAGCAATAAAATCGAACTCAAAGCTAAAATCAAATAAAATGACATTATGATATTTATGTTTCCACTGTGTCTGTGGCCAGCCCAGTCTGGCCCTTGTCTCCCACATGACAATAAAGCTCTTCTTGACAAATGTGCTGAATGGAGCCAAATGCACCAGTACAGAAGTGGTCATGCATGTTTTTGAGATAGGAGCAGCTTAGGTAGAGTAATGGTTGCCAGGTCTGCTTTCTTCAAGCTCAGTGCAGCATGTTTTCTCAAAGTATTTTTTTATGCTGGAGTACAGAACATTTGGGGTCGCCAACGTTTCTAGATTCATTCCTAAAGCAGAAGACACCTTCATAAGATATGGAAGCCTTGGATTAGGTGATGCCGTATCAATCACTTGGTGGACCGTTTTTAGGGGGGGCCTGGTTTGGCTCGTTTCTTTGTATAGTCATAATTAAGGAAGGCAGCCTCACATTCAATGTCTTGGCCATACAGGCCAAACTCAAAGTGAAGTAGTGAGCGTCAAGTATATTTTTGAAGATGAAACAGCCTTCTGAAGTCTTGGTACTGTCCAGTATCCAGTGTTGAAGTAATGCCCCTGAGTGTTGGCCATATGAAAGATTAAGTAGCAACTTCATCTGAGTGACGCAGATTATGGCCTCTGCTGTTGGGGGGCATAGCTGGTGATATAATCTGTGTGGGTCTTTCTAATAATATCATCACCTTTGTTTTATCTTGGTTGTCATCCGTTTGTTCTTTGTGTTATAGGAGTGAAGCTCATTTGGTCTAGTATCAAAACAGATCATTCATGTACTGAATCACTGGGAGCCTAAATAGAGCCAATCTTTGGGGAATTGAGTTTGCCCTTGCTAGTGAATGACCCACTCCTGGGGTGTCAATATTAAACACCATTGGAGCCAGAATGTATCCTTGCTTTAAGCCCCAGGTGTCTGAGCACAATGCAATCATAGCTCTAAGCAGGCTTGCACGTATATCCCAGTCTGACAGCTTTGCCCAAAGATGATTGTGGTAATGCTGTCCAAAGCAGTGGAATTATTCACAAAGCACACAAACAGTGGCAGCCATGTGGAATCAAAGCACAGTATGCCATATAAAACAAAGCAACTGTATTGTCAGTGACAGAAGAATGCTGTCTAAACCCATGTTTTAAATTCACCAAGTAAAACTTTGGCCTATGTTTTGGCCTCTGCATCCAGCAACATGATTAGCCAGTAGTTCCACGGGTTGGCATTACACCCCTTTTTCTGAATTAGGTGAAGGATACATTCCTTCCAAGATTGGAGAACATGGTGAGATTGGACTTGTGGAGACTTGACCCTGTAGGCAGGTTTCTATGAGAAATATTAGAAACAATATTTTATGTTATCTGATAGAAATGCTGCAATCCAGCCCCAGTCTGCTTTTAGCATTGTACTTGTTAAGTACTTGGGTAGATATCCAGGTTTGAGTTGTTGGGTCTGTAGTCCTCAATGTCTGAAGTCTGTCAAACTGGAATCTAAGAATATTGATGGACTGGAGGTAGCCAGGATTAGGATGTGTTGTAAAAGACAAGAATGTTCCCCTGTTCAGGATGTCATTGTGACAATGTGATATTGTGGGCGTGTTCAGCCTTATATTGCTTTTGATAATTTATTTATAAGGTGACACACATAAGGTAACCTTCAATTACCCTTAGAGGTCGACACAAATGTTTGGACTCAGATAGGAGTGAGATAGTCAATCAATGAGATCAAATCAATAAACATCACTTTCAATATTTTAGTCAGTAATTTATACGCATCATGACCTATATGTCCACGAATCATCACACCACTTTAGTAAAGTTCAAACATTTATTTCCCTAGATTAACAACGCTAAGATCACATAAACCAAATGCAAGACCAAATTATATAAGTACAGAAATAAGACAGTTTGACCAAACCTTTGTAACTATCATAGTCTAGACAGAATATTTATCATTAAGCATTCAAGAACCACCATGCAGAATAACCACAGTAACAAATTAATGATAGACACAGAATACATTTCGTTATTGCAGATGAATTGAGTGTGGCATCCTTAGCTATGAAACTAATTCGATAAGCATGTTTGGGTTTCATGCAAAAAGGAAAGAAGACAAAAATTTATTTGGAAAACATCTGACTATGGCGCTAACCAAGAATAGCGGTTGGGTTTCTAAAAGAAGAAAATATAAACATCTGCAAGAAAAGTAAATGCACATTCAGTTACACCTTTCCTAAATGGACCAGCAAGCAGCGACGTCTTCATCAGGGGAGCATCTTCTGGTCTTCTTCATTGGACAGTGGCATAATAGTGGCATAATAGGGAACAGTTCAATAATGTTTGGCCTTAATGCCTCTGAACTGTAAATGTCAGAAAGCTAAAGACACAGCACATCATTACACGAGCAGAATCAGAGAAGACCTGCTGACAACTGAACTCACATCACCTAATTTTGTTACACTGAAGTCCTAGAAAGCAACTAGCTAAGCTTCTTGGTCAATCTATGGGGTTTAGGTCAGAACCAATTACTCCATGCTCCAGGAGTATCTTTTCTAAACTTAATGCATTCATGACTGGATCATCATCTCCTACTGCAGTCACCAGTTTCTGCAGTGGAATACAATTATTGCAGACTGTACATGAAAACTATTACACTATTGTTCTTGAATACACACTACACATAAGAACAAAACTTTTCCACAGTGAACAAGTCACACAGGATGCTTAGAAAACATTTTTCACAGCATTAACATTTTAAACATTGCCTCTAGACACTTCTGAACATGAGGCCTTTTTTAAAACCAATGCTAAAACATGAAGAATAAAACATTTCATAATATTTAAACTATTGTTACTTTTAGTACATAATAATATTAGCATTTCAGTACATTTAATTAGAAATACACAAAATACATTTCATTAGAAAGTTATTTATTATTATTGTTGGACTAAATTATGGCTGGCACCAAAGTGGTCATATTACTTTTAAACACTTGTTATTTCCATTACGCGTTAATGACACAATTTTTTATTAATACTGTTTGCACTCTAACAATATATACTTTGGAGTGAATATTGCGCTCAGTGATGTTGATTAGTCATTAAACAGCAAGTTATCTGGTTCATTTGTGGGTGAACCAATTTTTGAATTACCAATTCATGATGAGTTAAATTGATATACTTGCGTAGTGTTTCTTGAGCAATGTTAGAGTGATTGATTTATGTCAGCAGAGTTATTGGCTGAACATGTTATGCTCATCAGAATAGGCTGATGTGGAAGATTCCTGCAGATGACCTAGAAAGAGGAACCTGTACATCTCACTCCATGGCAACCTGAGAAGCAGGATTCCTTGCAGCCAGACAGTTTATAAGGTGGTAAGGTTTCAGCATTCTTCTTTGTAAAGGCATTAGGACATCAATTACCTTAGGTATGCTTAATAATGTTAAGTAACATAACCCTAGGTTTAGTAGTAGCTTCCACATACTGGTGTGCTAGAGGTTAAGCAGCAGAAGTGCTGTGGTGTATACTTCAATTGTGCAATCATTCATGCATACTCAGAGATAAATGTTATTATTTATAGAGCCCAATCAATGAAGGCACCGTGTTGTGCCAAGCAGAGCATGCCTCGAGTTACCCAACAGTGAGTTGTTTAAATAACATCACATGAGATGAGTTCCTTATGACTGATATCAAGACAAACAAGGAGGATACTTTCTGTAAGGTGGGTAGAGGACCCCAAACAAAGGTCAGTAACATCTACTGCTTTAACCTTTATGACAAGTGCTTTTCAGGGTAAACAATAATAATGAGCAAATTTAGTGTCAATGAAGATGCCAGTAGCACCTGGATAAAGCACTATATCACTTAATTTCTCACAAAAAGTGAAAAGCCGTGGCAAAGGCTAGGTAAGTGTAAGAAATTGGGCTACTGGGGTTAAGGGGTGAAACCCTACTCAAGCCGCAACCACAATCCTTGTCAGGGCGAAGACACAAGCAACCCCAAATTAACCTGTGCTTGACCCTCTGGTAGCTTGACATAAAAGCAGTGAGACCTAACTTAGAGGCAATGTGTAAAGTATGTTTGCAGCAATTCACACTGCAATAAATGGAAACGCAACACAAGAGAAGTCCCACACCAGCTTAGAAAAGTAGAGTAAAATGTAACAAAAATTTTAATGATAAAAATCCAATCATGAGAACCAGAGATATGCAATTTTAAAGACTTAAGTGAAAGTACTGCCAAAAAGCACAAGCACTAACTGTGATTATCTTGATGTGCCGCATTGGGACAAAGTCACAAGTCCAGACTGACCACAAAGGAATGTAGTCCAGCTACAGTCACCCAGTTAGGCTCACTGAGCAAGAGTACTATGAATCCTGGTTGCAGAGTGTTGGGAAATCCCGTGTTGAGGATGCGTCATGCAGCTAACTTGATGTGAGTTCCTGGTGTGGAGATGCATCACACAATGGCCACCCCCTGGAAGCTGTGAGGCTACAATGCAAGGTCCTACATCGCTGTTGAGGATGCTGTTGAAAAAGAACTTGCAGTGCGATCTTCTGCGTAAAGGATGTCTTACGCACTTTTTGGTCCAGAAGGAGTTGCAGGGCTCTGTCATTGTTGAGGATGCCATTGCTGAGGGATGTGCAAAACAAGGACCTACATCAAGTATGCCTCACACAGTGGCAGTTCTGAAAAACCTGCAGGCTGCATTACAAGTCCCCTGTCAGAGATGCATCATGTAGAGGTTTGATGTGGAGTTCACTGAGGCTATGCATCTGCACTGCTCGAAGATGCATCATGCAGTGGTTCAGATGCAGAGTTTAGTAAGGTGATGTGTCAGTACCTCTGGGACCACAGCTGGGCTGGTAGATCACTTCAGGCCAACTTTCAAGGGTCCAGGACTGGGGTGGCACCACTTGGATGGGTAGGGCTTAAACGCAGACAGCGTCGAGGTGCTGGGTTCAAAGTGATTGAAGCCTTCTTTCCCTGGGGCTCTTGTCAGTAGGCAGTACGACAGTCAGGTAACCCTTGGGGTCACTCTGGTGGTCCTAGGTTTAAGGAGGTCATGCAGCCCTTCACTCGGTGAGAGGGGCAGCAGGCAGCAGAACATCAGAGTGACAGTCCTTCTTGCAGAGCAACACAGCAGGCTTTCTTCTGAATCTCTCCACAGGTCCAGATTGTACTGAACAGTTGGGTCTCAGAGTCTAATATTTATACTTGGGCCTATTTTGAAGTAAAAGAAGGTCCGGGATATTTCTACTATCGGAGGTGTTTTTTAAATTTCCTACCTCCCTGCCCTGACCCCCGATTAGTGTCTCAAAAGACTAGTGTCAAACCCTTTCTGAGTGTGCTCAGGCAGAGGCTTTCGGATGTACAAGTGTGGTGCCAGTTCCTTCCCCTCACCAACTCAGAGTGGCCACTCATGCCAACACCTAGCTTCCCATTTCCCAGGACGAGGAAAACATTGACCTGAATTGTTCCAGGAGTCTGCAGGAGTGACACTGAGACCACACATACCCCTGAAGGCTGGCACCATGCACACTGAACAGAAAACTGTGTTGGAAAAGAGAAAAAGAAGAGAGTTGTCCGACTTATTCTAGAAGTTGGGTGGGTGCCGGCTGACTTCCTTTGCCGATCTCCAAGGACGCACCTTTGGTGGAGCTGAGGATCCCTTGTGCTGAGAGGATGTAGAAGAAAGGTTATACTCCTTAACTATTATCCTGTCCCTCCAGGCTCCACCTGATCCCCTGTTCCCAGTATTATATCTTGTCTCTATGAGAGATGGAGTGTTGGGGCTCCTAATCACTTTTTCTGTAGTGGAGTGGGAGTAAGTAGTGTGACTAATATTTATGTATCTCACTCCCAAATGAAGGTCTGTGGTTTTGTTATTCCCTAAAGTCACAAGGAGTGAGTTGGCCCCTAGTCAGTTACACAAAACCATATAAGTGCATTCCATTTCAATCACGTACCTCTTTTGTGAGCTCTTCACCATCTTGCCCATTCTTAAAGCTCAGAGGGGAGCCTTGCCTTCAGGGTCCTCTTAGTTCTTCTCATGTGGCTTAATTGCGGAGGTTTATTTTTCGTGAATGTGTCTGGCTGCTAAAACATAACAGCATATCATTGTCCAACAAACCTTTTTTCAGTTACTGGTCTATTTTTCCTGGCTAGCACAAGCATGCAGTAATTCATCTTATCGTGCAACTAATGACTGTCTCTTTTGTTTTTCTTGCAGATGATCACCTTCAGCAGAAAATATCAACTCCAGGTGTCAGGATGAAAGGTAGATAACACAACAGTGTCTGGTCCACAGGATCAGTTAAGTGGTGCTTGGTCTTGAAAAAACAAACAGGACCTCGCCCCACAAACAGACTCTTTTCTTGGAATTTCTGAAAGCCAAGCAGTTGGCGCATGCAGGGGCACAGCTTTTATACAAGACTCTGTTCTTGATGGTAGCCACTCCTCAAGGCCATACGAGTAGGAAAGGTTTCTAGGGGCTATAGGAAGGAGGCCAAAATTAAAAGGGCAATGACAGTGCCGAGCCATAGAGTACTGTATGTCAGAACAGGCGTATGGGGAGGGTCAAGATAGCAGGAGGAAGAGGGTGAACTGGATGGAGGGTGGTGTGCAGGCAGAGTGAGACACAATATATTTGCCTCATGGTCTGGGAGCAATACACAAATCCCAACTGCCGGCTATACCTTGTTATGTGACCCAGGGATGGTCTGCAGACACAAAAGGGTTAGGACAGGAAAATGCCAGCTTTCTAAAAGTGGAATTTTCAGAACTGTGACTTAAATTTGACTTTACCTTTAAAGATAGTTTTACTTATAACTATTTAGACACCGAATTCAAGATTCCTACCTGCTCCCAATTGATATTTATCAATTAAATTTAATAAGGTAACCGAATATTATCCTAAAGGAGAGGTAGACCTCACAATAGTCAAAAACAAGTTTTTCACTACCAGGTCTTGTAAAACTTAAAATGCACGTCCAGCTTTTTTAGTTCACTGCACTCAGGCCTGTGGTATGCCTACCTAGGGGTGACATACGTAGTAGAAAAGAGAGGCCTGGCCCTCGCAAGTGGTTGACCTTGCCAGTTCAAACTGGCAGTTTATACCTGCACACACAGGCTGTAATAGCAGGCCTGAGACATGCTTTCAGGGGCTACTTAAATGGATGGCACAATAAGTGCAACAGGTCTACCTGTAGCATTTAAATTACAGGACCTGAATATACGGTATACTACTCTTACTTATGAGTAAATTAAATATGTCAATCAGGTATAAGCCAAATTTACTATGTTTAAAGGAACAGCCCCTTTACAATGGTTAGCAGTGGCAAAGTGCAGTGTCCAAAGGCCAACAAAAGGAGTTTAGCAAAAATAATAGGGGTGAAGGCAAAAAAAGTTTGAGGTGACCCTGCAGAGAGGGCCAAGTCCAACAGTAAGCAACTACTGTGTGTAGCATGGTTGGTTTTGGTGGGGATCTGGCTCGTCTGGCTCATTTAATTATTTCACCCTACTGCTAGTGGAATTTCCATATGGCCTCAATATGAATCTGATGGAAAATTCTCTGAGAAGATGCATGTTCTAAGCACACCATGCTGCTCTTCCGTCTATCTATTTTGTCTTTTCCTGCCAGGAGCTCTTTAATGCTGCCTAACGCTTAATGCTGCTTAATGCTGCTCCTGCCAGGAGCTCTTTAACACTGCTTATTCGTGTTGGATGTTATGAACTCTGTGCTCTTACAATGAAACCTTGTGTTTGGTTGCAAAGAAGAATGTACAATAGCAAATTGTATTCCCTCTTTTCATTTGTTATTACCTTCTTATGGTCAGAAAACTAATTATGATGGCACCTCCTTGGACACCACCTTTAATCATGCTCCACTGAACTTTATCTCCTCAGAACATTTTCTTCAAAATTACTGCCAAGTCCAAAGGTAAGCGCTGATTGGGCTAAATCCACTTCTCATATATGAGCGCTCATTGCTGTCAGCCATATTTTCCGGCTTTGACCCAGTCTCGCACAACTGGATGCCCACAATTGGCACTTTGATCTTTTGAGCACTAGCAGGCATTAAAAGTGCCAAAACAAATGACACAAAGAAATCTCTTAGATTTCTTTGCGCCATTTTTTCAACCCCCCTAACAGGAGAACACAGGCATAATGTAGCGTAAAGGGTTACGAAGTGGGGAAATGCATTCATTGAGGCCCTTTGTAAATTAGGCACTGCGATTTTGGCCTCGTTGGGCCACATTAGCGCGAAAAATTTACACTAATGTGGCGCAAAGAGGTACTAGGGGCTCTTACATCTTCACCTTAGATCTCTTTGTGACATTTTTTCAGCCCCCCTAATGAGGGAACACCCCTTTGTAGACATTATGCCTGGTGCAGGCATAATGTAGCGCAAAGGGCTACAAAGTAGCACACTGCATGCATTGTACCACTTTGTAAATTTGGCGCACCAATTTTGGCTTTGTTGGGCCACATTAGCGTACAAAAAATACACTAACTTGGCGCAAGGAGGCTCTAGGGGCTCCTAAATCTGCCCCTTGGTCTCTAAGATCAGGGCTCGAATTGGGCTGTGGTAAAATCTGCACCAATTCATTTTTTATTTATCCTACAGACCCCAATTAAAAATGGATAAGATCTTGATTTTTGTGCGTAACCACTACCCATTTTAATGTGGGCTAGAAAACCTATCGTGAGTTTGTGCTGGTTTAGGATTTCGTTTCATGTCTTTGCTTCGTTGGCATAAAATGCCCAAGTTCGCTTGTGTTGCTTGTAATGTACTATTCAACTTTTTCTACATATTTGTACTGATAAACAGAAACTATCTCTTTGTCGAAATAAGAAGTCTAGGGCTGAAATATATGAAACAACCTCTAAAAATGTACCTTTGCAGTCAGGCAGTAGAATTCCTAATTTCCAAAGAAATCTAGCTGCTAAAATAATGCAATTAAACAAGATGTACAATCACAGAAATGGCATTGTTAGAATTTTAATTGCCGTTCAAAATTGTATAATGAAGAATATTTATATGAGGAGTAATAGAATGTTAAAATGTCTTTAATCTGACAGTATCTTCTGAAAGATCATTAGCACAGTCCAGGGCTTTACAAGATGCTATGAAAAACTGTCTAGTTGAGATGGAGAGAATCAATTTACTTTTGGGACGAGCTTCAAGCAAAAAGACGTGGACATATGTAAAGAAAAGCAATGACAAATGGAGTCCAAAATTAATTCCTACGGCAATATGCATGAGGGAACTTCCATTTTTCATGATGAAAATGTGCCCTAAAATAAAATTATTAATTTGTAAATGTGAAAAACTGTTACCTTGCCACTTTAAGGAAGCAAAATTGCGAAGGCTTCCTTATTGAAGATTGTTATTACTGTGATTGACTGTGTTGGTAAACATATAGCCAACTTGATTTGAGGAATTAGTTGTTATTTTGCATTTTCTAATGGGAACACAAGTTTGTTTTCGATGTCGATATTAACCGAATGCATAATATGATACATCACGTTTCGTGTAGAACATGTGTTGTTTGCTTACATGTGCAGCTATTTTTATTAAATGTTGTAGATTTTGTTTCATTAGTGTTTTTGAATTACGGGTATGCTTTTGAATTGTAGTTTTAGTAACGTAGTAGCCATATTGCATAATTCTGTTGTCAATGTTTTGTTATACATGCATATTATACATATTTTTTGAGTAAAATGTTTGATCATTTGGTTTAATTTTAAAGACTTTCATTTCAATATATATGTTTTCATTGGGTATTATTTTCTTTATTTAATTACATTTTTAATGCCTTTAATGCTTTTAGTGAGAGACAGAGAGAGAGTGTATGTTTGTGTGTCTGTGTGTTAGTCTGTGTCTTTGTCTATTTAGTGTCTCACTGAGGTGAGCTGGTCCTCAAGCACTGGGATCGGAGCTTCACTAATGGGTTTTGGGGGGCAGTCGATGGGAAGAAGGTTTGGCCCCCCGGGGTTATTGGGGAATGGTACAGCCCTGACGTAATTTGGGATTTTTGGGGGGGCTAGTAGCCCAATTATATAAACTGCCATTTTAGGTCCCCATTCTCTTTCCCTTTTGTTCTGCATTTTTCAGTAGCTAGTTATTTTCTTTAAAGGTAGCAAGTGAGTCATACAAGTCAATCCCTCGCTATGGAGGATGACCATGTGAGGGAAACAATGTGCCTGCTAGCAGACGCAGGTCGCATGGGTATGTTTGCGCCCAAGGCCTGGCCTGGCTCATGTCAGCAGGAGTAGCCAGAGCGGTGATGGTGGTTTCACCACCGCACAGCCTGAAAAAAGCATGAGAATAGCAGGTGAGAGGTAGAGGCCATGCCCATGCTCGGGGAATGGCCTCTGTGACAGTGCACGGATCCTCGCGGGAACCACGGTGTGGCCCATTTTAACATTTATGACAAGAGGAAACAGGATGATTGCATGCCACCAAAGGGGGATGCGAGCCGGGTTGGGCGGTGGGGGGAGACAGGCCAAAGGTGTCAACAAGTGGCTCCACTGTCCAGTATCCTGAGATAAGGCGGAGTGGTTAAACAGGGCATCTCAGTGTATCAAGGACTGCTGGTCAGAGGAGTTGGGCTGGTGGGCAGAACCACTCAACACAAACTGTGCTTCCTTCCTTCCATGGGTGGGGGCAGGAGGTATGTCAGAGACTGCCCCGACCAGGGGCATGGCTTTGGCCCTAGTGGCAGCAAGGCTCGAGTGGAGCTCAGGCGAGGAGGAGGTAGGGGAGTGCCAGGAGGAATAGATTATAATGGAAGATCCTGTGCTGGGGCAGGACACCCACAGAAGACCTCATTTCAGTCCTACTCAGGCCCCACCATAGGTAGAGGAGCAGGACATTTGTGGGGAAAGAACATACCACATATGGCCCTAATGTGGAAGAAGGGGTTGTGCGGCGGGAGCGGATTCACAGGCCCATTTTTTTCAAGGGGAACAGCAGAAGGGGAGGGCAGTGTAATGGGATGCAAGGGGGCATTAGTTGTGGATACCTGAAGCAGGCGAGGCTTTTGAGGACAGAATGACTAACCCCGGCAAATTGCCCTCCCCCTTTTCCTTTACAGGACCAGCGGCTAGACAGGTCAGTTGACTCAGAAGAGCTTAGTACGCCTCCTTTGCCCAAAGGCGAAAAGGTGGCAATGCACAGTGTGGCCAGTCAGAGGGCAGCCTTAGATGTACACGATGCCTGTGGCAACCCAAGCAGTGTAACAAACCAGAGGGTACAGTATGGCCATCGGTGCGCACAGGCAAGCAAGGCAGGAAGGAGCAGTACAACACCGTGACAGCAAAATACATTGAAGCATGTGACATTGTATCAAGGGCACAAGGCGGCGGTGTTGGTGATGACGCACAGGAGATTTTCACATTGAGTGAGGACACGCAGCTTGGTTATCACGAGGAAAGTCCAGAGGAAGATGAGATTGTGGATGACAGTACCCTCAGAGGAGGAAAGGTGCTGGAACAATGGGGTGTGTGGCTCCAGCGGGAGGGTGGATAATGTGATTGTTCCTAGTGTTTAATGGGATGCACCTGCCAAGAGGATGAAAGGCGTTTCAGAGACCGATGCTGATATTCCTTCATAACTGGTTAGGCGGCTGTATCCAGAGAGGATGTGGACCTTGACACCAGGTGGGGTGTGCAGCAGCTGCGGAATCTGCATAAAGGTAGTGTCTACTGTGGTGGACTCCAAATAGAGCGATGTGTGGAGGAATTGAGGCTGAACAAGGGGCCTTGTGTCAGAGACACTGGGGTGGGCTTAGAAGAAGGGGACAAGTAGGAGCCAAGGCAGGTGTCCCTGTCAACACAAAAGCGGCGACATGTCAGGGGAAGGCACTGAATGTCACGCCCGTGGGCATCAGGGTACAAGCAGACCAGGCAGGGAAGGTTCAAATTGGGTCAGTTTCAAACATAAAAGAACAGCAGGGTAGCATCCTGGAGAGTAAGGAGCTCAAAATTTTAAAAACTACCATATATGGGAGTGACTAACTCCTTTGGGGCGCATTTGACGCTGTCCACAAAGGATAACATTTGTAAAGGAGAATACATTGAAATGTTCAAGCTTCTCCACAGGTAGCTTAGGGCTAAAGAAGGGTCACAGGAAAAGGAATATGAGCTTTCAAAGTGGGCAAAAGTTCTTAGGGCTATTGAAAATTGGACTGACACATTTTTATGTTTGCCAGTGTTTATTGTGAAAGATACCCTGAGAGGTCAGTGGCATTGTTCAATTATATGGATATGATCCGAAAGACTCAGATCGCGTAGGGGGATATGTGTGGGCTCAGTATGATGACAAGTTTCTGGCCAGTTTACCCTGGGATCCGGAAGCAAAATGGAAAGAGATCGATAATGATTTGTGGCAGCAGACTTTGGGCCCAGCACATTTTGGGAAATGTATTTTTACAGCCAGCAGCTTGCCAATCATGTATCTCCCCTTTCAAGGCCTCTCTCAAGGGTGGGTACGGCAAACAAGACTGAGGAACACGTGAACGGGGCGTGCTGGGATTTTAATAAAGGACTTTGCACACAGTAGCATTGCAAATTCAGACACAAAGGGGAGTAGACAGGGTCTGCAATAGGGTTACTGGAATGCAAACCAAGGAACATGGCAGGAGAACCAGAGACAGTCATACGCACCTCATTATCCAAGGGGGTTTTCGGGAAGGTAGGGGGCACAAGGAGCTTTGGGGAAGGGCTCATACGCCAATTGATCTGGAATACTTGGAATACTGGCTGGCCCAAAATCCGGACAAGGAAGGGGCAAAACTGTTGAGCACAGGGTTTAGATGGAGATTTAAGCTGGGTTATGAAGGTCCGCGAATATGCTGATGGGCAGAGCATTTGATGTCTGCCAAATCACATAAAAAGTTGGTAGCAGAGAAAATGCAGAACTAAATATACAAAGGATGGATGGCAGGTCCTTTTGACGACTGACTGATGCCTGATTTGATTGTGTCACCAATAGGGGTGGTTCCAAAAAAAGAGCTCATACAGCACCTGTCTTGGCTTGAAAGTCAGTCAGTGAACAATTTTATCTAAGAAGAGGTGGACTTTGTGTCCTATTCTTCAGTGGATGTCACAATGGAAATGGTTGAATAGGTTGGTCAGGGAGCATACATGGCTAAATGTGACATAAAGTCTACATTCAGGTTACTGTCTGTTCACCCTGCAGACTCCTAGGCATACAGTTTGAGAGCCAGTGGTATGTCGACAAAGCTTTACCAATGGGATGTTCCGTGTCCTGTGCTCTCTTTGAAGTTTTCAGCTCCTTTTTGCAATGGGTCTTCTCCAGGCACACTAGTCAGGGAACAGTTGCACACTGTCCTGACGATTTTTTCTTTGTGGGTCCACCCGGTTTGGCAGACTGCCAACAACAGTTGGGACAGTTCCAGGAGCTCATGATGGACTTGGAGGTGCCGCTCGCACCAGAAAAGAAGGTTGTCCCAGTACAACCTTATCATTTTTGGGTATGGAGTGGAATTCCATGGCCATGGAAGCACGGCTACCTGTGGATAAGAAAGTACATATGCAAATGCTGCTGGATACCATTTGGGACAAGGAGAAGATAATGGTAAAAGAAATACAGGTTTTGTTCAGACACCTGAACTTTGTGTGCAGAGTAATCATGTAGAGCAGAACTTTCTGCAGGCGGATCAGTCTCTCCTTGATGTGTTTATCTTTATCAAAGTCCAATGTACATCTTTCTGCAGGTACTAAGAAGGACTTGCACATATGGTGCATGTTCCTGCAGATTTCAATTGATTTCCCAAGAGGGTGCCTAAGGAGTTTGACTGGGACGTGCAGGTCTATTCTGATGCAGCGGGCAGAATGGGGTTCGGACTTTATTGGCAGGGATAATGGTGTGCAGAAGAATGGCCCACCACCTGGAAGCTTGGTAGGCGGAGCATTGCCTTTCTCGAATTCTTTCCCCTGGTGGTCACAATTGCTCTGTGGGAACATGAAGTGGAACATTGCAAGGTACTCTTTTACATAGACAACATTTCAGTGGTCTTTATTATTACCAGGCAGTCTGCTAGGAATATGCAGATCCTCAAGCTATTGCACATTTTTGTTGGGCTGTCTGAAGCATGATGTGATGTTTGAGACTCAACACGTCCCGGGAGTAAATAATGACATCAGAGATGCTTTGTCTCGTTCGCAGTGGGAGTGGTTCCATGGTCTGGTCACAGAAGTGGATAGTTTCAGGATGTGTATGCCGGAGGAGCTAATGTCAATAGGAGATAAAGGATACTCCGGTTGATGGTAGGGTCTCTCGCTGAATCCACTAGGTGTACTTACTCACAGGCTTGGGAAGATTTCCTGAACATGGGTGCCAAGCGACAGCCAGATGGAGGGAGCAGGAAGGAGGATGTAGTGCAGTTCATCTTGAGGCTGATTGGTAAGCACATGTCTAGTGTGACAATTACGGGGAAACTGGCAAAGATTGCATTCATGGGGAAGCTCTGCTACGGTTATGTACATTTTTCTGGGGAACTGGGCTAGAGGATGTTGGAAGGTTGGGCAAAGGAGAGGGGTGAGGATCTAGGACAAGACAGCCATTGGCAAGGAGTTTGTTGGAGACAGTAATAAAGCATTGCCTGTCTTGTGATTTGGGTCAGGGGAGACCATCTTGTTTTCCATACTTACGTCTTGGATTTTTTTTCGGGCCTATCAAGTTTATGAATTACTGGGTCGCCAGGGTGCTAGGGGATTGCAATGGGAGGAGGATTCCATCATGGAGGATTGTGTGGAGCTGCATTTCTGCAAGTCAACGACTGACCAGAGGTCCCTGGCCAAGATGGTGGTATTGAAGACATTCTCAGTCATTGAGCTATTCCCACTCATTTGGAGAAGTAGACTGCATGGGATACATGGAACTGGTAGTGGAATGGTTTTCTGCCATGGTAGTGAGGCACTGGTGACAGATTTTTAGCTGCTCTCAGTGCTGTGCAAGGCTGCAGTCTAGGCTGGGGAAACCTCTGGAGCTTTCAGAACTCACTCCTTCAGGATCAGGTTGGCCACCGATGCAGCATGGCGGGTTGGAGCAGGGACAAGATCATGACTTTAAGGAAATGGTCCTCAAAGTGTTTCTGCTGCTATGTGCATTTGGGGGAAGGGCAATATTGATTGACTTGACTTGGTATTTTTCGTCTCCTTGTCCATCACATTCATTGTTTTTTTCAGGTGCTGTCATGGGGAAAAAACTGCTGACCTAGGGCATTCTATTGTGAAATGGGCAGAGAAACATGTAGCGAGGAGTCACTTTAGGCCTGGGAGAGGGACTGTTTGCAGTGACTTGGCATGGAAGAGAAGGGATGAGATATGGGGAGTTGTTGGAGTGTTTGGGTAGCATGCTCAAGCATCATAGATGTCCTGATGTTTTGGCCATACACCTGGGAGAAAATGACATGGTTTTGTGCAAAAAAATAGCATTACTCAAGGAACTGAAAAGGGACCTGAGTGAGATAATGTGCCAGTGGTGTAGTTGTCATGTCTAATGGATGGAATTTATCCAATGGATGGAATGGAGGGGGGTAGGAAACCTCAATGATTGACGGGGCAAGGAAAAAGATAAACAAGGAGATGTATTCAATTTTTAGAGAAGCAGGATTTAGTGTGGTGGAACACACTGATTTGAGGTATGAAGTGGTGGAATGTGTTCAGGGATAGGGTGCACTTGTCTCATTCTGGGATGGGTTTGTACATTATGCAGTTAAGGGAGGTGCTACATCATTCAGTGAAATATAGAAAGGTATCAATAAAAGTTAAATATTTTAAAAGTTTAAGAAGTGTAAAAAGTTGGAATTTAATTACTGGTAGGGGGGATGTATACTTTAGGGATGGGGGATCAGTGCATTTAGGTGGTTTTTGTATAGTGAAATATATTTTTGGCAAGACAAAGGCCTGGTTTTTTTTTGTGATGTGCATGTGGTATCAATAAAGCATACTTTTCCATACCAAAATGGAGCCTGTATTTTTGTACTGCCCCCTTTCACCCAAAGGATGCCTCCCCAGTCGGCTTAATAGCATGCATTACTCTGTGTCTCCACAGGTTCTGAAAAAAGCGAGCCACACCAGAGCACTACTGCATACAATACATATATCTTTTAGGTAAACAAAACATCAAGTACAGAAAGACATGATGCGTCTCAACCCTTTCAACTCTTGTTCACATGCCGGCTGGTTGAAAAAGAAAGATATTCATAGCGTTACCAGCACCTATGCAACGTGCAATATCTCATCAAGTATTATTTTGTTCACTTAACTCAAATTTATGTTCATGCATAGTTCAGCACATAACATACGAAAATAGAAACTAAAACTAAAAGTGAATACCTGATTGGCAAGCCCTTTTCTTGGTGGTAATGTTAACATCATGAACTGCTATCATAAGTGAAGAAACAGGAATCATTATCTTAACACCCTCTTTACTTCACAACCACAGGAAAGTGAAACACTTCATATACTAAGATGTCAACTATTCATACCTTTTGAAAAATTCATATATGTAAAGAATTAACACTATTATTGCCCTCTGCATGCACGCTACAGCAATATTACAAGAACATTCACATAGATCCACAAATCCATATTATCATAAGACAAACAGAAGCCTCTAGTGGTCATTCAGTTCCTTATGGTTTGACATTGACTTAACATAATAATCTCAATGCATTGTTCATCTGCTGCATAAAAATGTCAAAGCCACTGTTCATACAGTTCCAATCAGAAATTAAGGTGGGGACAGGAGAAGAGAGTGCCATAGTGAAAAACCTAAAGCGCTTATCATGGTTCAAAAAATTGAAAACATTAACATATAGTGAAAATGAAGGTACAAAATACCCTGTAACTTATTTTAAAAAAATGTAAATCCCAAAATGTAAAAATTACAAATTTCAGAAACTTCAGATTTCAAATGCCAAACCTTTTAAATGTAATTAGGGGTCCACCTGCAGGTCTCCACTAACATTCATACTTACAGGTGTTAAGCAGACAGGGTTTGTTATGTATTTAGATTTTTAGAACACTGATTCTTGGATTTTTTTTTTAAACCACATCCATTCCAAAGTATCTGAGTTTCATCCAGTCACTGTCTCAATGACTACAATTCATAAAAATGTTTGGCTGTACTATGTGTCATATTCTGCTTTGTTATTGCCCTCATATGTTTTAATATATGATTTTGCACTGGAAACATCGTACTCCCAATATACCATTAGGACAGGGGCATACTTTTGGAAACACAACAAAATCAGTTTTACAAATGATGTATTTGTGATATAATGAGTCTGTTTGTTGAGTGGTAAAACACATAATTTAATGCTTAGACTGTAACTAAAAGCCTAACATTGCTCACAAGGAAAGAAACCATGGGAGGGTTCAACTTAGCTTTGGGTCATGCGATTCAAATGGCTTTTTACAAGCTTATCCCAAATTTAAAGTCATCTTCTGTAGGAAATAACTGGATTGGGGCTAACTTTATCCCTCAGCAATTTGTGATTACTGATGATATCCCAATACTTCCTAACAATACTTGTAAGTGCTCTTGTTTGTGTATTGAAAATGGTGGTAAAACAGACAGGTCCATGGTTTTCCCTGTTGGTATCAGGTTTAGTTTTTTTTCTCTATAGTAATGTATCTCTCTCTATTTTGTCTCTTTGATTGGAAGTGTGTTTCAACATTCTATTGGAGCACCCTCTTTGTCTGAACCTAGTCATCATCCTATTTCGTGTTTTGATGTTATCCTTAGCTCTCCTGGTATTTTGTTTTGCTTCGGATACCCCGATGAAAATTAGGTGGATGGTTGCTATGTGGTGCAATACTGAATTACCCAATGTGTCTTTCCTGAAATTACTTATTTGTATACAGGAGTTCCCTATTGTCAGCCTAAGATTGAGATTGAGATTGAGGAATTTGTTTGTATCCTTACTATAGTTACGACTTAGGCCCTCATTATGATCATGGCGGGCCGAAACGCCATATTATGCACATGGTGACGGCCCCCAGCGGCAGCCGTCACTCACCACCAGGATCCCGCAGTCAGACAGCCTAGCGGCGGGTTGAAACACCATCCACCAGGGTAGCTGTGCTACCCTGTTGATAATGTTTCTTTTCCTGCCATGAAAAGGTTGCGGGGGGGTCCCGGGACACCCCTGGGGGCCCCTGCACTGGCCATGCACTTTGCATAGGCAGTGCAGGGGCCCCGGTGCAGAGCCCCTTTGCACAGGTCACTACCCGATTTTCAGGCAGTGATCTGAGCGACAGGTGCAACTGTACCTGCTGCACAGAGGCATTGACGGCGGCTCCATGTGGAGCCTCCATCAATGTCCCAGCCGAGCCTTTCTGTGAGCCGGCGTGCGGAAACAAAGTTTCCGCCCGCCCGGCTCTCAGAAATGTTCATTATCTGCCCGGCGGGGTTCCAGGGTCGCTGGCGGTCAGTGTTTTGACCGCCAGCATGAACACGGAGGTTGTTTCCGCCGTGTTCATAATGACCACCTTAATCTCATGTTCATATCATTCCTACTGATGATGGTGATGGAGCTCTGGGCTCATGTTCTTCTTTCTCTTCCTGCAATTGACCTTTTTAGGATGCTTGGGAGGTAAAGGAGAGTTTAACTCTATCTCACAATTCATTTTACAGTACAATCCATTTGGGCACACTTTAAATACCAGAAGGTGATAGATACAGTTCAAAATTTCTATTACAAGTTTAGGGCCAAACTAATTTAAATGAATCTCAAAAACATGCAGTATAAGTATAACTTCATCAAAGGCGAAGTAAATTGCCAAATTAGATTAAATCACACAGGCATAAGCTACACTAGAATTTCAGGGGAGAGTATACAAAAGATGAGAAACAGAATCTGATGGTCTGTTTATATCTTTCGGTCCTGTTGTCCAATCATTGGATACGTCTACATTAATCCAAATATGCTGAACTAAATTAAATTATAATAATAATAATTCATTCTCTGGAATTAGGAAAGTGTCAGCATAGCACAGACTTCTGTAGATGTTCTGATAGAGAGGGGTTGCATGGCATGAAGCCACAGAAAGGAATAAAGGTAGAGAGGTCTGTTACCCTCTAAGTCTCTAATAAATCTGCCCCCAACAAATATGCAGTTACCAATTAAACCTAGGGAACCTTTGAGAAATTTATGGCATCAACACCAGTAGTTTTCCATCTCCCGTACAGTTGAAATTGGCAACCCCCCTCATGTCTACCATCCAACGAACTGGATATCAGGACCACATTGGACGTCTTTTCTTCCCTGTCCTTTCCAAAATATCCTCTCAGACCTCACTATCTCTAATACACAATATGCTTTTCACGAACTGTAGAATCACACAAATGTACTTGCAAAAGAAAGAACATTGCAACCCAATCAAAGCTCCACGTTGAATGTTAAATGCCTAATGCCTTTGGTTATGCTAACTTACTAAAACAACCATTGCACAATTGAGATACATGATTATAAGTGCATCTTGTAATTATGAATCAGAATTCAAATGTATAAATGAAACTTGAGTATATACAGTTTCAATAAAACAATATGCATCAAACTACATAGATAAAAGTGTGAACGAGCACTACAAGTTAGCATGTTAAAGTCAGCCCTTAAAACGCATGCATGCAACAATTTCTAGTCTTCTAGCATGAATGCACCTTTAACAATATCGTAGATGCTTACTCTTATCAGGGCTATAGGTACAACGCCGTTGGACCTATATTGTTTGGCAGACTCGGCCCTCTTTGGCGAGCAGAATGTCTAATGCAAGACAATTCTGCCAAGCCATAGATCTCATGGCTATCATGTCAGCATCTACAGCTAATAATTAACTTGCTGTGCATGTGGAAATCCATCTACTATAGTGAACACATTCCTAATCTTGAGCTCATTCAAGATTACACCCACATTTGGGATTATTGCTCCAGAAATATCTCTCACAATTTCATCACCACTTGCACCACGTCTAGTTTGGGGTTTCGTTTGTCACACCAGATCATTCAAATGTTCCACATGATATCTTCTTAGGAAACCACACCTAAATAGCAGGTACCATACCACCCCTTAGACAACGTGAATTAGGCATTGTCTCCACAAATAAAATAAATGCCAGGAATACCATGATCACATCCTCCCAAAAATACAAGCCAAAAATCTCCATTTTTGAAATAATGGCCACATTCACTCCTACCCATGAAGATCTTGTTCAGAGAAGATTCATTCTTGCTTATGCATAGTTTCCCTTTGTGTTGATTATCTAAAAGCAATGCTGGCATAACTCCTGAATCCCTGTGTTTTGCTTCTTCTTCATCCCACTGTCCTCTAAATTTCTGATGCTGTCCATATTTTCCCCTTTCTTCTATTGCTCCTTTTTTGTCTTCAACTGAATTTAGAAATTTCTTCTGAACTTCAGTTAACAAAAATGTCCGATTGTGTCTATGGCTATAACTTATATCTAATGTCTTGAACCTTAAGCGGTTGAAGGGAGCTATTAACTGTTGCTGTGAGAAATTGGTTTGTGGATTAACTGGGGTGTGAGCCCTGGTCAAGCACCAGCCACAATCCCTTGCAGGGTAGGCCATAAAAAGTAATTAAAATAACCAGTGCTTAACCCTGAGTAGATTGACACAAAAAACAGTCAGGCTTAACTTAGAGTAGTTAATCAAGGGTACACTCAACTCTGCGAGTATGGGAAGCATGCATCCAGTTAGGGAGACCTCCACATTTAACATCTGTCATTGTCA
Organism: Pleurodeles waltl; assembly: GCF_031143425.1. Classification (NCBI taxonomy): domain Eukaryota; kingdom Metazoa; phylum Chordata; class Amphibia; order Caudata; family Salamandridae; genus Pleurodeles; species Pleurodeles waltl. Next base: position 1,042,039,990 of record NC_090437.1, read on the forward strand.
CCAAGATGACCTGGTATGACCCATACCAACAAGACTCTAAACGCATCTTTTTCACAAGTTGCTTCACCAAAAACCAGTCACCGGAACTGAGGTCATGGCACTGTTCCTGATGTGGGCAGGCTGTGGCTGCTCTGACCTGGTGGAACATAGAACAATCTAAGTCAACTAGTTCTATGCAGTAATCAAGGATCATTTCATTTGTAATGTTCACAAGTGCATTCACAGGTATGACTGGCAATCTCATAGTTCTACCTATTATTATTTAATGGGGAGACAGCCCCATTCTCCAATCAGGTACACTGCAAAAACTCAACACAATGGGCAAAGCATCAGGTCATTTCAAAGATGTTGAAGCACACACTTTTGTCAATCTGAATTTCAGTGTCCCATTAACCTCTTCCGACAAGACCTGAAACCTCAGGTTGACAGCTCCAATGTAGGTTATGCTCCACTTGCAATGCTGCACACAACAATTTCAGGACCTCAATATTAAAATGAGTCCCTTGGTCTGACTTTAGAGAGGGTGGGAAGCGAAATCTACAAATAAGTTCTCTTAGCAACAGTTTAGCTACAGTGAAACTGTAATTTCTTCAGAATGAGTGGGCCTTAACACCCAACACAAGAAGATTCATACAACCACCAGGACATATCTCAGCCTGTTACACACAGGCATCTTGATAAAGTCCAGATGCATCCTGTTAAAGGATCTGATCTCTCTTTGCAACTTAGTTTTACTACAATCTTCTTTCCAACATTGTTCTTCTGGCATGCAACAGACACGTGACACAATGCTTCAGCCATCAATCTAAGCTTGGGATTGAACCATGTTTGCCTAAACAAATGAACCACATGTGAGCTATGTGAGCTGAACCATGGAAATGTGTAGCCATTGGGGGCAACAAGCTATTTGAAAACACAGGTCTTCCATCCACCTAAATTCAACTGTCATCCTCTCTTGACACAACCTGCTCTAACCTATCCCTGCTGTACTGCTTCCAACACCTCTTCCTGAAGCCTCTTTACCTCTTAGTAAGAGTGATCAAATCAGCTAAGGGGCCAGGAGTAGAACAGAAATAAGCCACTGGCCTTCAGGTGTTTCAATGTAACTGTGTAATTACTGAAAGAGTGCAGCCCTCCCTCTCACTGTAGAAAAGTGCAAATGACCTATTGTAGTCAGGCATTCCCAGTGCCAGGGCACAACAAAGACTTTCTCTCAGCTTTAGGAATGCATTCAATCAGTTCTTATCCCAGGGTACATGAGCAGATACTTTCTTGTGTGTCAGCCTCTGTAAGGGCTTGGCCTCTAGGGAAAGGCTGGTTATCCATTGATGACAGTAGCCCACCATCCCTATAAACATTGTGACTTCTTTTGGGTGGTTGGCTGATTCATTTTCAGAATTCCATAAATCCTTTCTTCTTTTGCAACTCTTCTTTGCTCCTTTCTAAATGTGATATCTGTACTATTGGACCTCTTTCTGACAGTATTGCAACTTGCTTGGAGACACTGTATGTTCATTCTCAGCCAGGTGGTCCAACAATGCAATGGTGTCTTATTTAGAAGCTTCTTTGGTATTCTGAGCTACAGGTAGGTCATTCATATATTGGACTAGGACTGAGTAGCAAGGCATGACCAGGGACTCCAGATTCTTCTTGAGGATCTGATTGAAGTTGGAAGACCTCTTGGTGTACCCTTGTGGGACTCAACACCATGCTAAAACACAATTGCTGAACCAAATGTGAAGAGGAACAGAATGTCCCCATGAAATTGTGTGGAAAAGAGGTATTGGCACAAATCAGTGACATTGAACCACTCAGCCTCACATGGAATCTGAAATAAAATCACAGCTGGATTTGGTACAAGGGAACAACAAGAAACAACAATGTTGTTCACTTTTCTTAAATCCCAAACAATGCAGTATTTCCCACTAGGCTTTTGCAAGGCCATAATGGGGGAATTATATGGGTTTCCCATGATTTCCTTTAAGATACATTGGTGAAACATGGATTCAATTACTGAAGTATTCTCAGAAATCATCTCAGGTGTCAAATTAGATTGGGGTTTTCTTGGATACTCAGTATTTGGGTTCAGGTGATATGGACAGGTTCAACACTTTTTTACAAACCAATGTTTTGACCTGAAAAATCCCAAACCTCAGACTTGACTGCATCTCTGAGGTCTGGTATCACATTATCAATCATAATCGTGGAAGACAATGGAGTATTAATATCATCACTCACCAATTTAAAGGCGATGTCCTCATCATGAAAAACAAAAATGGCACGGGTGGCCATTCACTTCACAATCAATTAATGGACTTCTCCGGTCTACCTCCAAGACTGCACCAAGTAAGCAATCTTCATCCCTCTTCATGCATCATTAGGCTGACTGATTGGAGCCATTGTTCTCAGATGCCTCAGGCAGAGGATATTGTTGGAATGGATTATTGTCTTGAAACACATTCAAATTCATATTTGAAGCTTCACTAAAGCTCAATCCTTTGCATTTCGCTGAGGCATCAGGGGTTGTGGAACCTGCATCAACAGAACACATGACACATTAAACATTTGCACTCTCTGTCTTTGCACAGGGCTGTTACTCTGGGGCTTTGAAAATCCTGAATTTGGAACTTGATTAGCTTGATTAAGACAACATTCCTGCTATCAATGTCCCATGTTTTTGCAATAGTGACAAGGGTTATTTTTTTCAGATTAACCAAATATATTCCTGTACTAGAATCAATTGGAACACCTTAACCTTTACCTTGTATCGCAGTAGCAACTTGCTGATACACTTCTTGCATGGGACCAACGTTCCCTACAAAAAGGAAGAGCCTGTCTCCTTCTCTTAGCAGCCTTCATCTGAGCAACAATCAGCTACTCCTTAAGGTTCACATGTTGCATCTCGATTTCATCATTAAAATACTTCACATAGCTCAAGATCTCATCAACTGATTTATTCTAGCAACAAAACAAATGCTGCTGTATCCTCATGCTAATTTCAGGTTTCAATCCTGTCACAAACTTTGGCACAAAATGTCTCATGTGCTTTGACTCAATTATTTCTATTCCACTATGCTGCTTGAATGCAAGCAACAATCTTTGACTCTTGAGGTTCTTGAGTTGTTCTGTCAATCTTGACTCAATCAATCTCTTTGGGCAACACTTTTGATTTAAAAAATGTCCTTCTGATACTTTTTTATCGCCAACGGCGAAGGGCCCTAAGGCCAGTCTATGGCTATGTTCAATTCTGCCCACAAATCACTTGGAACCACAATGCCAAACAGAGTGTTTAAACCAACCCACAATGCTTATGAAATCTTCACAAATCGCTCAACCTTCTTGTCCTATTCTACCAGATTTTCTCTCAACTTCAGGAACTCATTAGTTTGAATTTTCATTTCTGAGGTTCTAATACAAGCCAAGTCTTCCTCATTAAAGCATACACAGCAACTCTTCTGCAAGGCTTTGGTCTTATTCAAATCTATCTTATATTTGTGAGACAACTCAGATAGCTTGTCATAAACTTGTCCAGCATTTCTGGTAACATCCTTACACATGAATATAAGCTTATTTTCTTAATAAGAGGCTAAACAAGCTATTTTGAGATTTCCACTGATCATTTCGACTAATTCCAATTTCAATTTAGCCACATCCACTACATTTTATCTCACAGGTGACTGAATCTTTCTCTGACTCAACTTAGAACTCCCACTGTCACTTGAAGGAGTAATAAAAGCCTTCACCCACTCATCTATTTCCATAGCACTAAGACTTTGTGACACTACAGGGGCATTAGAAACATTCTCCTCTTTTTAGGTACTGCCACTAGAATTTAAAGGCATCTTCCATACACGTATACCATAAGTTGACATCCTCTGAATTGTACCTGTGAAACCACACCCTGTATGATTCAGTGTTGAATTAGTACTTGCTACACATGGAGAATTTGTGTTTGTTGGAATCAGTGGAATAAAAACTCTCATATTGCAACTTGATGACTTTGCTGCGCTAAGGACAGCCAAAAGTTGCCTTTCCTGGGAAATCAGGTTTGTAAATAAAGACCACAGGCCCAATAGTAACCAGGACAGTAATAGCATCAGCCGTGTTAGGGGATGCGGAGTTAGGAGATGCACAAGTCTCCCATCAGTTCACGATGCACATTCACTGGAGCAACCCGATGAAACCAGAATTCATGTTTATTGTGGCAGCAGATGATACAAGATTCCCACCAACAGTGGGACTGTCTCCTTCCTCCACTTAGGTCTCATTACATGGATATGGACATTCTGACAATAATGCATCATAAAGGCTAGCACTAGAATCACTGTCACTGATCTCACTCATATCATACATCTCCTTTCAATTTCCCTTTTTCAGTTTCTTATCCTTTTTCTTTTCTGACTCTTTCTCGAATGCTTCACTCATTAAAGCTGTGTACAATCTGACTCCCTCTATCATGTAAGTTCTCCACTTCTTTTGTTCAGCATCCCATTTAGCAGCAGCATAAGTACACACTACTTTTCTGGCTCTTCGTTGATACGTTTCCTTTTCTCTAGCAGGAGCAGCATGTTCCCAAGCATTGAGCACCTCAAACTGTGCAGGTCAAGGGGCTGGTCTCATTTCATATATAATATTCCTCAATTTGTTAATGATTTTCAGATTAAATGTGCCATGGCGTGGAAACCTCAATGCACCCTCCTTTTCTGTGATGTTGTACCATTAACCAACCCAAATACATGTGTGGATCCCTACATTTATTGCCATGTATTGACCTGGGTTATCTTTGGTATGTTCTCCCCCTCTACACCATATCTCCTTTAAATTAACCTTGTATGACCTTAAAACAATTCATTTTTAAATCAAATAGCAATAATTATGAATAGGATTTTGTTCCAGAACAAGACATAACTCTTTTTCTGCAATTCTAGTTAAACGAGAGCAACTAATAAAAGAGAGACCCCCTGTGATGTAGACAACCACTAAAAGTAAAGCACTATACCAACCGACCAACACCAGCATGGCACATTGTGACATCAATCTCTCTCCTTGCAGTGGTTCTCTCTCCTTTACAATCTTCACTCACACACCCCTTTTCAGCATCAAAGACACACAACAAAACCAAATACCTGCAAGTTTTGTCTGCTTCAGGAAATAATTGACAGCATTCAATCACACAAGAGTAAAAAAAAAAAAAACTCGAATCAAACCTCGACCTGTGGGGTATCATTCAGATCGGTACAGATTCTCCCTGAGCATTAGGATCCATTATACCAACAACACCACACATTTACGCAAAGATTAATGTCCCTATCTCAACTGGGACATCAATGATGTCTCACAATGAGCACCAACAAACTTTGAAGACAATTATAATATAGTGTCTTCTACACTTTTTAATACGATCCCGGGATTTTAGGTCAAGTTAGACCTGATAACAACTTCTTTATACAAAACACCAGACTCACACAACATTCTAACCATCTCCTCAAAGCACTGGACAATTTCCCCAAACTCCGCAAGCTAAGCATGCACCACTGCAAAGCACGGCCATATTAAGACTCACTCCTCTCCTGTTATGTCTCTCTTGCTCGAATTTTCAGAACTCCACTGATCTACCAAAATGAAGGCACTGACTCTAGGGACTGGTCTCTAGGGGGTAGCTCATCTAGAATAAAGGGTTCTAGCTCTCCTTACTTCAAGACCTAACCATCCTCTGCTACCATCTGATAGAGCTCTGGGCCCATCTTCTTGTTTCTCTTCTTGTGATGGACCTTTTTAGGATGCTTGAGAGGTAAACTCTGTATTGCAATAAAATTACAGTGCAACTCATTTGGTCAAACATGAAATACCAGAAGGCGATAGATAAAGTTCAAAATACTTATTGCAAGTCAAGGGCAAAACTAATGTAAGTTAATCTAAAAAACTTGCTATATAAGTATAAATTCACCAAAAGCATGAGGCACACAAGAATTTCAGTTGAGGCAATGCAAAAGATAAGAAACATAGGCCCTCATTACAACCCTGGCGGTCAGCGTTAAAGTGGAGTTAATACCGCCAACAGGCCGGTGAAAAAAAAAATGGGATTTTGTCCCTGGCGGTAACCACCATCATAGACCGCCACTTTAACACACCAACCGTCAGGGTGGTAACGGCCGCTCGGCTGGAGGCTTCGGTCTCCAGCCCGGCGGCCGTCATAATCCCACCCTCAGGATTACGACTCGGCCTACCACCATGGTTTTCATGCCAAACGTACCACCATGAAAACCATGGCGGTAGGCACGATCAGTACCAGGGAATCCCTTCCCTGGCACTGATAGGAGTCTCCCCTGCCTCCCTCCCCAGAGTCCTCCCCCACCCTCCCCCTCCCTCTCCTGCCCCCCGCACGTATACACACACGCACCCATATACACACATGCATTCCCACCTCCACCCACACATGCACACATACATACCCACACACCGCAACACACACATGCATTCACCACACACAACACTCACATTCACTCATTCACGCATGTATTCAATGTGACTCACACCCGCATGCACACATTCCTAAACATACACACACCCCACATATACACAACACCCCCATCACCCTTCTCCTGTCAGAGAACCTGACTTACCTGCTTGAGGGGGTCCTCCGGCTGGAGACAGTCCGGGGCACTGCTGTCAGTAGCAGCGTCTGCCAGCAAAACACCGCCAGGCCCTATCATTGGTCATGATACCGTCAGCAGTGTTTTGCTGGCGTTGTTGCTGTCAGCAGTGCCGCCTTACCGCTGTCCACCGCCATGACCATTGGCGGTGGTCCGCCAGCATTCTGGCGGAATACCATCGGCAGTCATGATACGCGTAGATGGCTGGTAGCCACGGTGGCGGTATGTTGGCGGCCGTCATCGTGGCGGTAGGCGGTAGTTACCCCCAATGTTGTAATGAGGGCCATAATCTGATGGTCTGTGTGTAAGGTAAGTATTTGTTAATCTTTAGTGTACTTGCACTTACAAAGTGGTCTACTGTACTAGGGAAACCTTTCACGTTTAGGTAGTAATATCTGTGTGAATTAAATTTGTTGTTCACTTTCTCCTGTTACTGAATGAGGGAACTGCACAATAATATCTCCTTTTCTTTGTGTCTCACTGGGAGTTGTTGAAGTAAATAATTCAGTGGCTCCATATATTAGCCCTGGCTATTTTTGTAAGAATGATTAAGCACAAGCCAATGGAGGCAGCGCCAAACAACGGTAAAACTCCCAAAGTGAAGAATGAGTGCTGAGGGCCATTGAACTATACTGGGGACTGATAATCTAAAAGAAGAAGTTGAGACTATGATAGGGGACAATAGAAAAACAAATGGTGCACAACGCCCGAACATATCATGATTTTACAAGAATTACATTGATGAGCAGGACTTTCCAACAAACACAATACCTTTCCCTAGCTTACAAGTGGAGGGCAGGGAGGTGATTCCCTTGCAATTGAAGCTTCGAGCCACACTATATCCCACGCTGTCTAGGCATTAGTTATTCTATCTATTGAGACAATTATTCTGGCCAATAGAACTTGTAAGGAAGTATTTGAAGTGGTTCCTTCCATTCCTTGCATAAAGAGTGTAATGAACCTTCATATATGATTGGTAATTTGGAAAGTAAAACCCACAGGGATCTATCCTTGAGAAAGTTTAAAAATTGACTTACTGACAAAAGAGCTTAAAGAACTTAAAAGTTTAGAGCGAACCTTGGTGGTACATACTAAAGGTCATGGGCAGGTCTGAGTAGTAGATCCCAGCCTAAACATTCAGCTACCACTGAAAATCTTAAATACACTAGTAAGTCTGAAAGCCAGAGGCCACTGGACTTTGGCTCGATCCCCAGAGAATGTTGTGTATCTCTAGTTTCCTGAAACACTAAATAATAGAGTGCTCTGGGCTGGGCTCGGGAGATTTCTGGAATTGCGGTAAGAACAATAATGATTTCGGTGCTATAATTGGTCCAAGGGTAAACAAGAATCCTGAGATTTTCTTATTCGCACATTCCAAAGATTTGGTGAGGGTTTTTCCCCTATGGGAATAACTGAGAGGGGTTCCCACCAAGCCCTTTCCCGTATGACAAAATTCCATTCTTGGTTCCTACAACAATCCAATGAACATACCAAAAAAGTAAGTTCTTTGTTGACTTGTTTGAGAGGAAAGATGCTGAACATTGCTTCCGTAGGGTGGTCTAGGGAGATATCTTTGAGAGCACAGGATACAAATCATGAACACATGGGGGCACTGGGGCCTGCAATTAGTACTTGTAGGTGAAAAGATTTCATGCTAGATGCCTCGTCTTCGTCTGTGAAGCCAGATCTCCTTTTAATAAATCTTGTATGTCCTTCAAACAATTCATTTTTCAATCAAATTTCAATAATCATAAACAGGATTTTATTCTGGAACAAAAACTAGCTCTTTATCTGCATTACTAGTTCAACAACAGCAACCAGTAACAGTGAGGCCACTTGTGACGTAGACAACCAATACCAGTGCAGCACTACAGCAGCAAATCAATACCTGCATGGCACACTGTGAAGTCAATCTCACTCCTTTCAGTGGTTCACCTGCCTTTAGAACCTTCATGCACACACAATGTTTTAGCATCAAAGATACACAACAAAGTACAATACAAATAAGATGTGTCTGCTCCACTAATGTATTGACAGTATTCAATCACACAAGAGTCAAAATAAAAAAACACCCAAATGAAATCTTGACCTGTGAGGTATCATTCATATTTGTACAGATTCTCCCTCAGCATTAGGATCCACCATACCAACAACACCTCACATTTAAGCAAAGATTAATCTCCCTATCTCAACTGGGCTGTCTATGACAATTCACAACAGTAGCCCATGCACTCAAAGATATCTCCCAAGACCACCTTACGGAAGTAATGATCAGCATCTTTCCTCTAAAACAAGCCAGCAAACAACTTACTGAGTCCTTCACATGCTTAGGGTAAAAACTCCTTGACAGTGATTGGCAGGATCATATTGATCAATTCAATATTTGTAGGTTCCAGGAATCCTGGTTAACTCAATTACCCTACCTACCAGGATACAAATCATATTGTGATTGTTAGAAACTGAGTTCTTGGTTGACTGGATATGAGCACTGGACAAGGAGCAATCACAATTCTCATCAAGGTAACTGTCAGACAAACCCTAAATTAACCTGTGCTCACCCTCTGGTAGCGTGGCACAGAGTGGTCAGTCTTAAAATAGGGGCAAAGTGTGAAGTATTTGGGCAACACTTTTAACTGTAAAACAGTGAATACACCACACAAAAAGACTGCACATCAGGTTAGAAAAACAATTTTAATGATAAATAAAACCAAGTGAAAAATGACAAAGATCCGATAAGTAGAACTTGAGCCATTATTTTTTAAAGATGAAACCATAAATTAACACTTAAAAGCAGGAAACACCAAGCAGGGATATCTGACTTCATCATAAGTTGTGATTTTAAATTGTGATTTTGGAGATATCACATTTGAAAACTTTATTTGATAATTTTAGACTTATAAGTGGTGATAATGTAATCCCAATGCTATTCTATAGGAAAGATAGGTCTTGCTGTAGTGATTAACGACTTTGAGAGTTTTTCACTACCACGACATGTAAAACCTAAAAGTATATGTCCTGTCTTTTAAATACAGTGCATCCTTCCCTCTGGGTTGAATAGGACCTACCTTAGGGGTGACTCTATAAAAAGGGAATGTTTGGGCCTGTGATAAATCATTATTTTGCCCGGTACAAATGGCAGTGTAAAACTGCACCCACCGGCTCTGTAATAGCAGGCCTGGGAGTTGTTTAAAAGGCTGAAATACATTCTGCAGACCCACAAGTAGCATTCAATGTACAGGCCCTGGACACATGGACACATGTAGTGTACATTAATAAATATGGCAATTCTGGATAAGCCAATTTTACCATATTTAGGGGCGAGAGCACAAGCACTTTAGCATTGGTTAACAGTGGTAAAGTTGAGAGTCCTTAAGCTGGCAAAAACGAGGTCTGAAAAGCAGAGGAGAAAACCTTCCTAAGGCTGTCTGGTCTAACACTGTTAATGCTATATCTTTCCCTAGTTGTAGGCCGTCAGGCGACTTGTTGGTTGGGCAAAAATAGTGTTGAATGTCTGCATGGAAGTTCTGCACATTGATTCCCCCGATATTCTGGTGCTAAGAATACATACTTAAAAGTGGCTTAGCCTATATTTTTTCAATGTCTGCATTAGGCCGAGACAGAGAGACACCGAATCCCACACTCTAGTGTTATTGAAAAGCTACTTAAAAACTACAAAAAGAAAGGCTTCAATATCACATGCAAACCTATTTGTGGCTATGACTTGGTTGCAAATGAGGTGGGTGAGACATGGGGTATACCTTCTCTAGATACTAGTTCCCACATTCCATTTATGGTGGCTGCTATGTTGGCCCTTTTAACTGTAGCACATGGCCTTTGGGCCTGAAATGGAAAGTTCACATCAGATAAGCTAGGTTTCTATACTTTTAAGAGCGGTATGCTAGATCTAAAAATTGATTACATCCTGCTAGGGGACTCTTTATGTTATAAAATTATATATTTCAAGATAGATCCCAGGCACCATAGTGTTCATTACCCTTTACAATTAATGATGTCAGGATGCTTTATTGAGAGATTGGGCATTTCTCATATTAATGCCATTTGTTCGAAATTACCACTGATCCATTAAGGGGGCAAAGATATTGGATAAGACGATTTTTTCAACAAAACTCTGTAAAGATTATTTTAATGCTTTGAGTACATTTATCAACCTTCCTTCTTTTGATTTTCCCATAGTGGACATCCGCAGCATCTCAGTTGAAAACTTTAAACCGTTCTTAACCACAGCACCTCCTAAAATCCAAGCAAAGGGTCAGTTATAAATAATTCAAGAAATCCTTGGTATATGAAGAATTGACAAATATCTAAAAAAAACTTAGTAAAGGCTATCAAATCAAAACCCCCTCTTGATGTCCATGGGGCCAGGGCACGGTACAAGAGAGTACTGGCACAAGCTCAATGAAACAGGAATGACACAAAATGGTTACTGGTTAGACTTCATTGAGGCAGCAAAGACCAGTGATATTTTGTAGTTTGGGAACTCATAGCCCACAGGAGTAAGGAGTCTGCCTCACAGATTGAATGCTTGTTAATTGCAAATTAATGGATCAAACAGTTCGCTAATCTCTACTCACATGGTAATGACCATGATAATTTGCCCTCTATAGCTTCTAACATCCCACACAATAGCCACTTAATGGACGCTAAGCTGTTAAAATCATATTTTACTATGGAAGAGACAATGTTGGCGATAAAGGCTATGAAACTGTGCAAGGTCCCAGGTCCAGATAACATTCCATGGGGAGCTACTGTGGCATTCTATATCAATATGGGCCCCCAATGGTAATTTCTATGGGACTCTATAGCTTCCAGAGCCCAAGAGCCTGATACCTGGAAAGATGCCAAGATTAGTTCTATCTATAAAAAGGTGATTGACTCGATCCAGGCAAATTAGGACCAATCAATCTCCTGGACACCCTTCAAAAGGTTTATATCAGGCAGATTTTGAATGAGCTTGCAGAGTGGACAGAGGAAAGTAATATTATGTCTCCTTTTCAGACTGGCTTTAGGTCAAGAGTGAGCACAACAGTCCAGATGTGCAGGATCATTTTTATTATTTGGAAACATGTAAAGCTGAGGGATGGTCACCTATACATTGCTTTTGTCCACCTGAGGGCGGCATTTGACCTTGTCCCATGAGGTTCACTATGGTCACTTTTAAGAAACTAGGAGTCCCTGAAGATCTTCTCACCCTAATAATAAGACTTCAACATGAGAACTATTCTCAAGTCTGCTGGGGACCCAAGGGCCAACCAACCGATTGTGTTCCAATATGTAGGACAGTGAGATAAAGATGTGTGCTTGTGCCCAGACTCTTCTGGCTTTTTAATGTATGATGTAATTAAAGCTTACTTAGAGTATATTAATGACTGCCCCAAGTTAGAAGGGGCCCCAGTCCCTGCACTTCTATTTGCAGGTGACACCCTCTTATTATTATAAACCCAGAGCGTGTTGCAGTTGCTACTGGACAAACTCAATGGGTGTTGTGAAAAAAAAGGATTTGAAATCAATATTGATAAGAATGAATTCATGGTATTTTGGTATGATGCTTGACGATAAATTGTCTTGTACTGCACTAATACAAAAGCCTAGAGCTGTTCTCTGACATAGAGCCATGGCAATACTAAAAAAAACATTAGGCAACAACATCCAGAGCCATTTCTCTGACTATTAAAGTGTATAACTTAAAAGCACAAGCAGCTGCCTTATAACACACTGGCTCTGGGGAACAGATAACCTTCAAAATCTGACATTGGGTGAGAATAATTTTATAAGGTTGATGACGCAGAAAAAGAAGGACTAACAAATATTCATATATTATGTAATCAAAATTGTATAAGGTAGTTTGCTTTTAGCAAAGAAAATAATGGGCCTGATTCTAAGCTTGGCGGGCGGCGGGAGCCGCCCGCCAAGCGGGAACCGCCAGAAGACCGTACCGCGGTCAAAAGACCATACCGCGGTCAAAAGACCGCGGCGGTCATTCTGGGTTTCCCACTGGGCTGGCGGGCAACCGCCAAAAGTCCGCCCGCCAGCCCAGTGGGAAACACCCTTCCCACGAGGAAGCCGGCTCCGAATGGAGCCGGCGGAGTGGGAAGGTGCGACGGGTGCAGTTGCACCCGTCGCGAATTTCAGTGTCTGCAAAGCAGACACTGAAATTCTTTGTGGGGCCCTCTTACGGGGGCCCCACGACACCCCATACCGCCATCCTGTTCCTGGCGGGCGACCCGCCAGGAACAGGATGGTGGTATGGGGTGTCAGAATCCCCATGGCGGCGCAGCAAGCTGCGCCGCCATGGCGGATTCCCATGGGCAGCGGAAAGTCGGCGGTACACCGCCGGCTTTCCGCTTCTGGCCGCGGCTGTACCGCCGCGGTCAGAATGCCCGGCGGAGCACCGCCAGCCTGTTGGCGGTGCTACCGCCGACCCCGGCCCTGGCGGTATTTACCGCCAGGGTCAGAATGACCCCCAATGTACGTGGGAAATTGTGCCCACGGGGTAGTTCGCCATTATTATAAACGAGCTTAATTAATCATGAAGAATTGAAAATGTAGTATTCCGTCATAATTGCAAATGTATTATGTGATTTTCTTGTTGAAACTGTTTTATGCTTAGCTTAAATTTAGCAGAGGCGTTGGCCTAGTTGCCTGGTCTCGAATTTAACTGCATGGTTTTCACTTATATTAACAAAGACATATTATTTTACTTTAAGGCTGTATTTTTCCAGTAGGGATGACTAATACACTTATCTCAAGGTTTTGTGCTAGGCCAGTTTCATCCTCTTTGAAGCAAGGTCAGTTTCTGCAGGTGCAGACAATAAAGGCAATAAGATAAAATTAATTGGCAAACTTTGTTGCAACTTGTGTTCCAAGGCTCCAAGGACAATGTATGCATAAATGAGTACTAGGAGAAAGACACTATTCATTGGTCAAATTGAAGCCACCCTATGAACCCTCCAATGGAAGACCCTAAAGAATTTGGAATGTTTCTTACTTAAACCCACGGGACAAAGAGAAGTCAGCCATTTTCCACGATGGCATTTTGAAGCAAGATTCAAGAAGCCATTTTGGAACGAGCCCTTTTGATGCCTTTTCTCTGTCGCAGAGAAAGAGACTTTAAAGAATTCTCACCCTAGAGACTTTAACTTTAACTTTGCCCCGTCCTGTCCATGTAATAACTTTTGCCCCATTTTCCTTGCTGCCGCAAGGAAACTTGCCCTCAACTTTGCCCCCTTTTCAATCTGCCCCATGCTGATCGAACCGGTACCTGAAGGACGAAGACTTTTCTTGAATGCTGATTGTATTTGGTAATTATGAAAGGATAATTGTATTATGCATTGTGTTTTCCTTCCTAGGTACCAACTGCTTCTTTTGATAGGGCCCAAGCTAGGAGTTTTCTAAATTTGTGTTGACTAAATTTGTTTTGCATGAAGCCCCACATGCCAATGCTAATTAGAGGTTAGTTGAGGTATTCACTTGATGCACCATGCTAAATTGAAATCTTGTTATGCTGACCGATGTATGAAATTAGTCAAATTCAGTTACTTATATTAGTGATTTGCATTGCTATAACCGAGTGCATTATAATCCAGATTTTGCGTAGATTGCGTTTCTTCCACCGTTATGGACAGCTAGTAATGTTCGTATACATATATAATTTGATTTTGAGACATATATATTGTGTTAGCTTTGTTAATATAGGGAAATAAACTCATTAACTTTTAATAAACTGGTGTGGTTATTCACGACTGAAAGGTCATGTTGCGTCAAAATACTGATTGTTATTGATTCCTAATGTGTTGTTTGATCTATTAATTAAGTATTGGGTATTGATTATAATGGTTATTGATTATTGATTTGAGTGATCTGACTATTCTTGGATGAGGAGAGCCCAACTCGGTTAAAAGGTTCACCAACCTCCAGCGTGTCCAAGTACAAGTAATTTATAAAGGCTGGACGCGCTATCAAGGTCTCTACTCAACCTTCTCAAAAGCACTTCACCTATGCCTCTGTTCTATGATGTTGCTCTTTAGAGAGTAGAGAAAGTAGCAGTTTTAAGACCTCTGGTTTATTGGGTGAGGATTTGGACAGTACAAGAGCTTGGTCATACAGAGAGGGAATGAGGGAACTCCTAGAATTAGACAAGTATACCAGCTTTCAATAGATTTGTCATGTCAAATCTTGGTGTGCTAAATTAGGCCTTTCTAGACTCACCCTCACCCTTTTTATGCTCTCGAAAATTTGATTCAAATTTACTTTCTGGGAATATGTTATTGCCAATTTACATTAAAGCACCAGGTTGAGGAGCTTGTCAGCATAAGTTTTGAACATTAAGGGCCATATGTACTAAAGCATTTTCCCATAGACACAGAATGGGTAAAATCCTATAATACACCTGGCCCCAAACCCCTACCACATTTCAAAGTGTTTTTGGATGCCACTCAATCTCAGTTGGCTAAGACACTCCAGATAAGGTTTTGCTATGACATCCTAGAATTTTAGTCCCATATGATGAAATGTAAAATCTGCAGTAATAACCCTGGAAATTGTATTTGTACCTTGTGCCACCTGAGTGCTAAAGAAAATGTTGCACATGTTTTGTTTTTTGCCCAGACTTTCTGTGGCTAAGAAAGAAATGGATCACTCATTATGTCTCTGTCTAGGTTTTAGGCAATACCTAGAAGCCTTAAGTGTCTTAAAAAGTAACACATACCCTCACATAGTGTTTAGCCTAAGTAGCTACGTATTCGCAGTAAGGCTCCTGCAGGGCAGAGGGATTTTAACTTTTAACATTTTTCTTTCTCTCAGAGCTGATATTTTAAAGCTGACCTTTAAACTATCTTTTATGTTTCAGCAACTAGGAATCCATAAAAATGCTATTGCCTTATACATAGCCAGCAGCTTGAGTAGTTTTGGAGCAAAGTGTTAGCGGGGTAGGAGGTCCTACAGAAAATGTACATATTACTTTGAAGGTCCAATGATGATGATTATTTTGCACTAACTGTATTGTTCTTTTTGTTTCATGTTCATCTTGAAATTAACATGGATTTTATGATTGCATAGATGGTTTTTCTTATAGCACTTGCACTTTAGTCTCCAAACTAATAGTTGTTAAAAACAGTTGACCTAATTAGTGCATTACCTGCGAAGACAAAATCATTGGAAATTTGAAAAACTGTAGACTGTGCATTAAATATACTAAAAAAGGAAATTAGATGCTCACAGTTTTTTAGTTAATTGTTAAGATCTGAGAGTTGTGTTGTATAAAGTATGCTTGCTCATTTGATTTTAAGTGATTTGTCCAGCATTATGAACTTTTATCAGCCAAGTGAACCTCGAGGATGTATAGTAAATTGTCAAAGCATCTTCTTAAGAACCCCTTGTTCTTTCAAACCTTAAATGACAAGAAAAATTTCTTCTCTGAGAGTTTGTGGCTTGTAATTGTATATAATTATTGTTGCACCGGGTTCCGCCCCGGCAGTACACCCGGATTTTTTTTGTTGCTTTTTTTGATCATGAACATGTGTGCACATGCGTAGAAACATGTGTGTAGGCTGCACGTGGGAGACTGCTGCCGTGCTCAGCCCGGTAACAGAGCACAGGTAGCTTAGCGCAATGGGGACTCTGCAGCCATAGGTATTCACCAGGGAAAGGCCTCAAGAGGGAAGTTTAAACTATTAATTTTGAGTTTTCATATTCCTCTGGCTCAGGATTAAATCCCAGGCCTGTTGCCACCCTGCTGTGTCCAGTAATTACATTCTCTCGAGCAGTAGGAACAAAGGCTGCCCCCACTCAAAAGGAGCTATTAGCACTATTTCTCTTTGCTTCTGAGGAGAAAAGGGATGGGGCATAATGCTCTATATCAATAACCTCGCTGTCACATGCACCAGGGATGAGCCAGCCCAAGCACCCTGAACGAAGGAGAGTGCCCAGACAACTGGAGACAAACCTCTGGGGGCGGCCTTTAGTGTGCAGGTCCCTGGCAGTGATGTCAGCGAGGGCTGGAGCTGAGACCCCAGGAGCTGATGTGACCAGTGGCTCCTTGATAATGCCTTTTTGGATAGTCCCAACATGCTGTGCAGGAGGGATGGGACAAAGGTGGAAAGGTGATTTGGCACCCCAGGATTGGTCAGGGGTGCCTGTCTTCTGCAACCTTCCCCTCCCCTTTATAAACTCTTGTACAAGGGGAACAATCTCTTCTTGCCTGTGGATTTTCTACCTGCTTTGCTGCTGGATCCTGGGACTGTCATGGAGAACTGAAAGTAGGAACCCCCTGACCCCCACCCAGGACCCAGGACTATGTCCATTTTACACCAGGACCAGTGGGTCTCCCCAAGGGCCAGTGAAGCTGGCACCCTTGCTCCCCCTACGAACCAGTTGGGAGAAGCCCTGGACGCTTCTACACCCACCATCAAACTCACAAAGGAGAACTGGCACAGGGAGCCAACAGGAACAGCTTTTGGAAGACTGCACCACTCTGGCAGTGAGGGAGGTTGTTGTTAATGCCAATGGTGGATAGAGCTTGCCTTTAGGAGTAAAATTAGCCCTGGATCATCCAAATCGGCCCAATGGGCCCAAGTTATGGCATTTAAAATTTTGGGCACCTTTGACCTTCTCTGCCAATGAGCTCATGGGGCTCTGCCACAGGTCTGGTAAAATTCCCCCTGGGTGGGTCAGGGCCCGAGGCACTGTGCAGGAAAGCAAAATAGATTTTGTTGGGAAGACAGTATATAGGGCCCCCTCCCCATGCTCCTACCTCTCCCAGGTACCCCATCTACCGGGCAGACTCTCCTTGCAGGGGCCGGGACACCAACACCTGTGTGCACATAATAATGGGAAAGCACTGTTGCGTTTCCCGGTGAGTACGGCCCCGGGACTCCAAGCCTCAACCCTAGGAAGCAGCCCCAACATAACCCTTCTGTCTGCTGGAGCGGGCAGACATGCAGGAGGACTGCTAGCTCCTGCAGCAACACACGGACATGCTGCTAAGACGGGGATCCAGCGAGGGCAGCTGTGGGTGGGCTCCACGAGCTGCCCTCCAGCATTGGCCATGTCTGGGGTGCTTGTGTGGGACTGGACACCCCATCAGAAAAACAAATGAATACGCTGCATGAGCCTGCATTCTAGATACAAAAAACCTAAGAAAAACCTCAACATGGCTCTCCCTGGTACAGCAGGGGAGCTGCTACTATGTTATTCACTGTAGTCAGGAAAACTCACCCTATAATGCGATGCGGGGCCGTTCATTTAGTTCACGTTTTTGCCCATAACACAGCCTGTGTTGGTCGTTAGGATTATGGGACTACCACCAAAGTGTTCAGCATGAGGAACTCTTTCTCCCTGGATAATCTTATGGGTCCCCACCCTAATTTGGGAGGAACCCCAAAATCATCACCTTTCCCACTTTTCAAGGCATTTCTAAGCATTCCCATGGCTGGAACTTTTGTTTGACAGATGAGAGTAGTTTGGTTTCTGGTGGCGTAGTGTATATTAACATTTTAGGAAAGTTGGAATGTCTGAATATATATGCACTGCGTTATCTAGGGGTTGAGAATATGGTTACACTGATTCATTTTAATGTGATGACATTGTAATAATATTGCATGGTGTTGTGCCCTCTAGGGGCTGAACATATAAGTACACAGTAATGCTTCCCCTCTATATTGTTTTCATGTAGTTATGTAGTCTAGGGGCTGCTTATGTGGGTACATTACAATGCTTTCAAGTGTATGAAAGAATGAACAAACACAAAGTTTATTTCTGATCAATGTTTTTATTGAGTTTGCACAATGATTGGCTATGTTTTATTTTCACCATTATTATAATCACGTTCATGCCGTAGTAATGTACTTATGACATCATGACTGTTTGAACACACTTGATATGTTTGGATGAACCCTCTAGAGGGTCACCAGTGGGTGCTCCATGTCAGCAATGGAATGTTTCATCCACCAATGTATATTTGTAAATTATTGCATAGTATTAAGTAGTGTGTGTGTAATATATATACTCTCCTTTTCTAAAGAAAAAATACTACCTAGACAATCATTAATGGAATGTTATTACTATGTGCCAGTAATTGTTGGTTCTTAGCCCACCCACCTCCCTTGAGTAGGTCTTAGACCTGCTACGCCTCACTACCATGTGAGAGTCAAGCGCTACAATGGGGTGTTTGGTTCCCATTGAGGACAACTGAGGAACTATTACTTGTACTGGCCACACAACTAATAGCCCAATTTCCAGCAATTATGTATGCTAAGTGATTAGTTTTAAGGTCATTGTATGACAATGGAATTGTTTTATACTGTATTATGTTTTTAAGGAAATAATTTTTTAAAATAAACTATTTACTACTACTACTTGGTCACCATATATTGGTGCATTTTACAATGATCTATTGCAAGATGAAATTATTGGATGGCCAGGAGTAGTAATAAGATCCTTATGTTATTTTACTGAGAAGTATAATGTTGGAATGGTAGACGTTTAGTTTTTTTTTCTAAATTGTTATGCTTCCCGTTCCAAAATTGTTGCATTGTGCAACTCAGTTAGCATTTTCATATTTCTATTCTTAAGATGAATATTGCATATCAGTTTTCTGGTAGCATCCTTGATCATTCTACTGTTTATTAGCCCCCTGTACATACCAGTTTCTGGATAACATCATAAGATCCCCCCCTATATTTAAGGGTTTGTTTACTATTGATTTATCTTCCTGCAGTAAATGCAAGATCTCAAGTTGTGCATAACATAGATTGTGTTTACCCTTTCTGCTTCCATTATTTAGCTTAATTAACTCTTCAGTAATATGATCACTAAAAATGACAATGCTGTTTCTAGCAATCTTGAAATCAAAGGGAACATTAAGGGGCACACTTACAAGCCCATTTGCAGTGCCATGCGCCACTCAATGTTGTGCAAGAGTGACACAACTGAAAGATGAGATTTAGGAATCTACACAAGTCCACCTTGCATGGTTCTGCATGGCTTCATAAATCTTGAGTAATGCAACAGATGCAAATAGCT
Organism: Pleurodeles waltl; assembly: GCF_031143425.1. Lineage (NCBI taxonomy): Eukaryota > Metazoa > Chordata > Amphibia > Caudata > Salamandridae > Pleurodeles > Pleurodeles waltl. Next base: position 1,042,059,681 of record NC_090437.1, read on the forward strand.
GTGTTGCATTACTCTGCTCCAGTGAGTCGTTTCCATACATGTTGTGTGGGTGTTCCCATGCAACCTCAATGGATTTTGACACATTCCCCGATTTTTGAGAAGCAGTAGACCTAGGAATCTGCCAACAACCTGCGCCTCCCAGATGAGGTGTAATGAGGAGAAATGCATTTTGGAGAAAAATGTTCTGCAGCACACATAGAAAGAGGAAAACACCTCAGGGGCTTGTTTTTGTGCAGGAAACTGCACCTTCATGCATAAAAACAATCCTGCATACAATGAAGGCACCCTTGCACAATAGTGCAAGGGTGCCTGCATTGGCGATATGCTCCCAAAAGGTCTCCGTGCAGGAGAAAAGGCAGGAATTACCAATATTGGCTTAAATACAGTGCATTCCTGTCCTTTTGCTGTCACTCACTGCAGTGCAGCAAGGTGACTTGCTGCACTGCACTGTGTGAAAAACTCATAAATATGCCCTTAAGTCTCTTCAACGTTATTAGGGTGAAGGCCAATCCAAAATAGATAACACCTTCTTTGAAACCATAGAAAGGACAGAAAAAATGTAAATCTAAGAAAGTCTATTTCTTCCTTGTCAAACTCACACTTCTCATGTTTGGCAAACGAAATATGTTGCTAACGTTTTGATAACTTCAACATCACATTATCTTGATGCTGCACATGGGTGCTTGAAAACTCTAAAATATCATCCAAATAGAGCAAAACAAAATACTGAATCCATAAAATGCTGAAAATGGCTTAACTCAAATGGCATTACACGATATAGACAAGTCCCAAAGAGGATACCAAAAGCGGTTATTGAGTTGTTGCTTCCCTTTAAACACAATCGATGATAAGCACCTTGTAAATGAAGATTACTAATCTTAAAATTTCCTTCATCCAAAACACAAAGTTGTCCCAGGAGGTGATAAAGATGGCCCAATGCAATGCTTTGTAAATCCTCTCCATATAAGACTTCAGTGTTTCCTTCTCTTTATCATATAATGAATAGATTCATCCAAGTGAAACAATAACAACCATTGAGAGTAATATGGTGCAATGTCAGTGCATACCAGGAGGTTACTGGGGTCTCCAGAGATAGTAGAAAGCTGCACCTTGCTTCTCCATCCTCACTACAGGATTTTAGGTGTCACTTTTCTGTCAGTTTTAGAGGGTGGCTGCGAAAGTCAACAGGACAGCAATGTTGTTTTCCCATCATGCTATCCGTCTGCATGGTAAAACGTCTGCCGGATTCAAAATTGCCACCATGTATTTATGGCTTTTAGTGACCTGTGTTTTTTTAACAGCTGATTTCCCAATCTACAATGGCCATATTTGACAATGAGTTGATGAGCATTCACTTAAAAGGGGTTCTCAGTACATATAAGCTAGCCCTTACTTAAATATCCATTGCAACAGTCATAGTTGTGGGGTTCTCTCCCTGCGGACTACTTCTGCCACTAAGCCTTCTTCTTTTGTATGCACTTTCTGGTTCTTCTACAACTGCTTGCTAGTTAACTGGATTCAATGATACCTGCATCCTTACCAGAAGTAATACGTTTTCAGCTTCCATCTGGTCCAAGTTGCACTCAGGACTAATGGAGCAAAGTGAATCTTGTTTTTGGTTACCTTTAATACTTTATTTTAAAGGATGTGATGTGCTCCTGACTTATTTACCCGAATTACTGAACCAACATTACTTTCTCTACCTACCCTAGCTGTTTCCTGTTCCTCCTGTTTCCCCTTCATCCCAGCTTCTGCAGTGTAGATAATGTTCAAAGCATTGAACATTGAAAGTTGGAAGGCTTATGGATAAACCAATGTCCTTTTACGGTCATGACACACAATCATATTTCCTATCAGGAGATGTAAAATATTTTAGGCTTAGCAAAAACTGGAGAAAATGCATGATATTACAGTGGTGCTGAAAAAGGTTTGTCTCTTTTAAACTGAATGTAGAGTCGTTTATCTCATTAGTAGGTGACCAATAGCAACAATAAGCATAAAAAGTGATCATGATAAAACTTTGATGACAAAGATATCATTTGAGGAGATCACCTGGCATACAGATTATGTCTCTGTAAGAAAGGAAATCCAGAAAGGGCAGCATGATTAGGAGAGGTACTGATGTTACATGATAATGCTTCAGGATGGTAAAATAAAAAGGAGGTCTCACGTTTTAAACATGGAGGCAATGGTGAGCGACCAGCAGTTTTTATCGCTTCAGGAATCTTCTTAAATTCCTTAAGATTATTATTCTCAGTGGCCCAATCCAAATCCCTGAACTTTTCAAAGGTGCCCCTATCAAACAATGGAGCAGTAATAACAAGTGCTTCTTCTCTAGTCTCATAGCAATTGGTAGGAGAAGGAAATAGTTAGTAGTTATCATAGAAGAGGCAGTGCAATAAAGGCAAGACACTACTAATTCCGCTCACTCTCAGGAGATGTTTGGAATCATCCTACACTCTTCTGAGGGCGTTAAGCATAAACCTGAACCATATGTCTGTTTTTGGGCATCTGACTACCACTATCTAAATTACCATCTAAATCATGCAACCCTCAATCACTTGATATTGACTAAACTATGCATCACAAAAGGCACAATTCACCTGTTGGAAATGACCATCTTTTCTGTGGTATAGCACCAGATTTTTGGCTTGACTGTTTTTGCTGGTTGAAGAAATCTGAGCTCTTTAGCCATGCTAACAAGACTGTCATTCCGAGCCATGGAGCATATAAATGAATACACCACACAGGGTGCTCTGTACCAGATGTCTTTATTCTTCAACATACCATTGCACTCGGTACACATTGCGTTAAAGTGGGGATTTGTGGAGGCCTAGGGAGAGATTGACTCTAGAAATATCACACCATAAACTGCGCCATTGATGATCTCTATTGGTGAGCCCAATATTTTGGTTTCAGCTGGGTGTAATGGTATGCCTCAGATTTAGAGAGAATAAAATCTCAGCAACAGTTATCAAATGTTAATATGTCCCATTTGTGAAATAGGTCTGCTACAGTGAGGCATCCCCCTTCTCACCACTTATCAAAGGGTCCAGGCATCAGGGCAGGGGGGGTGTCGAGTTGAGGTTTATTGGTGTATGAAGCGAGAGGAAAGCCATCAGCCCATGGATCATGTTTTCAATGTGGTCACTGTTGAAGTACTTAAATAGGAGTTGCATGGCCTGTCCGCCTAGGGTTTGCAAAGAATGTCCCAAATGGTTTTACCCACTATCGCTCGGTCCATATGCAACCAGTGTTTGTCAGACACCTTCATGGACCATTCTGAAATAACTCAAAGCTGAGCCACTCTATATTAGGCAAGAAATAAGGAAGCTCCAGGCTCCCCCTTCTCTAGGAAGCCTCAGAAGGCAGCAAGCCAGGTGAACTTTCCATATAAATTTCTAATCAGTGAACAAATGCTAGTAAACAACCCCTGGTCAACCGCAAAGGGGAGCCCCTGAAACAGATACAGTACCCTGGGGAGGACTGTCATTTTAACAGCATTTATACCACCTAATCAGGTTAAGTATATCAGACCCCAGTGCTTCAAGTCAAGCTTGAGTTGCCGCAATAGAGGAGGGTGGTTTGCCTTCAAAGATCAGTTATTGCTGGAGTCAGATTAATTCCCAGGTATGTGATTTCCTTCTTTGCTAATTAGAATGGAGAGATTAATGTCAGTTGTACAAGTTCAGTGGGAGGAACTGTGAGATTAAGCAGGAATGACTTATTGAGATTAACTCAGAAGCCTGACACTGCTTCATAGTGATGAAGTTCAATTTCGAGGGCTGGAAGGGAAGTTAACGGGAAGTGTGGGAAAGTAGGATGTCATCTGTAAATAATGAAAGTTTGTGTTTCTCCGAGCCAAAAGGGATCCCTTGGATTGAAAGGGTGACCCTCAACTTTACTGCCAGGGGTTCAATGCTAAGAGAAAGGGTAGAGGGGAAAGCAGGCAACTTTGGTGTGTGCCCCTCTAAAGGGGAAAAAAAGTAGAGGCCACCCCATTGACTACGATTCTAGATTGAGGATGGATATATTTAGCTAGGATCATGATTATGAAGCACTCATGGAACCCAAACTGTGACATGGTATGGGAGAGGAAGGCCTAATCTACCTTATCAAAGGCCTCGCAATAAAGCCTGATTGATCCAGTTGTATCAGCCCTGGCATCACCCTCTCTAGCCTATGAGACAATATCTTAGTGTATAGTTTAGCATCTGATTTAAGAAGGGCTATCGGGCGGCAGGATGCACATAAGTCTAAGGGTGTCTCTGCTTTGGGATAATCGAAATCAAAGCTTCTCCCATGGTGGGGGTGACTGTGTGGGTATCAGCTATATGGTTAAAGAAATCTGTTAAGTGTGGGACCAATTCAGAGCTGAAGGTCTTAGAAAAGGATTCATTAAAGCCATCCGGGCCAGGAGCCTCATGAAGTATAAGCAAATCAATTCCTCAGGTGAAATAGGGGCAACTAATATTTCATTATGAGTTGGGAAGACCTGGGATAGGTCAACACCCGCAAGACAAGTTAGTTGATCCTTATCATCCCTGGGCTCTGAGGTATAGAGACACTCATAAAAATCTCGGAGCGTTCGTGCCTTTGTTGGAGTGTAGCTTTTATAATCAAAATTAACATGAACTGCTTGCAAAATAATGTGTAATGAAGCTGCATAGAAAACGCATTAATATGTTTTTAATATACGCATATGAAATGTGCCCACGGGGAGTGTCCACCAATGTATACGATGACTAACGAAATTGATTAATAATGAATTGTTAATGTACTAATGTCTGATTCTGTTTAGCATTTTAGAATTATAGGTTAAGATTTTGCTGCATAAATCACTAGGCTTTAGTTAGCAAGAGTCTGGGCCTAGCTGCCTGGTCTCATATTAAATGTGTTTTCTAACGTGCACTGTGCTGTCTTCCTGAAGGACACAAAGCTGTACTTTTTCAGAAGCTAGAGATGTGTGTAGCCGTAGTAAATTCTTTCTCATGAGACCCGACTTGCTCAAAGAGACATTCTTGTTTAATGCAACAGTGTAATTCGCAACAGGTACAAGGTCGCCTGAACTGGTAAAGACAATGGAGCTACTAACTGGAGTTGTGTGTGTAACTTTTTCTACCTGCCATCTCACCCGATGAAAACGTAAATCACAGGAGTCAATGAACTGTATGAGAACTCTCTTAGGGGAAAATTCTAGTAAGGTGACCACACAACTATTGGATAGAGATAGTGGTGCACCAACTACCGACCAATGGGAAAATTCAATTTAGCGTCGCATTACAAGGAGACATCAGCCATTAGAGGGACACTCCTGCTGTTACTCTGGCATTCCGTCTTTGCTGCTTTGACTCTTCAAACCATCCTCACCTTGCTTTGCCCAATATAAAGTTCTTCTCCTCCTTAAGAGGGAAGAACTGTCTGCCCTAGTTTCTGAGACTTTGCTGTTCTCTCCTGGAGGATGGCGAATCGACTACTGTCCTGAGGACGAAGACTGACCCTGTATGGTGACCCATTACTGAGGGTAACTATATGATGATGAAATTGTAATTGTCTGCTTGCCTTTCCTTTCTAGGTACCAACTGCTTTTGACAGAGACCATAGTCAGATGTTTTCCAAATTTGTGTTACTAAATTGTTTTGCATGAAGCCCAACATGCTGATGCTAATTCGAGGGTAGGCGAGGCAATCACCAATATTGGGTGCAATCAGACAAAATGACCGAATCTTTGCTGTGTTGAACAGATGCGCTAATGATACTCTGCTAAATGGATACATGTTGACGCCATGTTTTGTTCTAATGTTTATAACCTTCGCTTTGCTTAAATCTTATTCGAGTTGCCATATTATAACACTGTTGATGTGTTTTCTCGTGTTGAGACTAATAAACCTGCTTGTAGAGTGTAACCAATAGGGAATAAATATCATAAATATACTAAATTTGTGTGGTTATTCCTGGCTGAAAGGTCATGTTGCGTTTCAAATTCATATTGAAATGATTAACTAATTTGATTGATTTATTACTGTGAATATTGATGAGACTGTTGATTTATTGCTTGATATGCTGAATAGTCTTCCCGTCCTAAGGTGTCTCCAATCAGGGTCAAAAGATTCATTGGCCTAAAACGAGTCCCAGACCAAGTAAATTACCTAGGGCAGGACGTGTTAACACCTTCGATTGTTCCTAATGTTGAAGCTGTCCTGCTTCATCTCGAATATAGGTATGGTATAGGTATAGGTTTAATATAGGTATGTTCTCGTTTGCTCATAGCTGCTTGGCTAGATGAGAGCCTATCTTATTACCTTTCTCATTTATTATGTTTAAGATATAAAAAGGAGAGCTCAGCCCTGTTAGCGTATATGGCTTCAACTTTCCATTGAAGGGCCGTAACTTTCCTTTGAAGGTGAAGTGTGGGGGTCTCCTTGTGAGGGTTTTTGGCTTTGACCAACTCTGCCTCAAGCATGTACCTCTCTTCTATCTTCTGTCTATTTAATGTGGTCATCAAGGATAAACACTTCCCTTGAAGAACAGCCTTAACGGCATCTCATAGTAGAGAGGGATCTACCTGTCCAGTTAGTTTGAGCTGAAAATATTCTCTAATCGCTTCCCTATGTTCAGTGCGGAGTATAGGATCTCCTGATAAAATGTTAGGGAAGTGCCATCTCTGAGACGAGGAATTCTGGGGATGCCAGTTGAGAACTGTTTCCAGGGCGCGTGATCAGAGCTAGTGATGGAATGTATGGTAGTAGTTAAAATGGAATGTTATAGCTGTTGGCTCACAAATGTACTGTATGGTCAATTCTGGAGTAGGTTCTATGGGAATGAGAAAAATATATATAATCCTGCATTGTGGGGCTCAGTAATCTCTATGCATCTATCAAGCCCAGCTGGCGTAATGTTGCTTTAATAGTTTTGGGAAAGAGTCCCTTATGTGTTCTATGTGGATGTGTGGTGTCTAAACTGGAGTCCCATATTAAGTTACAATCCCCCATCAAGATGATGTCTCCCTCTGTGAAATTACCCAGCATAGAGAGGGAAGAGCAAAAGAAGTCCGTCTGGGCTGTGTTGGGAGCACATACTGAAGCTAAAGTACATAAGCAACCATTTGTAAGACCCTTAACCATCAAGAGTCTCCCCTTTTTATCTGAGTTACTACCTATGAAGTTAAAATTAACATTGCAGTGGAGTAGGATCGCAACTCCATTGTGTTTTGTATTAGCTGAAGAGGTCTAGATATTGGGATATACTCTATGGTGCACTTCTGCCTGTTTCAGGTGGGTTTCCTGGAGCGCTACAACATTGAATCGCCTATTAAGCTGGTATTTCCACATCTGGGAGCACTTACTGGGGTAGTTGAGCACCTAAACATTTAATGGTGATTCAAATGGTGATATAGAAAGCGTTTGTTGGCCAGAGTTCCTCAAGGGATACCTCTCCACGACCCCAAATCTCCCCTCCCCTCCATAACACCCCTGAATCTTCGGACAGGTCAAGGCTTTTATAACGAGTAAGTTCCAAACTGTGTCATTTTCAAAAGGTATTCATCCTTTCAAGTCTGTGCTAGTTCAGCTTATAGACTGCCATTTTTTGAAGGTTGTAGCACAATTCTGTAACTTGCCAATTGAAAAGGTGGACAAATACCGTGCATAAAGCAAGCAGCACTGGGCCGGCTCTGCAGCACTCTTTTCCAAGGATCAGGCAGGTGCCATATTAGGGTCAGGCAAGGTGCACGGTCTGTAAACGATCCCCGGGACCAGCACACTGGCTGCCCATGCACAGGCGTCACCCCAACTGAGGTCATGCGTGATAAAAGGGGGCCACTCATCACGCTGAGAAAGCACTAGTGCCTTGCTGGCCTCAGCTCTGCAGAGCGACTCCTTGCACAGAAAAGTCTAAACCTCAAGGGGGGTGGGGAGCACCCGCACCTCTCACCCCGTGCAACTAGTGTTTTGTCAGGCCCAGCACCAACTGACATCCCCGGCTCCCTGCCATCTTGTTTCCAGGCCCGATTTGTGGTCAGATCCAACAAAGCTAAACCGTCCCAGAGGGAGCGTTGCTGCAGTGAGGCCATAGTCTTAGTCCCGGTGCGGAGTTAGGCGCTCACTAAATACACCCATGTGCGGTGAGGTGCGGGGTGCTTGCCAGAGCTGTTGTGGATCATGTCTACTTGGCCATGATGGCTGGCCACCCCCCCGATGTTTTCTTTTTTCAAACTACAAAAAAAAAATAATGTCAAAGGGATTCGAATCACTATGAGATTATTGTACCAATATTGATGTAAGGACCTCCTCTTCTAGCACATTTGGAAAGGAGCCCAATTCACAAAGCTCAGGAAACAATAGTTAGAAAATTGTCCTTGAAGAATCATCCCTGTTTTTAGAGTGAAAGAAAGCAGCAGAGACATTTTTTAAGCACTTCAAAGTATTTATCCAGCTTAGGCCTTGGTGAATTTTCACTGCATGATTTATTAAGCATATGGAAGATACATTAAAGAGGTATCTTTTGGCCTTTGCATGAAAGACCACACCTCAAGTACATTTGCCACTCAGATAACCTTTCAGTAATATTTTTTGCAATGCACAGGATTTTTCCTAAAATGAATTACATTTCACATTGGAAAAAATGTACGATTTCACACAAAGCCAGAATAAGTATTGCATGCTTGCAAATCATTTGATTTGCATGTATAAACCTGACTATTTTGTGCATGCGTTTTTTCCATTGTTAGAAATGGGGTTTCTGGTTGGCTGGGTATGCACCTAAGCCAGGCAGAACACATCCACTCTAGTCAGGGCAAGGGAGTTACCAGTCCAAGATAAACCCTGCTCACCCCCTTCGTAGCTTGGCATGAGCAGTCAGGCCTATCCTAGAGACAATGTTTAAAGCGTTTGCGCAACACACACGACACACGTGATGTACTATCCCCACCATAAACGAACCTCAACACCAAGTTATATAAAAATAAACTGTATTGTACACAACATTATTAGACCAAACACATGACAGTAATACCCTGCTACTGCAGCAGTTGTCAGAACGTTACACAATACTGTTACTCTGCAGAGATCAGCAGTAGTTACATATAACACATAGGTGAGTTCTGCAACATAGGCAGTAGTCAGGAAATAATTACCATAATTACTATAAAAATACACTTGTCATAAAAGTCTCATAAATGCCCATACCAGGAACATTAGAAAACATATGGTAAGTCATGAAAACATGCTAGCAAAGAATGCCCATAAAAGGAACATTAGTAAATATATGGCACAACATAAAAATCAGGTTAACATAATATTCCCAGCATGGCCATAGAAATATAGGAAGAAGCATATGTCCATTAAAAGTACCTGTTTTGAAAGATGAGGGCACCCCCAGTGTCACAAAATAAAACAAAGGGGTCTATGGTGCTCCTCTGCGCAAAACGGGGGCTGGTTGGTGATTTTGGGGGCAGGGGGACAGCATGCACCCGTCCCTTTTTATATAGGGGCCCCTCCTTCTGTGGTGCCGGGGGGTACCAGAGGCAGCGTGTCTCTGACGCGCTTGGAATTAAAAGTGCCTGAGTCACAGTGGTGACTTTTTTGGCACAGCAACCTGCCTGCAAAGTGCCGTGGCCCCAAAAATAAAGCACTCACGAGGTGCTAGGGAACAGGAAAAAGTGCTTCACAAGGCACTATGGTCCAGCAAGAACATCACGGGCAGCACACCTCATGCTCTGCTAACAACGGTTGCAGGGGGGTCGGGCCACAGCACCCAGCCCCTGGGAACATCAGGTGGCATTCCAGAGGTTGCCGAGGACAGCGGCCACAGCACCCAGCCTCTGAGGACATAAAAGAATGGAGCTCAGGGGCCGTAGGGCCCAGCAACAGGCAAGCACAAAGGGGCAGTTCCTCCAAGTGACCAAGGAGGTTACAGGTCAGCACAGTAGCAGCAGCATTCCAAGGCAGTTCCTGATGAGTCCCTCCTGCATTCTGTGTCCAATTACAAGTACGCTAAAGTGATGTTCCAAATTGTGGGGAAAAATCTCCTGTACTTATATTCATTTTTGCAATGGTTTAACAAAGGAGGGGAGAGGAGGTTCCAACCAGTTACAACTGGTTCTGGGAGTGTCCCCTCTTTCCTCCAGCACAGGCTCCAAACATTAGTTGGGAGTAAAAAAGCCATTTGAGTGAGGCCAGGGCACAGCCTTTACAGATGCATGTGTGCCCCGCCTCCTTCTTCTTTCAGCCCAGGAAGACCTTTCAAAATGCATATGCACGTCTGTGATACCTCCAACTTCCCTGTGTACAGGCTGCCTGAACATTATCCACAAAGCCCAACTGTCACTCTGCCCAAACGTGGATTGGAGTCAAGCTGCAAAACACGAGAGTCATAAGCACAGAGAAATGCTTACTTTCTAGAAGACATATATCTGTAATGATAAAAAAATCCACCTATACCAGTAAGCAGCATTTCTCACTACCATTACAACCAAATCAAACATGCCTACGCTACCCCTCATAAGTCAGACAATAACCCCTACACATAAGGCAGGCCATTTCAAATGCAGCCCTATGAGAAGGCAGCACTCACAACAGTGAGAGCCCAAATAGGCTGTTTGTCAATATCAGGACAGGCCACTCAACCAGGTGCATGTCCTGCATTCTACATGCATAGCACCATGCCCATACAGTTAGCTAGGGCCTACCTTAGGGTTGACTTACATGTAGTAAAAGGGGAGTTCTGGGCCTGGCAAGTAAATTTACATGCCAGGTTCCTGTGGCAGTTAACAGTGCACGCAGGCCCTGCGCTAGCAGGCATGAGACAGGTTTGAAAGACTACTTCTGTGGGTGGCACATGCAGTGCTTCAGGCCCACTAGTAGCATTTAATTTACAGGCTCCGGGCATAGAGATACCACTGTACAGGGGACTTACAGGTAAATTAAATATGCCAATTAGGTAAAAGCCAATCATACTAACTTTAGTAGGGAGAGCACCTGCACTGATCAGCAGTGATAAAGTGCTCAGAGTCCTACAGCCAACAGCAAGAGGTCAGAACAAATAGGAGGAAGGAGGCAAAAAGTCTAGGGATGAAACCACAAAAAGGGCCAGGTCCAACTCCATCATTGAGAAATCCCTCTCAGTACAGTCCAATCAAATATGAGGCTTTCATTTCTGAATTCCAATAAATCCCATACCCGGAATCATTCTATACCTAGATGACCTTCACCTGCTAAAATTCTGGAGAAGGTGCTTAGTGAAGATATTAAGCCCATAATATTTTAGACCCCTCCCTGCATGGATTCACAGTATGGAATCTGCATTAATAATTGCCACTGAAGAGATTTGTATACAGGTGGACTCAGGAGGTAGTGCTGCGCTAATTATTCTTAATCTCTCTGCCACATTTGACATGGTGAATCATTCTTTGTTTGTCAACTGGCTAGAAAGTATTGGGATAGGGGGCACAGCCCTTACCATCCTCAGCTCTTTTCTCTAGGAGAGAGAACAAAGTGTGGCTTTTGGAGAATTTGCCTTGAATCCTTTTTCCTTTTGGAGTGCCTCTGGGTTTGTCTTTGTCCCCACATTATTCAATATTTATGGAGCTCCTCTGACTAAATGTATTAGGTCTTACGGCTTTGTTGCCATAGCATATGCAGAAGACACACAAATAGTGGTGTCTATTTCCTCATATGTTGAGGAGGTGGACAGTAAATTTAGCAATTGCTTGAACAGTGTTCTATGAATGCAGAATAGCCTAAAGCTCTGAAAGGACAGAGGCTATCTTATTTGTATATGACATTTCATTTTTTAACATGTCTTGGTGACCCACTAACATCGGACCTCTTTCTTATCCGGTTCAGAAAGTCAAACGTTTGGGGGTAATGTTTGATGAACAGCTCTGTTTTTCCAATCAAATAAACATTGGTTACATCCTATTTTTATTATCTATTTAGAGGGCTAAGGGAAGTGTTTCCAGTTGACCCTCTGGAAAAGCAAAAAATTGTCATTGTGGCATTAGTATTTTCCAGGATAGACTATTGGAACACACTCTATTTGGGGATCCAGAAACAGTTACAATTGAAGCTCCAATCACTTCAAAATGTGACTTGCACTTCTGTTGCTCAAAATACCTAAATACAATTCCATCTCCAAAGGTATTCAGGACTTCCATTGGCTGCCAGTCAGCAAACAAGTGAAAGTTAAGGCCCTCTGAATGGCCAATAAGGCATTGTATGGTGAAGTCCACTTTATTTCCCAAAAATATTTTGATGGATTGCACCCTCTTGAAAACTCAAATCGAGGATTGCCAATTTGGTGGTAGTCCACAAAATTGAGGGTGTTAGATGGGGAGGAAGAAATGTACCTTTCTTAACTTGTAGACTCTGGAACACCATGCCCTTTACCCTAAGATCTCAATATAACAGATAATCTTTTAGAAGAATGCATACTAGTCAAAACTCTTAGTACTTTGAGAATGTTAGTGCTAAGACATCTCACATTTGTGCACTTTATAAAAGTATTACTTACTATAAAAAAAAAACATTTAACATGCCTTTGTCTGTGCAAATTTGTGCATTTTTAGTATTGAAATCTACCTGCGAAAGTAATACAAAATAATCCTTCTGTGTTTTCCTACTGTCACAAAAACTTCTATCTAGAAGTTTACAAACCCAGTACAACACAAAATTTAGGATTGTAGAAAAATGACCATAGTGACAAGATCTCTTCATTTGTTCATACAGTTTATGCAGTTAAGATACTGCCAATCTTATTTCAAGATTGGAAAGTACCAGGCAATATGATCATTTGTGTGCATCTAAATATAGCGTAGCTAAGATTAATGCCATATGATACAGGACCAACCAATTTATACTTGAATTATAATTTTACATAAATGATGTACTAATGACATACATACTAGCGAATGGCTCGACCTAAAGGGAATTATAGTGATAAAGACGTTAATGTTTGACTTTGAATTTTCATTTACATTGTAATATTCTTTAAAATATTTTTTTGGGGTGGTTTAAATTGTCCTTTTTGGGTTGATAAACTGAGGCCCATATTTATACTTTTTGACGCTAAACTGCGCTAACGCAGTTTAGCGTCAAAAAGTTTTGCGCCGGCTAACGCCATTCTGAAGCGCCATGCGGGCGCCGTATTTATTGAATGGCGTTAGCCGGCGCAAGCAGACCGGCGCTGCCTGGTGTGCGTGAGAAAAACCACGTACACCAGGCAGCGCCGGCGTAGGGGGAAAATGGCGCATGGGCGTCTTAAAATGGGGCAAGTCAGGTTACGTCGAAAAAATCGTCGTAACCCGACTTGCGACATTTTTTTTCGACGCCCATCCCCCATCAACATGACTCCTATCATTGTAAAGATAGGAGTCATGCCCCCTTGCCCAATGGCCATGCCCAGGGGACTTCTGTCCCCTGGGCATGGTCATTGGGCATAGTGGCATGTAGGGGGGCACAAATCAGGCCCCTCTATGCCAAAAAAAATTATTAAAAAAAAATAAAAAAATACTTACCTGAACTTACCTGAATGTCCCTGGGGTGGGTCCCTCCGTCCTTGGGTGTCCTCCTGGGGTGGGCAAGGGTGGCAGGGGGGGTCCCTGGGGGCAGGGGAGGGCACTCTGGGCTCATTTTGAGCCCACTTGTCCCTTAACGCCATGCCTGACCCAGGCGTTAAAAAGCGGCGCAAATGCGCCGTTTTTAGCCACGCCCACTCCCGGGCGTCTCTTTTGCCCGGGAGTATAAATACCACGTAAAGGCCTGGGAGTCATTTTTTAGACGGGAACGCCTCCCTTGCATATCATTAACGCAAGGAAGGGGTTCACGCTAAAAAATGACGCACATTCCGGGAACTTTGGCGCTATACGCCTCTAACGCCATAGTATAAATATGGCGTTAGTTGGCGTTAGTTTAGCGTCGAATTTGCGTCGAAAAAAACGACGCAAATTCGGCGCAAACGGAGTATAAATACGGCCCTGAGTTCTTAGGATAAATATCTTTGTTTCCCTCCCCTATTCCCGTAATTATATTTGTTTCACCGTCTTTTGATGGTGAAGAATGGAGTTGCTGGTCTGGAATATTCACTCCACTATCTCATAGTGGCAGTCATTCCACTGCCTTCATCCACAGCACATGTGGAATTCAAGATGCTTTGCATTTCTGATAGGATCATTTTCTTAGCTGCTCCTCATTTCATGAACAAAACCACTTATGACAGGCAAAGACTGGGACAATGCCAGTCATTCTAGTTATCTCTAGGTTTCAGAAGCAATGTCAGTGATCGTGAATTTTCTTGCTGAGAAGACACTTCCCTGAAGCAGTCTACCTCGCCAATCGCTCTACTACCAATTAATTAAATATTGGGAAATTCACAATAAATTGGATGTCTGCCAGGTCTCATTTTTAAAGAGAGTCTGCTGATACTTCTTACGGGGTTGAAATCAATTTAGGTACATGCGCTATACAAAAGAAAATATGGCAAAACTACATATTGAATTAACACAGTGGAAAGGACTCAGTTAGCCTCATGCATTAGAAAAAGACACTGTTAGAAATGTGGTCTCTAGTTGGCAGAATTATACACATTTGTCCAAGTAGGGACCTCAATCCTAGTCAGAGTAATTCACACACAATCCAAATTATCCTGTGCCCACCCTCTAGTAGCTTGGCACTGAGCAGTCAAGTTTAACTTATAAGGCAGTGTGTAAAGTGTTTGTGCAATAAATCATACAGTAACACAGTGAAAACACCACAAAAATACACCACACAGGATAATAAATATAGATAATATTTATCTGAAAAATAAGGTAAAAACGATAAAGATTCAATAAGCATAAGTTGAAATATCACTTTTGCAAGTTTAAAAAGAGTCTTAAATCTTAGAAATCAACAGTTGTCTCTTGATTACACAAAGTACCTGGATGCATTTAAAATAACACGCAGGGAGAATGCAGAGGGGTAGATGCGTGGAAAAAAAAGGTGTGCGTCAGATTCTTCGATGTGGCACAGATGTTGCGTCGTTTCGTTCCACGCTGCAAGGAGCTTGCTTAATTTTACAGCGTACAGTCTTGGTTCCTCACTGCTATGCAGGGATCTTTTTTACGCCCAGTGACGATGCGTGGAAATCCTTCACACGCTGGAAGCAGGCACGGGCGTTACATTGATCCGGAGATGCGTTGAAGTTTCCGTCACAATGCATGCTCTTCTTCGAATTTCCACTTGGGAAGTCGGGCTGCATTGTTCCGGCTCAACTGTGCGGTGATTTCTCGGTCACAAGGCAGGCTGTGTGTCATTTCTGGCAGGCCATGCGTCGATTTTTGACACAGGTGTTTCTTGAAGAGATTAAGGCGGTCATTCTGACCGCGGCGGGCGGCGGTCGACGCCCGCCATGCGGTTACCGCCGAATGACCGCACCGCGGTCAAAAGACCGCGGCGGTCATTCCAACTTTCCTGCTGGCCCGGTGGGTGACCGCCAAAAGGCTGCCCGTCGGCCCAGCGGGAAAGCCCCTGCAACGAGGAAGCCGGCTCCGAATGGAGCCGGCGGAGTTGCAGGGGTGCGACGGGTGCAGTGGCACCCGTCGCGATTTTCACTGTCTGCAAAGCAGACAGTGAAAATCTTTGTGGGGCCCCCAGGGGCCCCACGGCACCCGTTCCCGCCATCCTGGTTCTGGCGGTGGACACCGCCCGAAACAGGCTGGCGGGAAGGGGGTCGGAATCCCCATGGCGGTGCTGCAAGCAGCGGCGCCATGGCGGATTCCCTGGGCCAGGGGAAAACCGGTGGGAAACCGCCGGTTCCCCCTTTCTGACCACGGATTTACCGCCGCGGTCAGAATAGCCCAGGAAGCACCGCCAGCCTATTGGCGGTGCTTCCGCCGCCCTCCGCCATGGCGGTCATGGACCGCCAGGGTCAGAATGACCCCCTAAGTCTTTTTGGCGCTGAGACTTAAGAAAACAGGAGGCAAGCTCAATCCAAGCCCTTGGAGAGCACTTCTCAGCAAAGTCAGAGGCCAGCAAGGCATTAGGGCAACAGCAGGGCAGCCGTCCTTCTCAGCAAAGCAGTCCAGATGAGTCCTTTGGGGAGCAAGGTAGCTCCTCTTGACAGGTTGCAGGTTCAGGTCCAGAAGTGTCTCAGTTGGTGGGGTCAGTTTATATACTTAAAATGCCTTTGATGTGGGGGAGACTTCAAAGAGTGGTTTTGAGGTGCACAAGTTCCCCTTTCAGTATAGGCCTGTCTGCCAGGGTCCCAGTAGGGGTTTTGGCATTCCATTGTGTGAGGGCAGACCACTAGCCTTTGACATGTAAGTGTCAGGTCCTCAACACTTCCAGCCCAGAAAGACCCATTCAGTATGCAAATGAGTGCAGGTGTGACTGAGTGTCACATGTTTGTGGTTGTCCGGGTGAAAGGCACAAGGAAGCTGTCAACCAGCCCAGCCCAGACATTGATTGGAGACAAGCTGTAAAGCACACATTGTTTTAAAGTGCAGAGAAATGCTCACTTTATAAAAGCGGCATTTCTAAAACAGTTATATAAAATCCAACCTCACCAATAAGCAGGATTTTCTATTACCATTCTGGCCATACTAAATATGACCTGGTTACCCCTTTCTGATCAGAATCTACCACTCAAAAAGTATATGAGGGCAGTGCCAATGCTAGTCTATGAAAGGAGCAGGCCTCACAGTAGTGAAAAATTAATATAGGAGTTTTTCACTACCAGGACACATAAAACACATATGTATATACCCTGCCTTTTACCTATATAGCACCATGCCACATAGGTTACCTAGGGCCTACCTTAGGGGTGACTTATATGTTCAAAAAGGGGGGTTCAAGGCTTGGCTAGAACTTTTAAATGCCAAGTGGAAGTGGCAATGAACTGCAGACATGGGCCTTGCAATGGCAGGCCTGAGACATGGGTAAGAGGCCACCTATGTGGGTGGCACAATCAATGCTGCTGGCCACTAGTAGCACTTAATTTACAGGCCAAAGGCACACTTTACTAGGGACTTATAAGTAAATTAAATATGCCAATTGGGTAGGAACCAATGTACAGTGTTTAAGGCCGAGGACGTATGCACTTTAGCACTGGTTAGCAGGGGTAAAGTGTGCCGAGTCCTAAAACCAGCAAAAACATTGTCAGGAAAGTGGAGAGAGGGAGGCACAAAGTTGAGAGATGACCACTCTAAGACTGTCAGGTCTAACAGACACTTAACCAATCACTGCTGTGTTCAAATTGTCTTTCATGAAATGGTAGGTTATGTTGCCACAACAGGCCATATTACAGCCACATTCGTTTTTTTAAATGGCTCTCATAACAGTGTTTACTCTGCTTGACCTCTTTAAAGTGACTTGGAGAATTGTACAGAAAAAACAAAAGAATCAGCATTTCTAGTAAAAAGTATCGCCTGTTCTCTCTAGAGATCGAACGCATTTTTTGTTCAAGTGAAAAATGACTTGAAGGAGCTTTACCCCTTTGAAAATGTCAGCCTCGACCAGCACACTCCAGAAAGTCCTAGCTAGCATAAGGTCAGCATATAAAATGTGACTAATATCCCTGTCACACAGATGATGTATTTCAATGCAGTTTTTATTGTGTCTTTTGTTTGGCACACATTGGATGAAAGCAAAAAAGATTTTTCATCCAGTTCAGAAATTAGATAATGGATAGTGCTCTTTCAGAGGCATGGTATTTTTATTAAAAGCGCACAGTATTAGATGGATTACGC
The DNA here is from genome assembly GCF_031143425.1 of Pleurodeles waltl. Lineage (NCBI taxonomy): Eukaryota > Metazoa > Chordata > Amphibia > Caudata > Salamandridae > Pleurodeles > Pleurodeles waltl. Next base: position 1,042,077,403 of record NC_090437.1, read on the forward strand.
CCTTCGGGATCTTTTGCCTTCCTACGTTTTGCAGTGTTTCACTGAAACATGTAGTAACAGTGACAGAGATATCCTGAGAATAATCAAGAAAGGCAAATCTTTTGGAATCTAGGTTGTCAAGCAGAAATATACCACATACTGTACTGTAGAGTGATGAAACGTTTCCTATTATCCATCACACAATAGCGCATGGTTATGACTTGCTCAGTAATTTATTTTTGTTTCTTGTGGCTTTTTTCCCTGTTATGGCAAAGCATTATATACATAGCAATTCGATCACAATCATTCCATAAAAATAGTTATGTAAGAACAGTGGCCTTCACTCATTTACACAATTACATATCAAATCCCAATGTGCTTAATTATTACACTTCTTCGGTATTAAACAATTCGAGACAAATGCGTGCATTATGGCAAGACAGTGCACAATGGTAGTGTGAGAAATGAAGTGGGGGAACGTGATGTAAGTTAATGGAAGCTTCAGGCCTAGGGCTCATTCCAGAAGCTCTGCAAGCATTGATATGGGCTTATAGGAGTTCCTGCCTGGATCAGGCTTCTGATTGAAGCATAAATTAGCACATATGAGCCAGACAGGTGTCAAAAGGTAAAAGCAGGTGTGATCAAATTGCACCTTTTGTGTACCTTGGAATGGATGAAAATTTGTATTACCACCTTATCCTCATTTCGAAGTTTGAAACGTTAAATGTATCGAGTTTGTACCAGTAGAGAGGGGGACTGGCAGTCCACACTCTCACATATACACACATTCACTCCTATGCATTCCCAAATGCACACACACCCATTCACAAAAAAGTCATACATTTATACAAATGTGCATGCATGCACCCTCCATAAAACGTACCTGTCCTGCTGCTCCGGGAGAGGAAAGACTCGGAGGCCCAAGAAGGGGAGGCAGCAGTTCCTCACTAGTCACAGAATAGAATGGGGTCAGTGAGACCTGCTGACCTCACTCTGTGACGAGGTGTCACTAAGTGACACTCGGCTAAGGGCACTTCAGGGCTTTAAACTGTAGTACTCAGGTCCAATGTAATTGACGATGCTCCCCTCGTTATGAAGAGGAGAGCCTTGAGGCACATTTGACAGGCTGGGGAGATCACGCCCACAGGACTGTCAAAATTCAGAGCAGACAGCCAGGACCATGAGCATTTTTCCCTTGCCTAGCTCCAAGCTGCCTGACCTGAAGAAGAAGAATGTCTTTCACGCTGACCGTTGTTCAGCCTGACAGACACCTACTGCTTTGAAAAGTGTGAGGGGGCATTGCCCCTTCCCCCATATGGAGGGACCCTGCTGGTTTGTACCCCAGATAATTACTGCACCTTATATTGACTGGGTTTGATTCACAAAAGTAAATTTACACTTTTGTGTAAGTGTACGCTATTTCTGTGCTCGCAAATAACAATATATAAGTAACTTTACAACTATGGAGACTCCGCAGTCGGGCGGAGAATTCCGCATATAAAAAGTTAGGACAGGCCTTTCTTTTTATATGTGAAGTTCTTCACCCTGCCTGCAGATTCTCCATAGTCATAAACTTACTAGTAAATCATAGTTTGTGAAGGGCATAAAAAAAGAGTAAAAGTATAAGTTTTCCTTTGTGTATAAGAATCAGTCTGTCATTATTTACCAGATACCCCTTAACGTTCACACAGTGTAAATGCAGTAACCACCTGCTACTGCGAGGTAGTAGAATAAGTCCCTTACAGGTCAATAAAAAACCCTTAAATATTAACCACAGTAGCTTTACTCCTATTAAGAGAGTAGTTGTCCAACTTTTTCAGGATTGAATAAAGTTTAATAGATGAACTTGTGCAGCACTTCTGCAGCACTGATAAGATTCAGGGGTAGATTATGAAGAAGTGCTATGATATATATATCACTTTTTTAACAGATTTTTTTTCTTGGTTGACAAATCAATTCTCTTAGACCCTTAGGAAAATAGAGTGTTTGTAAACTTCACCCACTTGCACACTTCTTCAATATTATCTGAAATGCTTTTTGTTAGATCTGTTAGCCTTAGAGTGGTCATCCCTCAAACCTTTTGCATTTATCTTCCATTTATTTTGCTGACAAATGTTTTTGTTGGCACTAGGACACTGTACACTTTACCACTCTTAACCAGTGGTAAAGTGCCTGTGCTCTCTCCTTTAAAGATGGTAAAATTGGCATACGCTTGATTGGCATATTTAATTTACTTGTAAGCCCCTTGTAAAGCGGTAAGATGGCCATATACTTTTAAGTTGTACATGTCCTGGTAATAAAAAAAAAAACTAATTATTCTTTTAACTACTCCGAAGCCTACCTCTCCTGTAGGATGACATTGGGTTGCCTTATTACATTTATAAGGTGCTAACATTTGATGGGGAACAGGTAAACATTTTGTGTTTGGTGCCTGAGAAATTGTAATTAAACATCCTCTTTATGGTAAAGTTGGATTTTAAGTTACAATTTTGAAAATGTCACTTTTAGAACGTTTGCATTTCCTTGACCTAACTATTTGGTGCCTGCATCCTGTTACTGAGCCACATGACTTGGTGTTGGTGGAAGTTGGGCTTTATTTGTTAATCCCTGACAGCCACAAAATAGAGGGATTAGGTGTGTCTGGAGGGGCTATAACTGGTAGGATGGGGGGTGGAATTGGGCACATCCCTACTTGCAACTGAAAGGGCCATGATTTGCCTTGAGACAAAGGACCCAGAGCAGAAAAAGCAGGAAACCTCAAGCACTTGAAAGTGAATTCTCTAGAAAAATCCCATACTTCAATTGAGGCACCCGGTATAAAATTCGGACTATCTGACCCACTCTTCAGTTTACTTTCCGGACCTGCGAAAGGACTTTCAGAGGACTACCTGCTGCTGTGGCCTGCTGTATACTTCACAAGATGGCGTTGCTGCATCTGGAATGACTGGTTTGCTGCCTGGAGCCTGTCTTGAATCCTCAGGAGCCTGCCCTGCTGTTTGTGCCCTGTTCCGTTTTTGAATCCAGGACTCCCAGAGTGACTCCAAGTGCTAGTTGACTGACCTCCTATCAGAGCCTCAGGGACAGAACAGACCACCAGCCATCTTGAATGCCCTCTAATACTGGATCAAGGGATCATAGCCCTTAGTCCATGCACAATGAAACTCCACCAATTCAGTGTACTCTGATACTTGCATGCATGGTTCCCCAACCTCCATATCCTAGTCAGGCATTGATGCCTTGTTACTTTCCCATTTCATAATGTACTGATGTTCTTTTGCACCCGCAGACACTACTGCACCACTTTCAAGCTTGTTCTCCAATGAGTCCTAACAGAACTATCAGCAAATAACATAGAGATTAGAACTTCCAGTTTAAAGATGTGCATTCCACCTTGATATGGCTGGGTCTGTGACAGATACATTATATATAAATGCGTACATAAATAAATCAAGAAATAAATAGCATTGTAGAGGGCATAATTGCCTAGACTCAATTAACATAATAAACAAGTTATTGGGTGTATTATTTAAAAATGTTTTTCCTATGACCCTGTCACCAGGCAGGTCGCACCCCCCATCTGCCACGCAGCACCTTGCGGGTTGAACCTCCGTTGCCGCTTTTGACGCCTGACTACTCGCTCCCTTTTTTCTGTACCCCTGCGCTTGGCTTCTGTGCCACTTCGTTTTTTTCATTCTGTGCCCCTGTGTTTTGCTTTCTGTACCCCTGTGCTCTGTTGTCCCTCTCCCGCCGTCTTTTCCCGCCGTTTTTTCCCTGGGTTTTCCCCTGGGTTTTTCCCTTGCTGCTGAGCCCCTGCTGCCCCGCCCCCTTCACTCCCATTGGCTGCCCGCTCCCACCTCCCAGCTGCTCCTCCCTCCCTCTGCCCTCATATGGAGGCCGCGAAGCGGGCGCGCCGCTGGCGTGCCAAAGGCGCGCCTAAGGCAAGCCCGTCTGCGCACGGCTGCGCCCGTCCGCGCCTGGACCGCACCCAGCACCAGAACCCCTGGAACCCACACCCCCCGCAACGCCAGACTGCACTACGACGCAAGCACCCTCCATGCACTCAACACCAGACTAGACCACCCCTGCTACCGGGCCACCCCGAAACGCACCCAGGGGCCTTTCACCTGCCGGAACTGCAGATTCACCAGCATCCAACCAGAGAACCCAACCACATCCGCTGCATCCTCCTCAACACCCACTCTGCTCGCAAGCACGCCATCGAACTTTGGGACCTCCTAGACTCCACTGCCCCCGACGTCACCTTCCTGACGGAGACCTGGCTGAACACCACCTCAGCACCAGACATCGCCATAGCCATCCCACAGGGCTACAAGATCTCCCGCAGAGACCGCACCAATGGAGTGGGAGGAGGAATCGCCATCATCCACAAAGACTCCATCAAAATCTCAACGAACACCGATGACACCCTCACCACCGCCGTGCACATGCACTTCCAGATCCACACCGACCCCAACACCACCCTCAGAGGAACTCTCATCTACAGACCTCCCAGACCCCTCCCACAGTTCAGTGACACCATCGCCGACCTCATCAGCACCCACGCCCTCGCTTCCACGGACTACATCCTCCTCGGGGACCTGAACTTCCACCTCGAGAACAACAACAACGCCAACTCCACCACCCTGATTGACAACCTCGCCAACCTCGGACTCAAACAGCTCATAACGACACCCACTCACGCCGCTGGACACACGCTCGACCCCATCTTCTCCGCAAGCCCCCACGTCTCCTTCAACCACACCACCGAACCACACTGGACCGACCACAGATGCGTCCACTTCACCTTCAGAAAACCCACCACACACCACCGCACCCAACAGCTACCACGCCGCTGCTGGGGCAAGGTCACCGAGGACCAACTGACTACCGCCCTCGCCCTGAGACCACCCATGACCCCACCGACCCAGACACTGCCGCGACCAACCTCACACAGTGGATCAACGACTGCGCCAACACCCTCGCCCCTCTCAAGACCTTTACAACCAACCACACCAACAAGAAAGCCGCCTGGTTCACCGAGGACCTCCGGATCTCCAAGCACACCTGTCGGAAGCTGGAGAAGAAATGGCTCCACGACCGAACACCAGACAACCACACAGCCCTCAAGAGTGCCACCCGCAGACATCACCAACTCATCAGGACCGCCAAGAAGACCGCCTTCAAGGACCGCCTAGACAACAACGCACACAACACCAAAGAGCTCTTCAGCATCGTGAAAGAACTCTCCAACCCCAGCTCCATCACCAACGACATCCCGCCATCTCAAGACCTGTGCGACTCCCTGGCCACCTTCTTCCACCGCAAGATCACCGACATCCACAACAGCTTCAACCCCGACCCCCCCGCTCCCACCACCGAGTCCACCACCCCTGCGACTACCACTCGCACCAGTCGCCTGACCGTCTGGTCCAGCGTCAGCGACGAAGACTCCATCAAAACCATGAACTCCATCCACTCCGGATCCCCATCGGACCCCTCCCCTCACCACGTCCTCAACAAAGCCAGCGCAGCCATCGCGCCCCACCTCTGGAAAACAATCAACTGTTCCTTCGAGACAGCAACCTTCCCTGAAAGCTGGAAGCACGCCGAGATCAACGCCCTTCTGAAGAAGCCCAAGGCGGACCCCAAGGACCTTAAGAACTTCCGTCCCATCTCCCTGCTCCCTTTCCCGGCAAAAGTGACCGAGAAGATTGTCAACAAACAGCCGACCCGCTACCTCGAAGTCAACAACATCCTGGACCCGTCCCAATCTGGTTTTCGCAGTAACCACAGCACCGAGACCGCCCTCATCGCCGCCACTGACGACATTCGGACCCTGATGGACAAAGGAGAAACAGCCGCCCTCATCCTCCGGGACCTATCAGCAGCCTTTGACACGGTCTGCCACCGCACCCTATCAGCACGCCTCCATGATGCCGGTATCCAAGAGAAGGCCCTGGCCTGGACCACATCCTTCCTCTCCGGCAGAACCCAGAGCGTCCGCCTCCCACCCTTCCGCTCCAAAACCACTGAGATCATCTGCGGCGTCCCACAGGGATCCTCCCTCAGCCCGACACTGTTCAATATCTACATGGCCCCCCTCGCCCACGTCGCATGACAACACAACCTCAACATCATCTCCTATGCCGACGACACCCAGCTGATCATATCCCTCACCGAAGATCCCCACACCGCCAAAGCTAACCTCCACCGAGGAATGAAGGCCAGCAGACTGAAGCTGATCTCAGACAAGACGGAGGTCCTCATTCTCGGACCCACCCCATCAACCTGGGACGATTCTTGGTGGCCCACGTCACTAGGCACAGCCCCGGAACCCACGGACCACGCACGAAACCTGGGGGTCATCCTCGACTCCACTCTCTCCATGACCAGGCAAGTCAACGCTGTCTCCGCGTCCTGCTTCAACACCCTCCGTATGCTCCACAGGATCTTCAAATGGATCCCCCTCGACACGAGAAAAACCGTTACCCAGGCCCTCATCACCAACAGACTCGACTACGGGAACGCCCTCTACTCAGGAACTACAAACAAGCTCCTGAGACGACTCCAACGCATCTAGAACGCCTCGGCCCGACTCATCCTCGATGTCCCCCGCCGCAGCCACATCACACTCCACCTGAGTGGCCTGCACTGGCTCCCCGTCAACAAAAGGATCACCTTCAAGCTCCTGATCCACGCACACAAAGCACTGCACAACACCGGACCCACCTACCTCAACAACCGACTCAGCTTCCACACCCCCACCCGAAGCCTCCGCTCAGCCAACCTCGCCCTCGCTACAATCCCCTGCATCCGAAAAACCACCGCCGGCGGCAGATCCTTCTCCTACCTCGCCGCCAAGACCTGGAACACTCTCCCCACCATCCTACGACAGACCCAGGACCTGCTGGCTTTCATAAGACTCCTCAAGACCTGGCTCTTCGACCAGTAGCACCCCCCCTCCTCAGCGCCTTGAGACCCTTGCGGGTATGTAGCGTGCTTTACAAATGCAGTGATTGATTGATTGATTGATATTGGGCACAGTCACAAAGAAGGGCATTGTAAAAAATATTGTTAGTCTACCTAATACATGAAAACACACACACACACACTCTCTCTTTCTCTCTCCCCCCCACTCTCTTGCTCTCTCTGTCTCATTCTTTCTCTTCCTCTCTCTCTTACATAGAAAGGGTGGCATGGTAGACAAACGTCAAATTTCACAATGCACATAATGACCAAAATTAAAGTTTTAATATTAATGATTGCAGCTGCATACTGTTAAAAATTGGGTCTCTGGTTGGCAGTGAGTATGCACCCTATCCAAGCAGGAACCCTCACTCTAGTCAGGTAAGGGAGTTACACTCCAAAGACAACCCCTGCTCATCCCCTTAGTAGCTTGGCACAAGCAGCCAGGCTTATCTCAAAGGCAATGTGTAAAGTATTTGTACCAACACGCACAATAATATAGTGAATGAACACCACAACAGTTTACAAACATAGGCAATATTTATCTAAATCAAACTAGACAAAAATGGCAAAAATTCAAAATGCCCAAGTCAAATATGAATTTTCAAAAGAATAAGGGGTATGTTTAGACTTTCTTTGTGCAGCCTTTGTGTCATTTTTTTTACGCAAAGGCGCTGCAGACTTACTTCCATATTTATATTTGGAGGCTATACCAGTCTAGCGTCGAAATAAAATAACATGGTTTGAGTCATTTTTGGATGTGCCAAACCAACTTGTGTTGTTTTGCAACAATAACATGCAAGGTAGGCGTTCCCTTCCAAAAAATGACGCTAACCCATGTTGCACCATATTTACCTTCTGATGCAAAAACAATGCACACCTAGGAAGCAGACCCAAAAAATGAAGCAAAGGCCGCTTTGCATCAAATTTTAACACCTGGGTCAGACCAGGCATTAAAAAGTGAGGCCCAGTCACCACTACTTAAGGAAAACTCACAGAAAGAACATTTGCAACCTCCAGGACAACATGGGAGTCGTACTTATCCAGCTTGGCACACACTGCAGACGTCACCAACAACAGCAGGTCTTTCCACCACCACCACAGAAACCACAAATACCACCACAGCACCCACAAAGGCAAAGCAGAAGGCAGGAGAGGATCTTCAGACAGCGCACAACCCTACTTTGTCCGCTGGTACAAGACGTCATCAGATTTACCGTCTCAACCGGGTGCCTGCTGCACCACATTGCGCCAGACATCACAGCCAGGCTGCAATCTTCAACAAATAAACCACCCATCACAAAGCTCCTCACTGTCCTGCACATGCTAGCGTCTGGATCTTTTCAGACAACTAGTCACTGGGGTCTCCCAGCCATCATTCTCCTACCCAAGGTCCTAAATGCCATCATCCGCCTTACACCCCTCCACATCTGCTTCCCAAACACCCAGCAACTACAGCTGGAACCAAGCAAGGTTTCTGTCAAATTGCTGCATTTTCCGCATGTGCTGGGTGCAAAGGACTGCACCCATGTCCAACTGGTGCCCCCTGCAGCTACGAAACACCTATCATGAAACCACAAGCACACCAATTCCATAAATGTGCAGGCCATTGTGGACCACCGTGGGCTCTTCACTAACATCTTAACCAAGTATTCCGGCAGCGTCCATGATGCATTCATATTCCAGCACTCCACCATCAATGAACAGTTCCAAGATGGCCAATATGGCAATGGGCTACTTGTGGGTAAATCAATAAACCAATCCAAACACACACAACGCACCAAACCTGTAGGACGAACTAGACAAACACCACAACAAATACACACGGGCATGGGAACACAGATGTACAGGCAACAACACATCTGCACCATGCTGCAGCATACGGCAATCATTACACATCACAAACGCATACACCCACATGTAGCTAACACAGCCACAACCTGACCGCCACACCATGTGAAGGACAGGTGGAGCTATTTTCCCTTTGCATACAGAAGAAGCCCACAAACCACTACAAGTGTCCACTGGTTGACTACTAAATACACTTCACACACATTACACCAAACTAAGAACAGCTCTGCTATGTCAATGGCATATGCCATGCCTATCTAAAAAAGTCACACCTAGGCACATCCCCACCTAAATCATGGTATGCAAGCATCTGGCACAATCTACATCAAATGCCACCCAAGTGGTGCCAAAACCGACTACATCTTATCTACACAAACCTGACATACCTGTAGTGTGCACATACATCCGTCTGATGCGTTGTGTTGCACACATAGGAATTCTAATTTACCTGCCATGAAATAACATGAGGCAGATTCATGAGAAATTGTGCCACACCTACTCTATTGTCACCTCACATATGCCACCTAGCGCCCCCTAACTCCATCATGTCTGTTCAGTAAATTTAAATTGTGCTCCAAGGTGCTGAGTCAGTGCAAAGCTGTAATGACTATGGATGCCATAGTAGGCCCCTGCATGAGTATAGAGGACATGACTGACCATGCATGCACTGTACTAAGTGACACTTTAGAAAAATAGCTGTGGCCCCTCCCAAAGTCTGCACTGTGCATGTGTTGAAAGTATGGCAGAAAATCAATTTCTGGAAGTTAGGAGATACACCTTTACCAAATGTGATCATCATAATAATATGTGATATACACCCTTGTACACTTGATGGCTGCCACAACAATAATCTGGCACTTTGCCCCACTAAGTGTTGCACGCCATGTGTAGTGCCACATGGCAACATGAACGGGATACTCCGGCTATGTAGGGCTACTATGGTGTTTCCACATCTGACACCATTGTGCTGCAAGGAGGTGCTATCTTCCATCTAACAATAGAACACTGCCACAATTATGGGCTACACAAAAGATGTTACAAACAAGAAGAGCATCAATTTTGGAATCATAATGATAATTTGCAGATCCTTGAGTCAATACCCAGGATTGTCATGTACATCAACACAGTCAAATTAAACCATTTCAGAAGAGCAGGAACATACACAATACCACAAGTATGTCTGAATCACCACTCAAACTGCCATGGAAGGTACCTAATCTGCCTCAAGCTTTTACTACAGTTTTACCTTCTTACCTTTGCAGCTGATCAATGTTACGGCATACATACAGCCGTGGGTCATGATACCATTTGGGAATCCACAACCATGGAAAAACGTGCGTACAATGAAGGACATCGGAGAACACGCAATTTGGTGGAGAGGACATATTGGGCTTCTTAAATCTAGGTTCCGGTGCCTGGCCTTGACAGGAGGAAGCCTCTTGAATGCTCCTCCTCTTTTATGCAAGATTATACTGGCTTGTGCAATCCTATACAAGATCCGTGTCAGGACAAATTTCCTCTGGTAGGCCCAAGCTGAAGACCCTCTCCCGCCGTCTTTTCCCGCCGTTTTTTCCCTGGGTTTTCCCCTGGGTTTTTCCCTTGCTGCTGAGCCCCTGCTGCCCCGCCCCCTTCACTCCCATTGGCTGCCCGCTCCCACCTCCCAGCTGCTCCTCCCTCCCTCTGCCCTCATATGGAGGCCGCGAAGCGGGCGCGCCGCTGGCGCGCCAAAGGCGCGCCTAAGGCAAGCCCGTCTGCGCCCGTCCGCCCGTCCACGCCTGGACCGCACCCAGCACCAGAACCCCTGGAACCCACACCCCCCGCAACGCCAGACTGCACTACGACGCAAGCACCCTCCATGCACTCAACACCAGACTAGACCACCCCTGCTACCGGGCCACCCCGAAACGCACCCAGGGGCCTTTCACCTGCCGGAACTGCAGATTCACCAGCATCCAACCAGAGAACCCAACCACATCCGCTGCATCCTCCTCAACACCCGCTCTGCTCGCAAGCACGCCATCGAACTTTGGGACCTCCTAGACTCCACTGCCCCCGACGTCACCTTCCTGACGGAGACCTGGCTGAACACCACCTCAGCACCAGACATCGCCATAGCCATCCCACAGGGCTACAAGATCTCCCGCAGAGACCGCACCAATGGAGTGGGAGGAGGAATCGCCATCATCCACAAAGACTCCATCAAAATCTCAACGAACACCGATGACACCCTCACCACCGCCGTGCACATGCACTTCCAGATCCACACCGACCCCAACACCACCCTCAGAGGAACTCTCATCTACAGACCTCCCAGACCCCTCCCACAGTTCAGTGACACCATCGCCGACCTCATCAGCACCCACGCCCTCGCTTCCACGGACTACATCCTCCTCGGGGACCTGAACTTCCACCTCGAGAACAACAACAACGCCAACTCCACCACCCTGATCGACAACCTCGCCAACCTCGGACTCAAACAGCTCATAACGACACCCACTCACGCCGCTGGACACACGCTCGACCCCATCTTCTCCGCAAGCCCCCACGTCTCCTTCAACCACACCACCGAACCACACTGGACCGACCACAGATGCGTCCACTTCACCTTCAGAAAACCCACCACACACCACCGCACCCAACAGCTACCACGCCGCTGCTGGGGCAAGGTCACCGAGGACCAACTGACTACCGCCCTCGCCCTGAGACCACCCACGACCCCACCGACCCAGACACTGCCGCGACCAACCTCACACAGTGGATCAACGACTGCGCCAACACCCTCGCCCCTCTCAAGACCTTTACAACCAACCACACCAACAAGAAAGCCGCCTGGTTCACCGAGGACCTCCGGATCTCCAAGCACACCTGTCGGAAGCTGGAGAAGAAATGGCTCCACGACCGAACACCAGACAACCACACAGCCCTCAAGAGTGCCACCCGCAGACATCACCAACTCATCAGGACCGCCAAGAAGACCGCCTTCAAGGACCGCCTAGACAACAACGCACACAACACCAAAGAGCTCTTCAGCATCGTGAAAGAACTCTCCAACCCCAGCTCCATCACCAACGACATCCCGCCATCTCAAGACCTGTGCGACTCCCTGGCCACCTTCTTCCACCGCAAGATCACCGACATCCACAACAGCTTCAACCCCGACCCCCCCGCTCCCACCACCGAGTCCACCACCCCTGCGACTACCACTCGCACCAGTCGCCTGACCGTCTGGTCCAGCGTCAGCGACGAAGACTCCATCAAAACCATGAACTCCATCCACTCCGGATCCCCATCGGACCCCTCCCCTCACCACGTCCTCAACAAAGCCAGCGCAGCCATCGCGCCCCACCTCTGGAAAACAATCAACTGTTCCTTCGAGACAGCAACCTTCCCTGAAAGCTGGAAGCACGCCGAGATCAACGCCCTTCTGCCCAAGGCGGACCCCAAGGACCTTAAGAACTTCCGTCCCATCTCCCTGCTCCCTTTCCCGGCAAAAGTGACCTAGAAGATTGTCAACAAACAGCCGACCTGCTACCTCGAAGTCAACAACATCCTGGACCCGTCCCAATCTGGTTTTCGCAGTAACCACAGCACCGAGACCGCCCTCATCGCCGCCACTGACGACATTCGGACCCTGATGGACAAAGGAGAAACAGCCGCCCTCATCCTCCGGGACCTATCAGCAGCCTTTGACACGGTCTGCCACCGCACCCTATCAGCACGCCTCCATGATGCCGGTATCCAAGAGAAGGCCCTGGCCTGGACCACATCCTTCCTCTCCGGCAGAACCCAAAGCGTCCGCCTCCCACCCTTCCGCTCCAAAACCACTGAGATCATCTGCGGCGTCCCACAGGGATCCTCCCTCAGCCCGACACTGTTCAATATCTACATGGCCCCCTCGCCCACGTCGCATGACAACACAACCTCAACATCATCTCCTATGCCGACGACACCCAGCTGATCATATCCCTCACCGAAGATCCCCACACCGCCAAAGCTAACCTCCACCGAGGAATGAAGGCCAGCAGACTGAAGCTGATCTCAGACAAGACGGAGGTCCTCATTCTCGGACCCACCCCATCAACCTGGGACGATTCTTGGTGGCCCACGTCACTAGGCACAGCCCCGGAACCCACGGACCACGCACGAAACCTGGGGGTCATCCTCGACTCCACTCTCTCCATGACCAGGCAAGTCAACGCTGTCTCCGCGTCCTGCTTCAACACCCTCCGTATGCTCCACAGGATCTTCAAATGGATCCCCCTCAACACGAGAAAAACCGTTACCCAGGCCCTCATCACCAACAGACTCGACTACGGGAACGCCCTCTACTCAGGAACTACAAACAAGCTCCTGAGACGACTCCAACGCATCTAGAACGCCTCGGCCCGACTCATCCTCGATGTCCCCCGCCGCAGCCACATCACACTCCACCTGAGTGGCCTGCACTGGCTCCCCGTCAACAAAAGGATCACCTTCAAGCTCCTGATCCACGCACACAAAGCACTGCACAACACCGGACCCACCTACCTCAACAACCGACTCAGCTTCCACACCCCCACCCGAAGCCTCCGCTCAGCCAACCTCGCCCTCGCTACAATCCCCTGCATCCGAAAAACCACCGCCGGCGGCAGATCCTTCTCCTACCTCGCCGCGAAGACCTGGAACACTCTCCCCACCATCCTACGACAGACCCAGGACCTGCTGGCTTTCATAAGACTCCTCAAGACCTGGCTCTTCGACCAGTAGCACCCCCCCTCCTCAGCGCCTTGAGACCCTTGCGGGTATGTAGCGTGCTTTACAAATGCAGTGATTGATTGATTGATTGATATTTGGCACAGTCACAAAGAAGGGCATTCTAAAAAATATTGTTAGTCTACCTAAGACATGAAAACACACACACACACACTCTCTCTTTCTCTCTCCCCCCCACTCTCTTGCTCTCTCTGTCTCTCTCTTTCTCTTCCTCTCTCTCTTAAATAGAAAGGGTGGCATGGTAGACAAACGTCAAATTTCACAATGCACATAATGACCAAAATTAAAGTTTTAATATTAATGATTGCAGCTGCATACTGTTAAAAATTGGGTCTCTGGTTGGCAGTGAGTATGCACCCTATCCAAGCAGGAACCCTCACTCTAGTCAGGTAAGGGAGTTACACTCCAAAGACAACCCCTGCTCATCCCCTTAGTAGCTTGGCACAAGCAGCCAGGCTTATCTCAAAGGCAATGTGTAAAGTATTTGTACCAACACGCACAATAATATAGTGAATGAACACCACAACAGTTTACAAACATAGGCAATATTTATCTAAATCAAACTAGACAAAAATGGCAAAAATTCAAAATGCCCAAGTCAAATATGAATTTTCAAAAGAATAAGGGGTATGTTTAGACTTTCTTTGTGCAGCCTTTGTGTCATTTTTTTTACGCAAAGGCGCTGCAGACTTACTTCCATATTTATATTTGGAGGCTATACCAGTCTAGCGTCGAAATAAAATAACATGGTTTGAGTCATTTTTGGATGTGCCAAACCAACTTGTGTTGTTTTGCAACAATAACATGCAAGGTAGGCGTTCCCTTCCAAAAAATGACGCTAACCCATGTTGCACCATATTTACCTTCTGATGCAAAAACAATGCACACCTAGGAAGCAGACCCAAAAAATGAAGCAAAGGCCGCTTTGCATCAAATTTTAACACCTGGGTCAGACCAGGCATTAAAAAGTGAGGCCCAGTCACCACTACTTAAGGAAAACTCACAGAAAGAACATTTGCAACCTCCAGGACAACATGGGAGTCGTACTTATCCAGCTTGGCACACACTGCAGACGTCACCAACAACAGCAGGTCTTTCCACCACCACCACAGAAACCACAAATACCACCACAGCACCCACAAAGGCAAAGCAGAAGGCAGGAGAGGATCTTCAGACAGCGCACAACCCTACTTTGTCCGCTGGTACAAGACGTCATCAGATTTACCGTCTCAACCGGGTGCCTGCTGCACCACATTGCGCCAGACATCACAGCCAGGCTGCAATCTTCAACAAATAAACCACCCATCACAAAGCTCCTCACTGTCCTGCACATGCTAGCGTCTGGATCTTTTCAGACAACTAGTCACTGGGGTCTCCCAGCCATCATTCTCCTACCCAAGGTCCTAAATGCCATCATCCGCCTTACACCCCTCCACATCTGCTTCCCAAACACCAAGCAACTACAGCTGGAACCAAGCAAGGTTTCTGTCAAATTGCTGCATTTTCCGCATGTGCTGGGTGCAAAGGACTGCACCCATGTCCAACTGGTGCCCCCTGCAGCTACGAAACACCTATCATGAAACCACAAGCACACCAATTCCATAAATGTGCAGGCCATTGTGGACCACCGTGGGCTCTTCACTAACATCTTAACCAAGTATTCCGGCAGCGTCCATGATGCATTCATATTCCAGCACTCCACCATCAATGAACAGTTCCAAGATGGCCAATATGGCAATGGGCTACTTGTGGGTAAATCAATAAACCAATCCAAACACACACAACGCACCAAACCTGTAGGACGAACTAGACAAACACCACAACAAATACACACGGGCATGGGAACACAGATGTACAGGCAACAACACATCTGCACCATGCTGCAGCATACGGCAATCATTACACATCACAAACGCATACACCCACATGTAGCTAACACAGCCACAACCTGACCGCCACACCATGTGAAGGACAGGTGGAGCTATTTTCCCTTTGCATACAGAAGAAGCCCACAAACCACTACAAGTGTCCACTGGTTGACTACTAAATACACTTCACACACATTACACCAAACTAAGAACAGCTCTGCTATGTCAATGGCATATGCCATGCCTATCTAAAAAAGTCACACCTAGGCACATCCCCACCTAAATCATGGTATGCAAGCATCTGGCACAATCTACATCAAATGCCACCCAAGTGGTGCCAAAACCGACTACATCTTATCTACACAAACCTGACATACCTGTAGTGTGCACATACATCTGTCTGATGCGTTGTGTTGCACACATAGGAATTCTAATTTACCTGCCATGAAATAACATGAGGCAGATTCATGAGAAATTGTGCCACACCTACTCTATTGTCACCTCACATATGCCACCTAGCGCCCCCTAACTCCATCATGTCTGTTCAGTAAATTTAAATTGTGCTCCAAGGTGCTGAGTCAGTGCAAAGCTGTAATGACTATGGATGCCATAGTAGGCCCCTGCATGAGTATAGAGGACATGACTGACCATGCATGCACTGTACTAAGTGACACTTTAGAAAAATAGCTGTGGCCCCTCCCAAAGTCTGCACTGTGCATGTGTTGAAAGTATGGCAGAAAATCAATTTCTGGAAGTTAGGAGATACACCTTTACCAAATGTGATCATCATAATAATATGTGATATACACCCTTGTACACTTGATGGCTGCCACAACAATAATCTGGCACTTTGCCCCACTAAGTGTTGCACGCCATGTGTAGTGCCACATGGCAACATGAACGGGATACTCCGGCTATGTAGGGCTACTATGGTGTTTCCACATCTGACACCATTGTGCTGCAAGGAGGTGCTATCTTCCATCTAACAATAGAACACTGCCACAATTATGGGCTACACAAAAGATGTTACAAACAAGAAGAGCATCAATTTTGGAATCATAATGATAATTTGCAGATCCTTGAGTCAATACCCAGGATTGTCATGTACATCAACACAGTCAAATTAAACCATTTCAGAAGAGCAGGAACATACACAATACCACAAGTATGTCTGAATCACCACTCAAACTGCCATGGTAGATACCTAATCTGCCTCAAGCTTTTACTACAGTTTTACCTTCTTACCTTTGCAGCTGATCAATGTTACGGCATACATACAGCCGTGGGTCATGATACCATTTGGGAATCCACAACCATGGAAAAGCGTGCGTACAATGAAGGACATCGGAGAACACGCAATTTGGTGGAGAGGACATATTGGGCTTCTTAAATCTAGGTTCCGGTGCCTGGCCTTGACAGGAGGAAGCCTCTTGAATGCTCCTCCTCTTTTATGCAAGATTATACTGGCTTGTGCAATCCTATACAAGATCCGTGTCAGGACAAATTTCCTCTGGTAGGCCCAAGCTGAAGACCCTAATGAGAAGGAGGATGATGATAACTTGGAGGGGGAACAACTAAACACAGCACAGGAGTTCGCAGGAGACTCAACATTGTAGAGAACTATTATACACAGGAAGTAACAATGTCACTTTGTAATAGCACACATAAATTACTTTTCAACTGATTCTCCTTGGTCTACTCATTCTCCACTAAATATACAATTGGAATGTGACTCCATCCAGTGAGACCTACGAAGGCTCTCACCTCAGTCTGGGTCTTGGGAGGCTCCCAAGTCAGAATTGTTTCAATTTTTGGCTGTAGGGGTACCACCTGGCCACTCCCCACCAGGTGTCCCAAGTACACCACAGAACTCTGCCCTATTTGGCACTTGCTTGCCTTAATAGCGAGGCCTGCCTTCTGCAGGGCCTCCAACACTTTAAAGAGGTGTTGCAAGTGTTCCTCTCATGTGGAACTAAAGATAGCAATGTCATCCAGGTAGGCGGCACTGAAATCATCCAGTCCAGCCAACACATGGTTGACCAACCTCTGAAAGGTGGCAGGGGCATTCTTGATCTCAAAGGGCATCACCCTAAACTGGTAGTGCCCATCTGGTGTGCAGAATGCAGACCTCTCCTTAGCCCCCTTAGTCAGGGCGATCTGCCAGTACCCAGAGGTAAGATCAAACATACTTAGGTACTTGGCAGCTCCCAACCAGTCAGTGAGCTCAATGAGCTCATCAGCTCGGGGATGGGGTGAGCATCAGTCTTAGTGACCGCATTGAGTCCCCGGTAATCCACACAGAACCTGAGTTCTGGAGCGGCACCAGGGGCAGCAGGCTTGGAGACCAAACCACAGGGCTGGCCCAAGGGCTGCTGGAAAATTCAATAACCCCCCACGCTAACATTTTAGAAGCCTCATCTTTAATATGAGCCCTCACCCTGTCAGTCACTCTGTAAACTTTGTGTTTAACAGGACTGTCCCCAGTGTCCACATCACGTGTACACAAGTGTGTGACCCCTGGGATCAGGGAGAACAGTGAGGAGAACTGACCCAACACCTGGTGACAGTCCCTCTGCTGCTCTAGGGCCAGGGAGAAGGAGAGGATCACTCCCTCCACAGACCCGTCTTTTTCTCCAGCAGATAGGAGGACAGGAAGAGGCTCACTCTATTCCTCCACCCCATCATCTGTTGCTAGGAGCATGAACAATTCATTCCACTCAAAGTGTGGCTTGAGCCGGTTCACATGCAGGACCCTTAAACGGTTCCTGGGAGTCCGCAAGTCCACCAGGTAGGTGACCTTACTCTTGCCAGTCCACTTCTCCTGCAGCACCCTAGGCTCCACTGGTGCCATCACCCACACTTTCAGACCAGGTTGAAACTCGACCAGAGTGGCATTCTGGTCATACCAGCATTTCATGTCTTCCTGGCTTGCTTCCAGGTTCTCCTGCTCGAGACTCCTGAAGCTGGCAGCTTGGTTTCTCAGAGCCAGCATGTAGCTGTATACATCCTGGCGGGGTTTACTAGGGGCTTTCTCCAAAGACTCCTTTACCAGGCTCAAAGGTCCCCTCACAGGGTGCCCATACAACAGCTCAAAAGGGCTAAAACCAAGCTCTTTTTGGAGCACCTCCCTGTAAGCGAACAGAAGGCATGGCAAGAGGACGTCCCACTTACTCCTCAAGGGCTCTGACAGGCCCATAATCATGCCCTTCAATGTGCAGTTGAATCTCTCAACCAGACCATTGCTTTGGGGGTAGTAAGGTGAGACTTCATATATGTGGATATCAGGGTGGTACCTCTATCAGATACCACCTCCTTGGGGAACCCCATGCGGGGAAAACCCCCCATCAATGCACTGCCCACCACAGGGCAGTGGTCGAGCTCAAAGGAATGGCTTCCAGGTAGTGGGTGGCATGGTCTACCAAGACCAGGATAAACCTGTTGCCAATGGCTGTCTTGGGATCCAGAGCCCCTAAAATGTCAATACCAACCCTTTCAAAGGGGGTACTAACCACAGGAAAAGGTTGTAAGGGGGCCTTGCATTTTCTTCACTCTTGCAACTTGCCTGACAAGTTGGGCAAGACTTACAATGAGCATCCGAGTGCCTGCGCATTAGGGGCCAGTAAAAGTGGGTGACAAGCCGTTCAAAGGTCTTGTCCTGCCCCAAATGTCTAGCTGAAGGAACGTCATGAGCCAGACCCAGCAGGAAGGCTCTGAAGCACTGGGGTACCACCAGCACACGGGATGACCCAGGCTCAGGAACCTTAGGCTCTCTGTATAGGAGACCATCCTCCCAGTACATCAAATGTGATCCAGACTCCTTGCCAGATGCCTGGTCTGCAGCCTTCCACCACAAAACTTCCAGAGTAGGGCATGTTGTCTGTGCCTCACAAAATGCTTCCCCAGTAAGCCACCTTCCTCTTGCCACTGTGACAGCTCAGGGACCTCACCCAGTTCAGCCACCTGTTCCCCTGTAGGCTCCAGGGCCTCCCCCTCAGGTTCAGCCTCCTCATGGAGTGTGAAAACTTCTGTGGCCAGTTTCCCCTGCCCTTTGCCCTTCCCCCTTCTGGCAGACACCTGGGCCACTCTTTCAGGCTCCAGGGTCTCCTGATCACCCTGACGGGCTACCGTCGACCAGGTAGACACACACACCCACCCAGGAAGACCCAACATCTCCAAGTGGGACCTACGTTCCACATCCTGCCAAAGGGAACCTCCAGGTCATTGCCAAGCAAACAATCTACAGCATGGATGGACTCACAGCTACCTTCAAGAAACCTTAGACCCCCTGCCATTCAAAGGGAACCTGCGCCACTCTGCACAGGTGCGCTGAGTTGTCCACTGCAACTGCTTGGTGAAGTACAAAGGGATCTATCTGCTCTTCAGACACCGGTGACTCCTCACTGTAGTCACACTGGCATCTGTGTTTCTCAGAGCCTCCACCCTGTGTCCATTGATGGTCACCCACCGCCTGTACTTCTTAGTGTTATCAGGCACGAGGGTCCTCTGGACCATCTCACTGTCCCCTAGTTAGACAAGGGTCATCTCAGTTTGCTCCCACCCACCTGAAACCAACTCCTCCCCAAGCGCTACACTAGCCACACCTTGTGACTGAGCACCAGTTGGTGCCGGTGTCCACTTGGGACATTTGGGGTCCCCCCTCATGTGACCATCCTGATAACATGCAAAGCACCAGCGGGACCCTTCTCCTCAGGTTTCCCAGTAGAGACCCATGGTTTCTTTTCTACTGGGGGCTGGGATTCTTTACCCTGGGAACTAGGTTGTGCCCTTTAGAGAACTCCCTCTGTTTACCCTTACCCTCCCCCACTTCTTCTGATGGGGACCCTGCCCACCCTTGGCATGGTCTCCCCCACACCTCTTTTGGACCCTGGTGCTCTCCCAACGGTCCACTTCCTGTGCAAGCTTCCTGGGGTCAGTCAGCTTGCTGTCAATTAAGTGTTGGCACAGTCCTGGAAAACATAAACTGTACAAGTGCTCCTAAGCATTCAAATTGTAAAGCCCCTCATACATTGTTACCTTACTGTCCTTTACCCAACCATCCAGTGTCCGGCAAAAACAATCAACACATTCCAACCATGTTTGGGATTCCTTCTTCTTATAGGACCTAAACTTGTCCTTATACTGATCACACCTACTGATCAGGACGTCCTTCGTGATAGGGCAAGTGAGCCCCTGTGGACCTTCTAAGGATGTCAGAGTATCCCATCCCTCTACCTCAAAGTGCTTCCACAGACCCGCCCCCCCAATGAGATTCAAGGACCAGATTACTATGGATAGCAGACTCATATCCTTTAAACCACAACAGTATGTCATCCTTTGTCTTGTAATCCTTCACAAGGTCTATAGGAATGTGCACCCTACTCTCAGGCTGCACTGTGTAATTGCTGTCACCATCCCTACTAGACTGGCTCCTCTGATCCAGCTCCCGCTAGCTGAGCTCATAAGCCAACAATAAAAAAAATCTTCTATGGCAATCCTCATTTTCTCCAACTCCAACTGGTCAGCCATATCTGCCTGTCTGTCCTGCAACTCTTCAGGAGTCAGACCCTTGGATGACACACTGCTACCTACTCTAGAGAGCCCCACCCCCTACACCATTGTGGATGGATTGCTCTTCCTCCTTCTCATCTTTCTCCTCCTCTGTGTGCCCCTCAGCATCCTTGGCGGTTACCCAGACCCTCAGTGCCTTTTGCAGCTCCTCCTTCCTGGTGGAGACCCGCAAGGTTTTTGCACCACTGCCTCAACTGGGCACCTGTAAAGCTCTCCAGTTTCCCTAAATCAAGAACAGCTGCAACTGATGCATCTCCAGGTTGAGACATGATGACGATTTAAAAGTGCAAAGTTCCAAAGGTACAAAAACAAGTTCCCAAATGGAGTTCAAAAGTAAATAAAGGATTACCACCAAATGGAAGTAGGGAAAAATCCAAAAAAGAGAAAAAAGCAAAAATTATAAAGACAAGTAGTAGGTGGTCACATAATGGTCTGCACTGAAAACAGTAGTGTACACTTAATCACTGTATGTCAATTACAAAATACAAGTCCAATCCCAACTGGTGATCACCAATGTTAGAAATGGGGTCTTTTGTTGACAGTCAGGTTACCTCCTGTCCGAGCAAGGACACTCATTCTAGTCAGGGTAAAGGAGAATTACCGTCAGTTAACACCCGCTCACCCCATTGGTAGCTTGGCATGAGCAGGCAGGCTTAGCTTCAGAAGCAATGTGTAAAGTATTTGTACCAACACTCAAGGTAACTTAGTGCAAACTCTACAAAATGAAGCAACACGGATTTAGAAAAATAGAGAATATTTATCTAAACAAAACAAGACCAAAACGACAAAAATCCAACATACACAAGTCAAGTTATGAATTTAAAAAGGAAGAATCTTAAATTCTTTAGAAAACACTGAGAATGTTGTTAGCGTACAAAAGTACCTGGGTAGCATCAAAATAAAGCCACACAGGCGAGTGTGCATCGGTAAAGGCCAGTGATGCGTCAATTTCTCAAATGCAAGTGAGAACGTGCATCATTCCTCCTCCGGTCAGGTCAGCATGCATCGTTTCTTCTCTCCCACAAGAGAGCGATGCGTCGATCCGGACGGGCACCTTGGGACCAGGCAGAATTTGCGTTGATTTTCCACACCCAGTGATGTTGCATTGAAATCCGGTCGCAAGGTGTCAAGAAACTGCGCTGCGTGGGGGCTTGTGTTGTTAACAGCAGCTGCTGCATGTGTTGCGCATCGTTTCTCCAGCCATGTTGCTCGATCTTCCAGCTGACAAGCAGGTGGAGCGTTGATTTTAGCTACAAGGCCGGTGATGTATTTTTAAATTGTGAGTTCAGAGACGCCAAACTACACATGTCTCTCTGCTCCCAAAGGGAATATGAGCTTTAATCATATTTAAAGGCAGCCCCCATGTTAACCTGTGAGAGAGATTTGCCTTGCAACAGTGAAAAATGAATCTGGCAGTTTTTCACTGTCAGGACATGTAAAACACATAAGTACATGTCCCACCTTTAAAATACATTGCACCCTGCCCATGGGGCTACCTAGGGTCTGCCTAAGGGGTGCCTTACATGTATGAAGCGGGAAGGTTTAGGCCTGGCAAGTGGGTACACTTGCCAAGTCTAATTGGCAGTTTAAAACTGCACACACAGACACTGCAGTGGACAGGTCTGAGCAATGACTTCAAGGCTACCAATGTGGGTTGTACACAGTCGTGTCTCGCGGGCTATGAAGGGGGTGGAGCGGCACAGGGGTACTTGGGGGAAAGTAATGAAATTTAAAAATGAAAAATAAAATACACCTTCCTTCCCGCGCCACATCACCGCCATCACACTGGTCTTCACAGGCTCCCAACCTGCCATGAGCCAATCCTGATGCTGCTCAATGCAGCATCAGGATTGGCTAGGAGCACCCAGCCAGGGCACTTCCAGTCAGACACAGTTGCCAGGCTGACGACAGCCTATTGCGCATGTGTGTTTGGCCGGCCCGAGACGGCCGGCCAAACACACATGTGCTCTGAGGGGAGTGCACAGTGCACTCCCCTCATCCAGGTCACCCCACAAGTCCCTGTCCCTTTCACAAGGAAAGGATAATAAACATGGTTTATTATCCTTTCCTTGTTAATGGGTTTGCAGCGGTTACTGCTGGCGGGTGTCGATGCTCCTCCGCCCATACGGAGGAGCCGCCACTGGTTGCACAAACAGTGCTGCAGGCCCACTAGTAGCATTTGATTTACAGGCCCTGGGCACCTCTAGTACTCTTGACTAGGGACTTAATAGTAAATCAAGTATTCCAATCATGGATAAGCCAATGTACACATACAAGTTATGCAGGGAATACTTACACTATAGCAATGGTCAGCAGTAGTAAAGTGTCCAGAGCAAACAAAAAGAGCAAAAACAGAGTCCAGGACACAGAGACAACCTGGAAGTAGAGGCAAAAAGTTAGGGGAGACTATGCCAATGATGCCAGGTCTAACATCCATTGTCAGGTTATT
Organism: Pleurodeles waltl; assembly: GCF_031143425.1. Taxonomy (NCBI): domain Eukaryota; kingdom Metazoa; phylum Chordata; class Amphibia; order Caudata; family Salamandridae; genus Pleurodeles; species Pleurodeles waltl. The sequence goes on from NC_090437.1 coordinate 1,042,100,836, forward strand.
CATTAGACACAAGACTATACATTTCCAATTCTGTGGCACTTGCATATTTGTAAGGATCACCCACACATGGTTGTGCATCAACGCATGCAAGGCCCAGGACAGTTGATCCTTCCAGATTGCAGGATGATATAGTGTGAGCTTCTTGTGGGAGGTGACCTGGTTCTGGTCCCTTTCTGGTTGTCTGTTTAGTGCTGTTCATAGAAGAAACCATATTTCTAATAAGTGTTTATTAAGGGTCCACCTCAGCTTGAACAAGCATTTATTATCGCTCCAACATTTTGTTGTCACTAGTTTTTACTATCATAATGTTGTCTTGGAGATGATCAGTTGCAGTAAACATTTTCCCCATTTGCTCTTTAAGGAATTGTATCCGCCCTTGCTCCTTCAAAATAGAGTTTTCAGGCAACAAAACCCTTCCGATCATTGTTTGACAATGGGCCACACAGGGTACTGAATTAGGTTGATTCAGAAATTTTGTTAAGTTGAAAGACATAAACCAGCTTGCACCGTTGAAGAATTCCAAGCTCTGAAGAAGTTATTTAGTGCAAAAGCAAAAATCTTGACTGGGCGAAGATGCCAAAGCTATCTAGACAGTGAGAAGACTTCTCTGGGAGTGACCTTTGAATTTCTTACATTGTTAACTTTTCCTGCCGAAACAATGACTTCACGGAGGCCATGGCTGTGACCTCATGAAGCCCTCTTCTGGAACAGCGTGCTGCCTTTCTCTGCTGAATATTTTGGATTTTCCTTGGTAAAACCTTCAACCAAGTCAAATCTGTTTTCTGTATTCAATCGCTGCTCAATCTCAGTAAACCTCAAATTGTACTTACGTCTCAGTCTACCATGACATGTTGATTGCAGTTGACGCTTAATGCTTTTAGTCTCTGTTATCATTTAAAGTTATCTCTGATTCCTCTTATTGGATCTTTGTCGATTTGGTGTGATTTTATTGATTAAAACGTTCTCCATTTTTGTAATATGGTTTTAAATGTTTATTATGTTGTGTTTTATTTTGACTTGAATACTGTTTTTCTGTTGCATAAATGCTTTACACATTGCCCTAAGTTAAGCCTCTCTGGTGTGTGCCATACCTGCTAGGGGCTTGATCTTATGTTAGTTCAGTGACATTGGGGGTTCTTCCTGACAAGGATTGTGATTATTATTCAAGGTGGCTTGTCACCCTCCTTGACTAATAACCAAATTGCTTACATTTGCCCTTGGAAACATGTTCCTCATTGATTAGGGAGTCTCTCTTTGTTCCCTCCCTGAACTGCTTGCAAGTAAACCCTACGAAAGTAGCTCTTCGCCTAAACTTTAAGAGGCCTTTCACCTGAAGCACCCAGCAGACCAGCAGGATTGGACCCGGACTGAACCCTGCTGGTGGCCTCTGCTGGAGTATGTTTTCTGGTCCCTACATGAGGTTCATGAGATCAGGTCCTGGAAGCCTTGAATATGACAAAGAGGAACTAGTCCAAAAAATATTAATATCTAAAGACTCCAGAGCATCAGTGGGATCTTGTAAAAAAGGGTCACATTTTGAAGGGACTTTGTAGGTACAGTTTTAGGCTTTCTATGCTAGAGGATTCCAAGATCCGTAAAAAGACTAACAGTGAGATGTACAAAGAGTTAATGGTTTGGCAACCAGTTGCAAACTAGTTACTGACCACTAAAATACCCTTTTCACATGTATGAATCGTCACTCGGACCCTAATTTTAGCAAAATCGCAAAATACAGAATCAGGAACTTTGCAACTCCAAATGACAAATCTTTATTAGGGTTTTCTTAATGGTGATCTAAATTTCTAGGTATGAAGGATTCACAAATTTTGCACTGGCAATTAAGTACCAAATTGATTCAGATGGTAATCAGGTGGAACCTATAAAAACAGCTCCAGATTGCATCAGGCATTTTCACAATGGTTGCTTTTAATCTGATTGTGAGGTGGATGTGATTACTGGCTGTTATGAAGATGAGGAAGAAAAGACAGGAAAATAGTTTTAGTGTAAGGATTACCTTTTATGAATGAACAAAGAAATAGATATGTGCTACTTATTACACATAGTAGTCAGGGTGTTTAGAACTAATAGCTGAACTTAAACCCTTTCTAGAAATAAATACTGATAGAAGTAAGGTCGTACCAACTCATATGCAAGTTGTTCCTTTCTCCTGTTAGCCTCCAGTAGTTACCCAAATTTAATTGCTGTGGCAGGTGGTGTTTCACAAAGTGCCATGTTGAGATATTTTTTAAGTTTTTGAATGTAATGTTGGGGAATAGTAATAATCATATATTTGTTCCTAATTCGTAACAGGACATACAGCAGACAGAGTTACTGTTTTATTGTATTGCACTTATTCACATGTAATTGGCTTTGTAGATGGAACTCGTAGCAATATGCCCACCATCTGAAAATGAGTATTTGCTTTGTGATAACAATAACCGTGGGATTTACAGTCATCATTTGTGGATGATGGTTTTTTGCTTGGTAAGTAGTTGATAAATCTTAACACATATCAAACCTGGGTGCATTTGGATTTTAACTCCATAGCTGAACCCAGCACCGGAGTGAGTGACAATGCAACACTGGCACCAAATGAACATGCTTTGTAGTAGAGAGAACTACATTTGGACTTCTGAAAGAAAGGTTTTCCTGTTTCCATAGGAGTTGTGGGACTCTGTATTATAACCCTGACATATGCTGTAAAATCATTGCAACCTGTGCTAGAAAGTGACTTCCCACTGTTAAAACTGATTCAGATTCTGATACTGAAGGAGCAAATCCACCATTCCATCTACCAAAAGATGCCTTAAGAAGTACCACAGGAAGAACATGAAGTACTCATTATTTTTAAGGTATATCTGCAAAAGAACAATTTGTACAAGGTACAAAAGAATAGATTTGATGTTACATAAATATAAAATTACTTTTATTTTAGACTTTTGATTAGCATTATTATGTGTTTTAGGAAATATTGTACCAATCTATGAACAAACCTGAAATTGATTACATTTTCAATTTGTAAAAAACTGCAGAGATGTCCTAATTTATAATATGCTTTCTAATCCATTCTTTTCCCTCTACAAACACTTTCCTTTTCTGTGGTGGCAATATTATCTATTGCAGAAACATCACTACCTGCAGCTTGGCTACAAGTGTGGGACAGACTCATGTCTTCAGTAACAGAGAAGGTACTTTACAATTGTATCCCATTCATTAATTAAATTATGCATATAATCATTCAGTTTACATATATCTTTTTAATGGAAGCCATTGTGTACATGTCTTATAGCCAATTTTAGAATGAGGATTTACCGCACAACATCCTCATTTTTGCAACTGCCAGGGCTGTAGAACACCATCTCTTAGCATAACGGAGAACCACGTGGCATGGATGTGTCATGTAATATGACAGTTCTCCCTTTCAGCAGGATGTTAACCTGCTTCAGTCTTAAAAGAGTCCTGCATTGTATGCCAGTAATGGGCAAGTGTCTTCCTATCCTACAACACATGTACTATGTCATAGCCTGGGTCATTGAATTGAATTGAATTTTCCAATTTCCTGGGTCTAGAAAGTAACTAATAATTCATATGCATAACACATCACTTTATGTTCTCCCACCACTGTGTTTACGCCACAAATGTTCCTTCCTCCGTGGATGGCAATAGTGAGCGGTACACTCACAATCAGGCACACAAAGGATGGAAAAGGTCAGCCTTGCCTCATGCCTCTCTTGATTTCAAAGTAAGGAAATGCAAATCCACCATGGTTTACCAAGGTCATGGGTTTAATATGCAGTCAGGGCACCATGCCAATAAAGGTTTTCCCAAGTCTCATCCTGTCCATTACTCAGACTAAATATGTCCATTCTGTCTGATCAAAAATCCAAAAAAGAGAAAAAAGCAAAAATTATAAAGACAAGTAGTAGGTGGTCACATAATGGTCTGCACTGAAAACAGTAGTGTACACTTAATCACTGTATGTCAATTACAAAATACAAGTCCAATCCCAACTGGTGATCACCAATGTTAGAAATGGGGTCTTTTGTTGACAGTCAGGTTACCTCCTGTCCGAGCAAGGACACTCATTCTAGTCAGGGTAAAGGAGAATCACCGTCAGTTAACACCCGCTCACCCCATTGGTAGCTTGGCATGAGCAGGCAGGCTTAGCTTCAGAAGCAATGTGTAAAGTATTTGTACCAACACTCAAGGTAACTTAGTGCAAACTCTACAAAATGAAGCAACACGGATTTAGAAAAATAGAGAATATTTATCTAAACAAAACAAGACCAAAATGACAAAAATCCAACATACACAAGTCAAGTTATGAATTTAAAAAGGAAGAAACTTAAATTCTTTAGAAAACACTGAGAATGTTGTTAGCGTTCAAAAGTACCTGGGTAGCATCAAAATAAAGCCACACAGGCGAGTGTGCATCGGTAAAGGCCAGTGATGCGTCAATTTCTCAAATGCAAGTGAGAACGTGCATCATTCCTCCTCCGGTCAGGTCAGCATGCATCGTTTCTTCTCTCCCACAAGAGAGCGATGCGTCGATCCGGACGGGCACCTTGGGACCAGGCAGAATTTGCGTTGATTTTCCACACCCAGTGATGTTGCATTGAAATCCGGTCGCAGGGTGTCAAGAAACTGCGCTGCGTGGGGGCTTGTGTTGTTAACAGCAGCTGCTGCATGTGTTGCGCATCGTTTCTCCAGCCATGTTGCTCGATCTTCCAGCTGACAAGCAGGTGGAGCGTTGATTTTAGCTACAAGGCCGGTGATGTATTTTTAAATTGTGAGTTCAGAGACGCCAAACTACACATGTCTCTCTGCTCCCAAAGGGAATCTGAGCTTTAATCATATTTAAAGGCAGCCCCCATGTTAACCTGTGAGAGAGATCTGCCTTGCAACAGTGAAAAATGAATCTGGCAGTTTTTCACTGTCAGGACATGTAAAACACATAAGTACATGTCCCACCTTTAAAATACATTGCACCCTGCCCATGGGGCTACCTAGGGTCTGCCTAAGGGGTGCCTTACATGTATGAAGGGGGAAGGTTTAGGCCTGGCAAGTGGGTCCCCTTGCCAAGTCTAATTGCCAGTTTAAAACTGCACACACAGACACTGCAGTGGACAGGTCTGAGCAATGACTTCAAGGCTACCAATGTGGGTTGTACACAGTCGTGTCTCGCGGGTTATGAAGGGGGTGGAGCGGCACAGGGGCACAGGGGTACTTGGGGGAAAGTAATGAAATTTAAAAATGAAAAATAAAATACACCTTCCTTCCCGCGCCACATCACCGCCATCACACTGGTCTTCACAGGCTCCCAACCTGCCATGCGCCAATCCTGATGCTGCTCAATGCAGCATCAGGATTGGCTAGGAGCACCCAGCCAGGGCACTTCCAGTCAGACACAGTTGCCAGGCTGACGACAGCCTATTGCGCATGTGTGTTTGGCCGGCCCGAGACGGCCGGCCAAACACACATGTGCTCTGAGGGGAGTGCACAGTGCACTCCCCTCATCCAGGTCACCCCACAAGTCCCTGTCCCTTTCACAAGGAAAGGATAATAAACATGGGGCCGTATTTATACTCCGTTTGCGCCGAATTTGCGTCGTTTTTTTCGACGCAAATTCGACGCTAAACTAACGCCAACTAACGCCATATTTATACTATGGCGTTAGAGGCGAATAGCGCCAAAGTTCCCGGAATGTGCGTCATTTTTTAGCGTGAACCCCTTCCTTGCGTTAATGATATGCAAGGGAGGCGTTCCCGTCTAAAAAATGACTCCCAGGCCTTTACGTGGTATTTATACTCCCGGGCAAAAGAGACGCCCGGGAGTGGGCGTGGCTAAAAACGGCGCATTTGCGCCGCTTTTTAACGCCTGGGTCAGGCATGGCGTTAAGGGACAAGTGGGCTCAAAATGAGCCCAGAGTGCCCTCCCCTGCCCCCAGGGACCCCCCCTGCCACCCTTGCCCACCCCAGGAGGACACCCAAGGCTGGAGGGACCCACCCCAGGGACATTCAGGTAAGTATTTTTTTATTTTTTTTTAATAATTTTTTTTGGCATAGGGGGGCCTGATTTGTGCCCCCCTACATGCCACTATGCCCAATGACCATGCCCAGGGGACAGAAGTCCCCTGGGCATGGCCATTGGGCAAGGGGGCATGACTCCTATCTTTACAATGATAGGAGTCATGTTGATGGGGGATGGGCGTCGAAAATAAATGGCGCAAGTCGGGTTACGACGATTTTTTCGACGTAACCTGACTTGCCCCATTTTAAGACGCCCATGCGCCATTTTCCCCCTACGCCGGCGCTGCCTGGTGTACGTGGTTTTTCTCGCGCACACCAGGCAGCGCCGGTCTGCTTGCGCCGGCTAACGCCATTCAATAAATACGGCGCCCGCATGGCGCTTCAGAATGGCGTTAGCCGGCGCAAAACTTTTTGACGCTAAACTGCGTTAGCGCAGTTTAGCGTCAAAAAGTATAAATATGGGCCATGGTTTATTATCCTTTCCTTGTTAATGGGTTTGCAGCGGTTACTGCTGGCGGGTGTCGATGCTCCTCCGCCCATACGGAGGAGCCGCCACTGGTTGCACAAACAGTGCTGCAGGCCCACTAGTAGCATTTGATTTACAGGCCCTGGGCACCTCTAGTACTCTTGACTAGGGACTTAATAGTAAATCAAGTATTCCAATCATGGATAAGCCAATGTACACATACAAGTTATGCAGGGAATACTTACACTATAGCAATGGTCAGCAGTAGTAAAGTGTCCAGAGCAAACAAAAAGAGCAAAAACAGAGTCCAGGACACAGAGACAACCTGGAAGTAGAGGCAAAAAGTTAGGGGAGACTATGCCAATGATGCCAGGTCTAACATCCATTGTCAGGTTATTCATTAGACACAAGACTATACATTTCCAATTCTGTGGCACTTGCATATTTGTAAGGATCACCCACACATGGTTGTGCATCAACGCATGCAAGGCCCAGGACAGTTGATCCTTCCAGATTGCAGGATGATATAGTGTGAGCTTCTTGTGGGAGGTGACCTGGTTCTGGTCCCTTTCTGGTTGTCTGTTTAGTGCTGTTCATAGAAGAAACCATATTTCTAATAAGTGTTTATTAAGGGTCCACCTCAGCTTGAACAAGCATTTATTATGGCTCCAACATTTTGTTGTCACTAGTTTTTACTATCATAATGTTGTCTTGGAGATGATCAGTTGCAGTAAACATTTTCCCCATTTGCTCTTTAAGGAATTGTATCCGCCCTTGCTCCTTCAAAATAGAGTTTTCAGGCAACAGACCCTTCCGATCATTGTTTGACAATGGGCCACACAGGGTACTGAATTAGGTTGATTCAGAAATTTTGTTAAGTTGAAAGACATAAACCAGCTTGCACCGTTGAAGAATTCCAAGCTCTGAAGAAGTTATTTAGTGCAAAAGCAAAAATCTTGACTGGGCGAAGATGCCAAAGCTATCTAGACAGTGAGAAGACTTCTCTGGGAGTGACCTTTGAATTTCTTACATTGTTAACTTTTCCTGCCGAAACAATGACTTCACGGAGGCCATGGCTGTGACCTCATGAAGCCCTCTTCTGGAACAGCGTGCTGCCTTTCTCTGCTGAATATTTTGGATTTTCCTTGGTAAAACCTTCAACCAAGTCAAATCTGTTTTCTGTATTCAATCGCTGCTCAATCTCAGTAAACCTCAAATTGTACTTACGTCTCAGTCTACCATGACATGTTGATTGCAGTTGACGCTTAATGCTTTTAGTCTCTGTTATCATTTAAAGTTATCTCTGATTCCTCTTATTGGATCTTTGTCGATTTGGTGTGATTTTATTGATTAAAACGTTCTCCATTTTTGTAATATGGTTTTAAATGTTTATTATGTTGTGTTTTATTTTGACTTGAATACTGTTTTTCTGTTGCATAAATGCTTTACACATTGCCCTAAGTTAAGCCTCTCTGGTGTGTGCCATACCTGCTAGGGGCTTGATCTTATGTTAGTTCAGTGACATTGGGGGTTCTTCCTGACAAGGATTGTGATTATTATTCAAGGTGGCTAGTCACCCTCCTTGACTAATAACCGAATTGCTTACATTTGCCCTTGGAAACATGTTCCTCATTGATTAGGGAGTCTCTCTTTGTTCCCTCCCTGAACTGCTTGCAAGTAAACCCTACGAAAGTAGCTCTTCGCCTAAACTTTAAGAGGCCTTTCACCTGAAGCACCCAGCAGACCAGCAGGATTGGACCCGGACTGAACCCTGCTGGTGGCCTCTGCTGGAGTATGTTTTCTGGTCCCTACATGAGGTTCATGAGATCAGGTCCTGGAATCCTTGAATATGACAAAGAGGAACTAGTCCAAAAAATGTTAATATCTAAAGACTCCAGAGCATCAGTGGGACCTTGTAAAAAAGGGTCAAATTTTGAAGGGACTTTGTAGGTACAGTTTTAGGCTTTCTATGCTAGAGGATTCCAAGATCCGTAAAAAGACTAACAGTGAGATGTACAAAGAGTTAATGGTTTGGCAACCAGTTGCAAACTAGTTACTGACCACTAAAATACCCTTTTCACATGTATGAA